>NC_143539.1:3423080-3740025 GCF_031878675.1 Megascapheus bottae
GAGGTTCCTATGGACCTTGAAAGTGGTTTGTGTCTCTCTGGGGCCATCAGACTGAAGCCCAGGAAACAAGGCCATCCAGACAGCAGGAGACAGTGACTGATGTCCCCTGGGAGAGACCTAGTCACCCTGAGCCTATGACACATAAGGGGCTGGGCAGAGCAGACTAGGCAGAATGCCAGGAGGCTGCAGGGAAGCTGCTCTCGTGTGCAGAATTGTGGAGATCTCAGCGGTGAGAAGCCCATGAGGTAGGAAGAGGTCAAACGACTTCATGATCCTCTTTACCCAGCTTTGCTCTCCTCCCTGCTGTACTTTCTGTGATAGGGAATGGACTTGCAGCAATGCTTTCATCAGGGAGCCTAGAAATAAAAATGCTTGTTCAAATAACTTTCTCTGCAATAACACTGGAATGACTTTATGTTTTTTATTGATAATTTAAGGAGTGAAATCTGATTGGCTTTTATTGATTTAGATACTTTTGTCTGTCTTGAGGATTGATTCAGGGCTTGGGAATCATCCTGTAGCACTTGTGCTCAAGCTAGGAAGCTATCTCCTGAGCCAAGCTCACTTGCTCCATCTTTGGTAGTCTCTGAGGGAGAAGAGTCAGACTTCCCTATTCAGGTTGGATTCAAACCCTAAACACGGTTGGATGTAATCTGCTGAGTAATTAAGATTGTGTGTGAAAGCCACTGTCACCAACCTACACGTGACTTTCTTCTGTCTTATCAATTCTACAATGTGACAGACTGTAATGTTACAGTCTTTCCGGTGCTATCATTTTCTTGACATGATTTTTATGGTTGTAATCAAGGTGACAACACTATTTGACTGCATTTCTTATTAACACCATGCTATTATAATAGCAGATTAAAACAATGCTTCATTGAGTTGTAGGAAGTGCATGAAAATAGTTTCACATCAGGCATGTTTGACATACTTCTCCTTTGAAGCTTATTTTGTTTTTTACCCAGAATTTCCCCCACTTGGAATTCCACTCCAGGCAGCAATGCATCTAGAAATTTTTTTGTATGATGCTAAGGACATATTGTTTGGTACCAGAGTCTGAACTCAAGGTTGATCCCTTACTTTCTCACAAAGTGAGACGTGTTTTGAAATGAGAGGTAGTAGCTGGAAACTGTTGGCTCATGTCTGTAATCCTAGGGACTCAAGATGTAGAGATTTAAGGATCGTGATTAAAAGCCAGCACAGGAGGGAGAGTCTGTGAGACTTAGATTGACAACTCCAAAGACATAGGGAAGCCAGGCTCACGCCAGTAATCCTGGCTTCTTAAGAGGCTGAGAGCTGAAGATTGCAGTTCAAAGCCAGCCTAGGAGCAAAACTGCATGAGGCTCTTTTCACCAGTGAATCAGCAGAAAACTGTAAGTGACAGTGTGGATAAAATACTAGAGAGCTAATCTTGAGCTGAAGAGCTTAGGAACGGCACCCAAGTCTAGACTTTATGTCCACGACTGACAAAGAAATTAATAGAGAGATTTAGCTATTAGCCTTAAAGAGAAAAAAACAAGCATTCAGGACTTGAGATAAAGACCAAATACTTCACATACTCATTAGACACACACATACACACACACACACAAACACACACACACACACACACACACACACTGCAATCTGTGAGGATCATAGAAAACTCATAGCATGCAAATTTATCTGTCACACAGAGCCACTGTTCTCCTAGCAAAGGCACAGGACCCATGCTGGGAGCCACGGATGCACTCTTACAAGCTCAGCCTCCTCTATTGTCTAAGAAGTTCACAATTCCTTGCAATCCCTTGTCAGAAGTGCCACCCCTGGACCTGACACTGAATGTCATCTTCCTCCTATTCTTCCTGAAGCTCCAACTAGAATGGGTCGGTAATCTATGAAACTCATTTGTCTTTCCTATATGGACTGGGTGGCTGCTCCAACCGTCAAACATCAGAAACGCCATTCACGATGTTTGCAGGTGCATCTGTGTGGGGGATTTTCCTCATAGCTCAGCTGTGTGTCGGCGTCATGGGCAACTCCCTGCTCTCCCTGCTCTATCTCTACACGTTTTTAGTCCAGCCTCATCTGAAGAAGCCCATCGACGCCATCTTCATGCACCTGACTCTGGTCAACATCCTGAACCTCCCCCTCACACTTCTGCCAAATATCATGGCATCCTTCGGAGTTCAGCGTTTTCTGGATGATGTGGGCTGCAAGGCTGTCGTGTTTCTCTCCAGAGTCACCCGGGGTCTTTCCATCTGCACCACCTCACTCCTCAGTGTGTTTCAGGCCATCACCATCAGCTCTGTCCAGGCCCAGTGGGTGTGGCTGAAATCCAAGTCCTCACTGTGGATTTTCCCTTCTTTCCTCTTCTTCTGGGTCATCAATATGGCCATCTACGTCCGAGTCATTACAGATTTGAAAGCCACAAGCAATTTCACTCTTGTTGGCTCTGGGTTTTCCAATGCATATTGTCACTCTCTACAGATTAAGGCAAGTACATCATGGCAATTCATCTGTGTCTTATTGGCTCGAGATCTCGTGTTTGTAATCCTCATGATCTCCACCAGCCTCCACATGGTGAAACTCCTCTACCAACACCACCAGAGAACTCAGCACCTCCACAGTCCCAGCCTGGCCTCCCAGCCAGCACCTGAGAACAAGGCCACACACACCATCCTGCTGCTGGTCAGCTGCTTTGTCTTCTTCTATTGTTCCAACAACATCGTGCTCTTTTATTACTTTTACACACCAGTGAAGATCCAAACCCTGCAAGTGATGGTTTGTATTTTATCATCATGCTACCCAACTATGTTTCCTTTCTTGCTCCTGAAGAAGAATAAAATTCTTTCCAAATGTCCATTCTCCCTTTCATTGATGAGAATTACCAGTTGTCAGAAGCAGTCAATCACTGGTTAGACAGGTAATAGTTTGTTCAAAGCAGACAAGATTCTAGTAAGGTACGTGGGAAAACTGTATGTATTCAGCCCTGGAATTTTTGTTCAAATTCAGATATGCTGTAATTTCTAAGGATTGAGGTACTTGTGTGTGTGTGTGTGCATGTGTGCCTGTGTGTGTTAGACAAATTTTTATATTGTTTAATCCTTGAAAATATTATTGTTTGTATAGAATGGATTTATTTTCTGTACAAAATTAAAATCTGAAACATTTTTCTTCTCATGTAAAAACAGCTTCTATAGAGTCCATTTTTTCCATTGTTGTTTGCTACAGGACATTTTACTAGATCATCCTGTGAATGCTGGCCATCCAATGACAGAGCAGAATCTCCCTTTTAGAATATAAGGTAGACTCTCTAGCCGAGGTAGCCCTCCAGATCAGAAGGGGCTCAGATCTCCTATTTCTCAAAGAGGGAGGCCTCTGTATGGCTCTGGGAAGGGTCTGTTGTTTTTATGCAGCAATCCTGGACATCTGGCTGGCTGAGTGGAATTCTCCACTCAGTGCTGAAAGGCCTAGAGGTGAGACATCTGGGATTATCAGTGATGGTGATTGTAGGGGCCCAGGGTCCCCTCTCTCACAGCACAGCCTGCTTGTTCCCTAGGCAACATGAGGCCCATTCAATATAATTAGCTACCAACCCCCTTGGCCTTGGACAGCCCTCTGGGCCTGAGCTATCACCATGCAGGCCAGCAAGGTACCCCTACACCTTACCCATCCTTTAGGTCACCTGAGGGGATCAGGCCATGAGCATGTCAGGTAGCAAGCCTGTCCCCATCCCCACATGTTATATAGGTCACCCCAAACAATAGCAGGTGCTTCTCCCCACGTGCTCGCCTATGTGGTGGGAGGTCTGCCGATCCCTTTCCTAGCATTAAACTTCTTCCTTGGTCCTTGTACCTGGCTGTCTGCGTGGTTTTGTTCAAAGTCTCCTTATTATCTAACAATCAGAGATACAATTACCCATGCTTTGAGAAGATCGTACTAGCTTCAGGAGGTTTAGGGGTTTCCCTGGTTATTATCTGCTCTGGTGGGACCCCTGATGTTCCTTCTCCTTGGCATTACTGTTGGATCATGTATCCTACTCAATGACATAAAAGGGCCAATTAATTCTGTAAAATTAATTCCCCTGATTTAGGAAGCACAGGAGTCAAAGGTTTTACTCAATTCAAAACAACAGGGAGGGAATGCAATGTGGATAAATGGAAAGTGTATCAGAGTTGTAAAGTGGAAAATATATTGTTATAATGTTATATGTGGTTTAGAGCCTTTCCCTTCCCCCTGATTCCCTCTGCCTCTGTTTACCCGGACTTAACGGCCTTTCTCTTGCCATTCGTTTACCCAGACTAAGGCTCTATCCTGAGACATCCTGGCACCCACAACCTAATACATCCCGATTGTAGATAAAGACGTATGAGGTTTGTAGTGTGAACCCCCACCATGTTTTCTGGCCTTCTTTTAAAACCACCTGCTTTTACATTTTGCTGTCCTGATGTTGCGGTGCAGTCCTGGTGCAGCAGCTCCTGCCTGGCTCAATAAACTTCTAACATCTCCACTGTGTTCTGCATGGCCTCAGAGTTCATCTACCCCTGGACCCCACTACAGTAGTGGGCTAGCCTTGAGCTGAAGAGCTCAGGGACAGCACCCAGGCCAGAGTTCAAGCTACAATGACAAAAAAAACCAGCAAAAAAAATTGGGATACAGCCATTGATAAGCCAAGATACATTTGATAAGCACGGAGGATTCAGCCACTGACACAGAAACGGTCCGAGCCCCTAGCCGCCCCAAATTCTGAGTCTATCTCTTCTAGGTAATGCCTCCAGTGTCATCACTGGATTCATTTATCTGGCTCTGCTTCCTTTTGGTTTTGATCAGATTTGCTAAGAGGCTGTTTATTTTGTTCATTTTCCCTAACAACTCAACTCTTCCTTTTGTGGATCTCTGCTGTGGTTACCCCCCACTTTTTTAAATTATCGAGGTAAAGTATAGAGGGGTTACAGTTACATTCCTCAGATAAGTAGATGCATTATTTCTCACACATTGATATGCCTTCTCCTGTTTTTGTCCCCATTTCCCTCCTCCCACCCCCTCCCAATCATCTTGTTTTCCCCCCTTCCCTTCCCTATTTCAAATAAACAAATAAATGTATATACAATATAGCAGGTAACAAAGTCAGATACAGTGACAATATGAGATTAACCAAAGGGCAAAAAAGAGAGAAGAGAAATAACACAGTACATTAAAACAACAACCACACAGGATAAAGCTCTTGTTTCCATATCCTAGAGATCCTTTCATTTAGTTTCATCCTATATGACCTTATGTCCCTAGGTTTTGCACTATTGTAATCTTCTGCTAGGAGAGTCTTAAATGTGTACTAATGATTACAAATGAGGGAAACCATTGAGCCTACATTCTTTGGGTCTGGCTTACTTCACTTAATATGATTTTTTTCCAAGTGTTTCCATTTCCCTACGAATGGGGTGATGTCATTCTTTCTGATGGCAGCATAGAATTCCATTGTGTGTAAGCACCACATCATCTTGATCCAATCGTCTACTGAGGGGCATCTGGGTTGGTTCCGTATCTTTGCTATGGTAAGTAGTGCTGCAATAAACATTGTTGTGCTAGTGGGTTTAGTATGTCCTATTTCTGGATGTTAGAGTAAATGCAAGGAGTGGAATTACTTGGTTGTTTTTTTTTTGACTGTTATTCATTTATGTCTCTTTGTTGTTAATTATTTGTTTCCATTCACTGGCTTGGGGTCTGGCTTGTTACTCATTTCCAAGGAGCTTAAGGTACATCATTAAATTGTATGCTTGAGATTGCTCCAGTTTGTTGATATCCACACTCAAAGTTACCCATTGTCCTCTGTCTACTGCCATGTCTGTGTGCCAGAGGAGCTGGTATTTCCTACGTTCATTTTTATCAAAGATCAGGACACAGGTGATCCCTTCAATGGCCCACAGGTGACTGAATTCAGGTTCCATGAGTTAGAGCATTTTGTACGTGGCTTTTGGTGTTGAGCTCTAATTTTATTCCACTGTGATCTGAGAGAATACAGGGAATAATTTCAATATTTCTGAGATTGCCCAGATATGCTTTGTGCCACCAAATATAATCTGTTTTGGAGAAGGTTTCATGTGCTGCAGAGAAGAATGTATCTTCTGATAATGTGGAGTAGAATATTCTGTAGATGTCTACATCATCTAGTTTGTCCTTGCAATTGTTTAGTCTGTGGTTTGTCTGTTGACTTTTTGCTTGGTTGATGTATCCAGGCCTTCATTTTCAGCATGTTTGTTTTTGTGGGAAAGGTGTGTCCCTTGAAGACAGGGGATAGATGAATCCTGCTTTTTGATCCACTTAGTCAATCTATGTGATTTAATTGGAAAATTAAGGCCATTAATAGAGTTAGGGACCATGACATGCCAATTCTTGCTGTGTTATCCGAGGGGCTGTTTCTCTGCCTGAATTGTGTTCTTGTGGGTTTTCAATGAATGGGACATCTTTAAGTATCTATGGAAATGCTGCTTCCTTGTTTTCTTTGCACTGTAAGAACTTTCTAATTTCCTCCTTCATTCCCCCAGTCACCCATCTGTTCTTCAGTCACCCTATGTTTGAGTGTTTGCTGCAACATGTTTAATTCCATTATGATCAGATTAGATACACAGAGTTATCTCCTCCTTCTGTGTCTGGATGTGGTGAGTTTTGGAGAATATTCCATGTGCTGCTGACAAGAATGGGAGTTGCCTGGATGCTGGGTGGAATCCTCTGTAGACGTCTCTTAAGTCCATTTGGGTCATGTGGTCATTTGACTCAGAAGCTTCTTTGCTGACCTTTTCCTTTGTTGGTCTCTTCTTTGGTGAGACGAGGCGTTAAAATCTGTCACTATGCGTGTGGTCAATCATGTTCTATAATGGAAAGAGTATTTGTTTAATGTACTTGTGTCTTCCATGTGATTACATCTTGATGGATTTATTTCTTACTTTCTTTCCTTTTTTTTTTTTTTGGTCGGTTATGGGGCTTGAACACTGGGCCTGGGCGATGTCCCTGAGCTCTTCAGCTCAAGGCTACCACTCTACCACTTGAGCCACAGTACCACTCCCCAAATCCTTTATTAATAATTATATATACTGTATGAATCTATAACTGCCTCCTTTGTACCTTCATATGACCTTAATGAGAAGTCTCCTTTGTCAGCTCACAATATGGCTACATGCATTTAATATGAAGTTCTTTTTTCACCCATTCACTCAGAATGTGGGAAACAACACAATCCAGGTGAGTTTCTGAGTTTTTGTTTTGATCCAATCTACTGCTTCACAAATTTTGGTTGTGGAGTTGAGCCCATTGTTGTTTAACATTATTCATGAAAAACATACCATGTTTCCTGAAATTCTAATGCTTTCCTATAGTCTGTATGTTTCCTTTGCTTGTATTTACTTGTCTTACAGTGCTTTTGATTCAATGTTGATTATTCAACACTTGAATAGTTCTCACAGACGACATGTTTCCTTTGTTATGCAGGATAGCACTGGTTTAATGTTCACAGACTCTTTAGTTCTCATTTCTTGAGGAAGGATTTAGTTTCATCATCCAGTGTGATTATTAGATTCGTTGGCTATACTACTCAGGGTTGGCAATTGAAGTCCACAGCTACAATTATATCACTCCAGGATCTCCTCCCATTCCAAGTTTGTGTGGAGAAATAGGTAGTAATTCTCATCTCCTTTCTCTTTTAACAGAAATCGTTGTTCCGTTTGGCTCCATTTGCAAATACTTCCCTGTTTATGATATCCAAAATTTTCACGTCAGTGTGTCTAGAGATGCTTCTTCTGAGAACCTGTGTTCTACAAGTTGTGTAAGTCTCTGTCAGATGGGTGAGATTCCGTCTGATGAGATAGGGGAAACTGCCAGCTCTTACTTTGTTAAATCAGTGTGTGTCCAGAGATTTTGAAAGGTGAAAGCATGCTAGTACTCCTGTGTGTTAGAAGGATGACCCTTGGTCTGTGGGATCCTGGCCTCCTGCAGGCCCTGCCCAGCACATGCCATGCTCTGCAGGCCCAGGGCTCATGGTCATTGCATTGCAGGCCCCAGGGGGAAAGGCAGAGAGCGGTCTGGGTCCCACCACATGTCATGATGTACGCAGGGCTGCGAGAAAAACTTTTCCTAATCAGCTGTGTCCTGAAGTTTACTTTCTGATGAGTTTGACTTGGAGAAAACACATCTTGAAGTAGTAACTCTGTTTAACATTTACTTAATAAACTTGACATGTTGTCTAAGAGGACCTGTGAAAAGTGGTTTGTGTCTCTCTGGGGCCATCAGACGGAAGCCCAGGAAACAAGGCTATCCAGAAAGCAGGTGACAGTGACTGATGTCCACTGGGAGAGGACTGGATATCCTGGATCTGTGATACATAAGGGGCTTGTCAGAGCAGACTAAGCAGGACGCCAGGAGGCCACAGGGAAGCTGCTCCCGTGTGCAGGATTGCGGAGATTTCAGCAGTGAGACGCCCATGAGGTAGGAAGAGGTCAGAAGACTTCATGATCCTCTTTACCCGGCTTTGCTGTCCTCCCTGCTGAACGTGCTGTGGTAGGAAATGGACTTGCAGCAATGCTTTCATCAGGGAGCCTAGAAATAAAAATGTTTGCTCAAATGACTTTATGTGCAGGAAACCTGGAAATCCCTAACTTTTTTTATTGATAATTTAAAGAGTGATATATGACTGGTTTTTATTTATTTATTTATTTATTTTTGTCTGTCCTGTGGCTTGAACCGGGGCTTGGGAATTGTTCCTTAGCGGGTGTGCTCAAATCTAGGACTCTATCTCCCCACTTCCACCTTTTTTGGTTGTTTCTGAGATACAATAGTCTCACAAACTTTCCTACTCAGGTTTGGACCACAGTCATCAGATCTCAGTCTCCTGAGCAGCTATGATTACTGGCCAGAGCGACTGATACCGTCTACAGATGTGTTATTACACCATACCGGTCATTTGAAAGAACAAATGCTAATGATCTGCACCTCCCAGTATTCTCATTTGAAGTGTAATTATTCATTTGTGGTTATGAAAAGGTGATGTCGAGGAGTTACCACGTCACAAGTTACGTCATGACCATAGGTTTTCTTTGTTAGCTGTGAGCTTGAACTCAGGGTCTAGAGTCTGCTCTGACATTGTGGGCTCAAGGACAGCACTCTCCTACTTTGAGCCAATGCACCACTTCCTTGAGTACATTTCTCTTTGTACAGTGTCACACCTGTCTTCCCAATTTTTCCCATCCTGCTGCCAATCATGAGCAGTATATTTATTTCCTTTCCCATATGGTGTCGACTGAGTTTCCCTGCTCCGTTTATTAGCCCATAACTGTCATAACTGTCAGTCTGTGGACCTATGAGATGCCTTCACTCCTCCCACCTCAATGGAAAAGTTGTAATACTCACAAATAAGATGCTCTGGACATCATAGATGCATGTGAAATGGTAACCTCATATTTCTGCCCTGATAAAAAGGTTCATCAATTACAGGTACTGAATCTACCGTGTGGTAGCGTCCCTCCATCTGTTGAAGTGCTCCTATAGTTTTGTCACTTTGGCTCCTGTGAACACTATAAAGGGGAAATGAGTGATACGAAGCCTGCTCTGAATCTTCATCTCCCATTGTTCCCCCAGTGTTTCAATGTAGTGCAAGACTCATCTGTACAATTACTTCCTCTAGTTTGGGTGATTGTTGTTATTCACCCAGAACATAAAATTGCATCCCATGATTTCGATCGCCCTACACTGATTGCATTTTATCACAAGGCCAGGCTAATGCAATAGCAGGCTAAATACAACGCTTCATTGAGTTTGTAACAAGTGTGTGAAAACACTTTTCACGTCTAGTCCATTCGTCACACACCTCCTTTGAAGCTTGTTTTGATTCTTTACCCAGTAGTTTCCCCCACCTTGGAATTTTCATCCCAGGAATCATTGCACCTTGAAATTTTCCTGTGGTGGAAAGGAAATCCTTCCTAGTACTGGAGTTTGAACTGATGTCTGGCCCCTTAATTTTCTGACATATTACCACAAGCTCTATTTTGAAAGGAGAGGCTGTAGCTGGGAACTGTTGGATCATGCCTGTAATCTGAGCTACTCAGGAAGTTGAGGTCTGAGGATCAGGATTACAAGCCAGCCCAGGAAGGAAAGTCTATGGGACTTATCTCTGAATAACCAGCATGAAGATGGAGGTACAGCTATTACACTTTCTAAGAAAGCACACAAATAGCATTCAGGATCTGAGATGAAGACACAAGACCACATACAAACACACACACACACACACACACACACACACACACACACACACTACAATCCATAGATCATAGAAAACTTCTGATAACATGCAAATTTGTATGTCACACAGGTCCACTCTTCTTCCAACTAAGGCAAAAGGAAGCCTGGTGTGAGCCAAGGGTTATACCTTAGAATCTCTCAGCATTTCTGTCCCATAAGTTCCTCATAAACCCTTGTGAACTGATTCCAGAAGCACCACCTCTGGGCCTGACCCTGAACGTTATCTTCCTCCTATACTTCCTGAAGTTCCATGAAGAATGGGTCAATAATCCATTGCACTCATTCCTCTTCCCTGTACTGAGTGTCTGGCTGCTCTAAGCATCAAACATCACAAACGCCATTCACGATGTTTGCGGGTGCATCTGTGTGTGGGATTTTCCTCATAACCCAGCTGTGTGTCGGCGTCATGGGCAACTCCCTGCTCTCCCTGCTCTATCTCTACACGTTTTTAGTCCAGCCTCATCTGAAGAAGACCATCGACGCCATCTTCATGCACCTGACTGATGGGGACACTGTGTAGCTCAGTGACAGGCCATGAGTGCTGGGCGCTCAGTACTCCCAGGTGGAGACCACAGTGCTCTCTGCCCTGGGTCCAACATTGCGTAAGTCATTTCCCACCAGCAGCAGCAGCAGAAGGAACTTCTACGAGCTCTCAGTGTCTCCTCTTTACTTTTTGACAGCGCTGGGCCTGGGAGCAAAGACCTTCTCCAGGACACGCGCTGTGCACAAGGGAGGACACACCTGGCTGCTCTGGGCCATCATTGTGACAGGAAGTAAACAAGGTTGGTGACAGCAGAGGGGTGACCGCTGGGATCCCCACCCCATCCTCCCTGGTTGATATGGTCACACATGATCAAGGCAGGCCCCAAAGATGCTGTGTGTGTCTGGGTCAGGGGTACAGAGGGTGCAAGGAAGGATTTTACAGCTCTGAGCCCTGGTGGAAAGTGGGTGACAGGAGGAGGCCCCAGAACTGCCCGTTCCAGGCTGGGCAGTTTTAGGCTGAGGTTTGAAAATTTATCTCTCTCTGTCTCTCTCTCCATCTCTCTCTCTCCATCTCTCTCTCTCTGTCTCTCTCTCTCCTCTCTGTGTTGCTGTTTATTTTAGTATCTATCCTGGGGCACGGATTCATGGTCTGAGCACTCTTTCTGAGCTTTGTCGACTCAGGACTAGTTCTCTACCACCAGAGCCACGGCTCCAGTTCTGGATTTTTTTTCACTCTTTTCTTTCTTATTGTGTGTTATTGTTGGGGTAATATATAGAGTGGTTATACTTACATTCATCAGGTACTGAGTACATTACTTCTCAAACATTGATACCCTTTCTCATGTTTTTGTTCCACATCCCCTCCCATTCTCCTCCCAGTCATCTTGTTTTCCTTTTCCCTTCCCTTCCCTTCCCTATTTCAAATAAAAAAAATATATACACAGTATACCAGGTAACAAAATCAGAAACAGTAACCACATGAGATTAACCACAAGGGGAAAAAAAGAGAAAAAAACATTCACATAGTACATTGAGAACAACAGGCTTTTGTTTGTTTGTTTGTTTTTTTATACGACCCTCAAGGACTTTCCTGTATGGCTAGGAGGGAACCACAATGTTCAGATCCCAGAATCTAGACTAGTTGGGATTTTGGCCATGAGTCACCGGCCCAGACTTAATTTCTCTCACTTGTTTTATGGTTCAGTATTCTTCTGTCCTGTTGCTCTTCATGCTTTTTCATCAGATATTTAGTGCTTTTTATTCTTTCACTCATGCACAGCTTGGCCTCTGTGGTAGCACAGTACTCAGCTCTCTGCAGGGGAATCGTGCACCTCTTCCACTTTCCACACTCACTCATGGTAAGTTCAGTCTTTGAAAGCATTCTTGGAATGCTTTCAAATGTACTTACGAGGGGAATTATGAAGTGTGTGTGTGTGTGTGTGTCTTGGGGCTTGCACTCTGGGCTCTAGTCTAGCTCTGTACCACTTGGAGCTACAGCTCCTCTTCAAGCTTACTGGTGCTTCACTGGAGATAGGAATCTCACAATCTTTCCTGCCTTCACTGGCTTTGAACTGGGGTCCTCAGATCTCAACCCTCTGAGTAGCATGGATTCTAGGCGTAAGACACAAAATTGTCTCTGAACTGGTACTTGCATCTTCTCTGTTGCTACCTATAAAATTTTCCATCCATAATGATCACGCCTTCTACTGCTTTAATATGAGTAATACTGAATATTTTACCATCTTGTATCATACAGAAAGGCAGTGTGCGGTGGCTGTGTTAAATATGGGCTGGTGAACAAGGAACTGACTTGGGCTTTGTTTTTTCCATAATGGCTGACTTCTCTCATTGTCTCGGTCCCAGGACCCAGTCTGTAGAGCTAGGATTCAGTTTGCTTTTCTTTTCTGACATTGTTCCCTTGAAGTTTATATCACTGGACAGTGAGGTAACTGCCCTATACCTCTTGGGTGGAGATGGGATGAGAGGGAATGAGGAACACAGGACACTGTAGGAAATGAAATGTACTCATTACCCGACTTGTGTGATTGTAGTCACTCTCCATATCACCTCTATAACAAAATTAAGTAAATTACTAAATTATTTTTTAAAAAATGCTCACGGACAGAGCCCAGACCCTGAGTTCAAGCCCCATGACCAACACAAAGAAATGGAAGGAGATCCTGGTTACATAGGAAATAGAACATTGACAAATATGAAATATTATGAACAGTGTTCAGCCATTACAATGAACACAACGCCCGGAATTCAAATGGATAAAAAGTAAGGAGTCTCTGGAAGGCACAATGGATGGTGAGGAGGGCTGGAGAAAAAAAAAAAAGAACACTTCTATGTAGTAGCAATGATAGCTACAGGAAAATCTTTTCTCTGGAAGAAACTAGTCAGTGAATGAGTTGAGAATGTTCTTACATACTTTGTCAGGAAACACAAAATATTTATTTAATTCAGCGCAAGTTTATTGGGGAACAGAGGATTTTATGCGATGTGAGAGAAACCAATAGAACAGTGAGGAGAGGACTGAAGGACACAGGGGAGAAGTGAACCTCAAGTGCTGATGAGTGTCTGGATTGCCAGGGTAAATGCCACATCTACTGGGGTTCTACGTCTATTTGGGTAACAGGTGTACCAAATGTCGATTTTACCCAGAGACCAGCCAACCTGCTGCATGGACCAGGATCCAGTGGCTCAACCTGCAATCCCAGCTGCTCAGCTGAGGATCGAGGCTCAATGCCAGACCAGAAAGGAAAGTTGTTGAGACTCTGATCTCCAAGACTCTGACCACCAACGAGACAGAAATGTTGCTGCGGCTCAACTGGTAGACCATCTTTGAGTGAAACAGCGCAGGGACAGTGCTTACGAGTTGCAATTTCAGTCTGGCCACCCACTTCACAAAAGGAAACTGTTTAAAATAGTTGTCTAATAGATCTTTCTGCATTCTTCGTAAGCCTGGCTTAGCTAATCAAGAAATTTAGCACCATGGAGATCCATGCCTGCAGGGCTTGCAGTGTTGACTAGTGCTTTCTCACCTGCCTTCCTGCCCAACAATACACACACACACACACACACACACACACAGTCATAAACCTTGATACTCACACACTCATATGCTTCACATGCTTATACATGCTCTCACAAATCATACAAACTCACTCTCTCTCTCTCTCTCTCTCTCTCTCTCTCTCTCTCTCTCTCTCTCTCTCACACACACACACACACACACACACACACACACACAATGACAGCCACCCCAGGCGACTCTGTGTTCAGGTTCTTCCTTGTGTCTAAGGTGTGTCTGGGCGTCCTGGGGAACTCTGTCCTCTTCCTCCTGTACACATACAGCTCCCTGTGCAGGCCCCAGCTCCGGAAGCCCATCCACATAGTCTTCATGCACCTGACCTTGGTTAATGCCCTGACCCTCATGTTTCAGTCCATGCCCTACGTGATCTCCTCATATGGAGTCCTGTGTTTCTGGGACGACACCACGTGTAAGGTGGTGTTGTACCTGTTCAGGGTCACACGGGGACTGTCCATCTGCACCACCACCTTCCTGAGTGCCTTCCAGGCCCTCACCATCAGCCCTGCCCACTCCCGGTGGGCCTGGCTGCAAAGTCGGTCCACAGCCTGCATCCTCGTCTCACTGCTCTGCTTCTGGACCTTGAATTCCATCATCTATTTCCACATCATCAACACTGTGGAATCCAATTGCAATTCCACTGTCACTGGCCTGGAATTTTCTCATCCTTACTGTCAAGCAAAGATTGGAAAAGGCAATTTTCCACCATTTATTACTTCCTTTGTGACTGGAGATGGTCTGTTCTTGGTGCTCATGCTCTCTACCAGCCTCTACATGGTGACTCTGCTCTACCGCCACCGCAGGAGAGCCAGGCACCTCCACAGTCCCAGCCTCGCCTCCCAGCTGGCGCCTGAGAGCAGAGCCACACACACCATCCTGCTGCTGGTCAGCTGCTTTGTGTTCTTCTATTGCACCAACAACATCGTTACCGTGTATTCCTTGTACACACCTGAGAAAATAAGAAAATCCAGGGGTGCAACGTTGATGCTCTTTTTCAGCTACCCCACCATCTGCCCGTTCTTGCTCATGAAGAATAACAGAATGCTTTCACGATGGATCATTCACAGTTGGCCAGGCTTTATCCATTGTAAGAGGACATGATGTCCAGCCTGTGGTGCTGATCCCCTCTGCTCACCTCCTCCTTGCTATTTGTAGGGGGGTAGAAAGGCCATGGAGGCCAGGAGCCAGTGTCTCAGGCCCATCACTCCAGCCTTTCGGGGGCCTGAGATCTGAGGACCAAGGTTCATAGGTAGCCGGAAAGTTCATGAGACTCTATCTAATCGATCACCAAAAGACCTAGAGTGGAGCTATGAGACTGAGCTCTAGAAAAGTTGTTCAAATTCAGATGGGCTGTAATTTTAAAACATTGAGGATTTGTATGTGGTTATATAAAAGGGTTTTGTTTAGCTGCTTAAAATACCACTGTTAAAGAATGTTTTCTCTCTCTCTCTCTCTCTCTCTCTCTATATATATATAATATATATATATATATTTATTTTTATTTTTATTTTTTTGCCAATCTGGGGCTTGAACATAGGACTGGGCACTGTCCTTGGGCTTTCTCAAGACTAGTGGTATAACACTTGAGCCACAGCACCACTTCTGGCTTTTTCTGTGTTCGTGGTACTGAGGAATCAAACTGAGGGCTTTGTGCATATTAAGCAGGCACTCTACCACTAAGCCACGCTCCCAGCCCCTCCACTTCCATCTTTCTGCTCACAGATTGCAGATAGCGTTCTTGGACTTTCATGCCCAGCTGGCTTTGATCTGTGCTCCTCAGAGCTCAACTTTCTGAGTAGCTAGGACTACAGGCAAGTAGGTCTGATTCCATGTGTGATTCCTGTGCTTAGCTACAAACTCTTATTTGAAAAACCCACCTGTAATACATGACAAAACCAAAAGTCACAGCCTGAGTTCATGCTCCAGTGCCAGGATAAAAACACTGTTTTTTTGTTTTTTTTGCAGTAGAGAATGAAATTTCAAAGTGGCAAAATTACCGGTAAGGGATCAAAATATACTTCAGAGAAGTGTGCCAAACATATCAGCTGTGGAAACACTCTCCTGCACTTCCTATAACTGGATAAAACATTGTATTAACCTTTTTGCTTTTATTTTAGCACGGCCTTGATATAAAAAACAATCACTATGGTATAACCAAATGATGGATTGTAAGTATACTTCTGAGATAAACAACCAAAAACATCTACACAAAGTAATCCTACAGTAGGATAAAATGCAGGCAATGAAACAGGAGATGAAGATTCAATCTAGACTCCACACCTATGCAATCATCATAGAAACAGACAATAGAAAAATACAGGAGCTGTGCAATAGCTCCAGGAAATCTACGATTAGATTCAGTATATGTAAGTGATGAGCATTTTTTTCATGCAGAAATGGTAGGGTTATTGTTATCATGGTTTTTTTTTTTTAAAAAAACTATGATATCCAGAGAATCTTATAAAGTAATGAACAATCTCCATTGAGGTTGGATGAGTAAAGCCATCTGCTGTCAACTGCTGTTTGGAGAGTTTGGGAATAAAGACAATAGCAATGGGTGAATAACGGATTGCTGGTGGCTCATGCTTGCCTGAATCCCAGCTACTTAGATCTGAGGATCTCCGTTCACAGCCATGCTGTGCATGAAAGTCTGGGAGACTTTTACTTAAAATTAACCACTAGAAAACTGAAAGTGTTGCTGTGGCTCCAAGTGGTAGAGTGCTAGCCTTGAGCTAAAGAGCTCAGGGACAGAGCCCAGGCCCAGAGTTCAAGCTCTACGACCAACACACACACACACACATACACACATACACGAGAATAATTGAGCAGTGGCACTCAGTTAACACTATGTGGAAAAAGAGCTGTGTACAACTTCTGGGGAGGGCCAGGATGAAAAAATTGGGAGAGATCAAAACAAAGGGTGACACTGTCCAAAAAGAAATGTACTCATTATCTGACTTTAAAAAAAGGTGCCGGGGCCAGGAGTTTGGTCTAGCATGCACGAAGCCCTGGGTTTGATTCCTCGGGACCACGTACATAGAAAATAAGCTGGAAGTGGTGCTGAGGCTCAAGTGGTAGAGCTCTAGCTTTGAGAAAGTCCAAGACAGTCAAGCCCAGGACTGGCAAAAAAAAATGTGCCAGGTGCAGTGGCTCATGCCTATAATCCTAGCTACTCAGGAGACTGAGATCTGAGGATGGAGGTTCAAATCCAGCCTGGGCACAAAAGGACCTGAGACCCTTATCTCCAGTTAACCTCTAGAAAATGGGAAGTGGGGCTTGCCTCCAGGGTGGGGTGGTAGCCTTGAGCTGAAGAGCTCAGGGACAGTGCCCAGGCTAAGTTCAAGCTCCATGACTCAAAAAAAAAAAAAAGTTAACTCCTCTGCACATGACCTTTATAATAACAACTTAAAATAATAATATTGACAGACATGAGTTTAAATCATTTTTTGAAAGTGGGAAGGATACAACAGTACTTGTCATTTCACAGAATGGTGCAATGGCTCAAACTATAATCCTAGCTACTCAGGAGGCTGAGATCTGAAGATTGCAGTTGGAAGCCAGTTGGAAGCTGGAAAGTCTGTGAGACGCTTTAATAAACTATCAAAAAAAGCTAGAAATAAAGCTATGATGCAAGTGGTAGAGTGCTAGTCATAAACACAAACAGCACTCATGCCTGCAGACCTCAAGATCGACCAACAAAGACTTCTGTAGATCACTCTCTAAATTACATGAAATAAGATTTCTTAGGGCTTTCTGGAGTTATTGTGGCTAATGTCAGTCTACAGAACACTTAGGATTAAAGCATTTTTTCCTCCTTTTTCTTGCCAGTTCTGCGGCTTGAACTCAGGGCCTGAACACTGTTCCTGAACTTCTTCTGCTCAAGGCTAGCACTGTATTTTAGCCACAGCACCCCTTCTGGATTTTTCTGTGTACGTGGTTGTGAGGAATCAAACCTAGAGCTTCACACATGCTAGGCAAGCACTCTACCTCTAGGCCACGATGCCCACCCAGGATGAAAGCATTTTTTTGCAACTCCATATCAAATCACAACATAATTAGCAGAAAGTATGGTAAAGCTGGTGGAAAGGGGATAATGAAGCCTTCTAGCTTCTCCGTCTTGTTTTTCTCAAGGCTGAGTTGGCAACTCTGTCTCACAGGGCCCAGCTTCCCAGAGACGGCCTGGCTCCCTAGAAACACTGTGTGTGCCCAGTTAGGGCTGTATAGCAATGACAGGGCCTCTCCCAGTGGATGTTAATCAGCGTCTCCCGCTGCCTGGATGGCCTTGTTTACTGGGCATCACTCCAGTCTTCCCACAGGACATGCAAAACACTCCCAGGTGCCAAGCAATCTCTTAGAGGGCATATTAGGTTTATTAATTAGAAGGACAGAATTAAGATGTGTGTGTATGTGTTTTCCTTTTCCAAGTCAAACTCATCACAAAGTAAGCTTCAGGATGGAGCTGCTTGTTAAAAGTTGTATCTCACAGCTGTGGATACCTCTTGAGCCTTGAGAGGGACCCAGAGCGCTCTCTGCCTCCCTCACGTGAACCTGGTTTTGTCTTGTGGGCCCGATATGAGCCGTTCCAGGACCCCACAACACACGCATCTTTGTTTTAAGGAGTAGGGTGTACTAGACTGTTTCCTCATTTCAAAACCTCTGGCCATAATATGCAGATTTACATGGCGACCATTGTACTATTAAAATATACATGCTTTTAATCCTAGCTACTGAGGAGGTAGAGCTCTGAGGATCATGGTCCCTGAGACTATTACCTCCAATTAGCCATCAAAAGGCTGGTCTGGGGCTTTGGCTCTAGTGGCAGAATGCTAGTCTTGAGCAAAAAAAGCTAAGCCTTGAGTTCAAGTCCACAAACTGGCACACGCAGGAAAGAAGGTATGTCTGCAATAATTATAATAAAAACACCAACCCTTCATAATAGGTTAATAGGCAGAATTTCCTGTTTAACTCTTAATATGCAAAAATATGTAGTTCTAACGTTAACATGCCTCTTTTCCCTCCTGGTGAGACAAGCATAGGGTTTTCCTTCTTCACTTTCCCAACATGGCGACTTACCGACAAAGCCTGACATAGATAAGCTTATGCTGGTCTTTGATTAGACTGGGTGTTAGCTGAACACTTGGTCAGCCTCTCAGAGTATTCCATGTCTGTTTGAAAGACACTTCCTGCAAAAGGAGAGGAAACCTGGCATTGCAGGAACCATCCCCAAACTCAGCAGAGCTGGTCTGACTCCTCACACCTGCCAGCCCCGGCCTTTTACCTGAAAATGTTTCCACTGCTATTCAGTGCCCCATTGTCTATGATGCTACTGTATCATCAGAGCACTTGCTAGACGTTCAGACCAGTCCACGGATCTGCTGAATGTTACTCTTCCATTTCCAGGACTCGCCCTGTGGATTCTCGGGTCCTCTTTGTCAGGTGTGCCTGCAGGAAGCTCCAGATTCAGGAAACCATGGAGACCGCACACTTCTGACGTCTCACGGAGTGAGGATCCGTTGGCCGTGTGGGCTTCACACTCCCTGGCCAGGAGAAGCCCCTTGCCCCCTCAGCTCGCTCCACAGGCCAGGACCAGGGCCAGGGCCCGGGCTGGTCATGAGGCCAGGCAGAGCACGGCTGTAAGCTGCCCCGCTGACCCTGACCCAGGCATGGACACGGGGGGCCGCGCCGGGAATCTGGAAGCTACGAACTCAGCACAGAGACCAAAATAATACTGATTTATTCCAATCTCGAAGCACAGTAGTTCATCGTTCCCTTCCCCAGGAGAAGTCTCCGGTTCAAACCGCCGGGTCCTCTCCCTCCGCCGGGGGAGAGAAAGGGGACAAACTTCAAATCACTGCTCTTTCATTCCCCCCTCTCCATTCCCGCCGCGCGCCAGCTCCTGATTCCGTCACCACCTGTCCTCCCCTTTCCCTCCCTCTTCCTTGCCAGACAGCCCATTCGCCCCGCCCCGTCACTTCCACAACCCAGGGCCTCCCCTTTTTCTCCATTCCCAGGAAGTCCTTGAAGGAGCCCGCCTGTCCCGCTCTCCTCAGCCAGGGGTCCGGGGACCATGGGCTCGGGGTCACCGTCCACTTCGTGGACAGGGCGGCCGGCTGAGCGAGGGCTGGGGAGCAGCGGTCATCTTTGGGATGGACGAAGACCCTCCCTCCGGCGCGGGCCGGGGGTCAGAGCGCGGGGGCCTTCCCCCAGCAATCCCTGAGCAGGTCGGCGTGGAACAGGGGCGCCCCAGTGAGCAGGCGGGCGGCGAAGAGGTGGCGGCAGGGCAGGCGGCGCGCGGCGTGGATGGTGCAGCTGCACTGCGTCAGGGCGCGGTCCAGCACGAAGTCGGAGCTGCCGTCCTTGAGGGCGAAGCCGGCTCCGGTCCAGTGGAAGCTCTGCGCGCCGTGCTGCCTGGCGAACGCCAGCTCCTCGGCCACCAGGTCGGCCAGCTCGGGCCCGCAGGCCGCCCGGAACCTGGCCAGCGGCTCCCAGTCCGTGCTCTCCTCCTCCAGGGAATCGCCCAGCCTCTTTGGTTCCGTGGCAGCCTCTCCTCCGCCGGCCTCGCACTCCCCGACTCCGTCCACGCCGTCCTCGGCCGGCTCGCCCCCTGCCGAGTCCCCACACCCCGCTTGTCCCCCATCTCCGTTCGCCATGTCGGTGGCCTTGGCGTCCCCCAACCGCACCACAACGATGTCCTCCAGGCCTCGCCTCCGCTTGGGCCCCGGGCGCCCAACCCCCGGCTTCCCCCCGGGCTCCTCCGTGCTCCTGGGCCCCGGCCGCTTCCTGCCCTCCCCGCCCAGCTCGCCCTCCTTTGCCGGCGTGGGCCTCGGCTCCCCGGGCTCTCCCGGCTCCTCCTTCACGTGGACACCGATCCCGGGGCTCTCTTCGCGGCTCCCGCGTTCACCCAGGGTGGCTTTGGGCTCGGGGTCCCCGCGGGGCTCCGGTTGGTGGCCCCGCCAGTCCCTCACCTCGGGGCCGCTGGCGGGCCCCCCCTCCCTCCGGGCGCCCCTCACCTGGCTCTCCAGCTGCCCCCCCTTCCAGTCTCTGGCCTGCAGCCCCTTCCCCTTCTCTGCCTCCCCACGCAACCTGCGGCCCGAGCTGGACTCCAGGGCCGGCTGCTCCCTCAGCCCGGGGGCCTCGGAGATGGCGTCGGGCCCCGCGTCATCGGCGGCCTCGCGGGCAGCGTCGGCCCACTGCATGGCCACCAGGTCGCGCAGGCACTGGGCCACGCCGTGGGGAGGGCTGAGGCGGCGCAGCAGGCGGCGGCGGTGGCCGTGCACCAGCGCGAAGGAGTCGAGGTCGCGCGCCGCCTCGTAGGCGCGGAAGTGCACCCACAGGTCGTGGCGCGGCGCCCAGTTGTGCTCGAAGTATCGCACGAAGGCGGGCGGCGCCTGCGCGCGCAGCTCAGCCAGCGCCTCGCTGTAGGCGGCATAGGACGAGGCCCCGGCCAGGCGGCAGAGCAGCGGCCAGAGCCCCGGGTCCTCGCGGCTGGCGCCACCCAGCTCCTGCGCCTTGCTGAAGAGGGTCTCCAGGCCCTGCGCGCGGCAGATCTGCACGCGGGCGCAGGGCAGGAGCTGGCGCACGGCGCGCAGCTGCCCGGCCACCTCGGGCCCCGCGATCAGGCAGCGCACGCGACCCTTGATGTCGGGCGCGCTCTGCAGCAGCGACGCCAGTGCGAAGCGCAGCAGGCTGGGCGTGCCGGGCCGCGCCACGCAGCAGGCCGCCTGCCGCGCGCGCCCGGCGCTGTCCACGCACAGCACCGACACCAGGTCCAGCGCGCCCTGCAGCCCCGGCAGCCGGTCCACCAGCAGCAGGCGTGGAAAGCGGCGCAGCAGCGCGCGCGTGCGCGACGTCAGGAAGAACACGGTCTCCACGGCTGCCTGATCCTCCACGAACACCAGCTTGACCTGTGGGCAGGGCGAGGAGGCGGGCGAAGGTCAGACTCCTGGTGATCAGGGCCTGAAGGTGGTAGGGGAGCCTGCCCAACCCATCCCTGGACAGAGGTCAAGGGGCAACCAAAGGTCCCGGCGCGCTCACCCTGGCCCGAGGGGTCGGACAAGGTCAGGCAGGGTCAGGAGGGGCCCACACTCACAAAAGCGCGCCCGCAGTTTTTCCTATGACCGGCAGGGGGCAGTGTGGGCCCCGGTGGCTCAGCTAGGTAATCCTAGCTACTTGGGACATGGAGATCTGAAGACAAAGCTTCCAACTCAGCCAGGCAGGAAAGTCCCAGACGCTTTCCTCCAATGAATGTTAGTGGAGCTGTGACTCAAGTGGAAGAGCACTAGACTTGAGCACAAAGGCCCAGGGCCAGCACCCAGGCCCTCCGTTCAAGACCTGGGACCAGTGTGCACTCTTACATGCGTGTACATGCACACACACACTGCTCATTCTATGGCAATTTGTTCCACAGTAATAGACACATTACCCAGGAGCCATTAGAGATCCAGCCTTGCAAGAAAGCTAATGAAAAGGCCCCAAGTTCAAGTGCCAGGACTGAACCATATACACAGTCACATGCACACTCACACAAAAAAGATCTGTCTCCTTCTCAGGAAGGCTGGGACTCCCAAAGCCAGCCACCGTCAAAGCTGACTCATAACAGTGGAAAAAGAACTGGAACCTAGTTTAATCATAAATCTCCCATTAAAGCCTTTTGTCATAATCCAACCAAATCCTATAAATCCATCTTAAAAGCACTGCATCGTGCTGAGCTGGCAAAAAAGGCAAAACAAAGCATCCGTTAAGTTAAAAAGTCTGGTAGAATCCAAAGAGGAAAGAACTTGCCTTCCAGGCCAGAAATCATATACATTGAGTAGTTTAAAAAATACTGAAACTCAGGGGCCGGGAGTTTGGCCTAGTGGTAGAGGGCTTGCCTAGCATTCACAAAGACCCGGGTTTGATTCCTCGATACCACATACATAGAAAAAAAGGCAGAAATGTTGCTGAGGCTCAAGTGGTAGAGCTCTAGCCTTGAGAAAGTCCAAGGACAGTGGTCAGGCCCTGAGATCAAGCCCACAACTGGCAAAAAAAAAAAAAAAAAATACTGAAACTCCATATAGGTTACCAAAAAAATCTGGTAAATTTTTATCACTGAATGAGTGCATCATTTTCTACTAATATTTTAATCAAATGGATATCTTCAGCCCAGTCCTGTTTTGTCCCATATGGTAGCTAATTTTTCCCTTGGACAGCACTTATAATTATTACCATCCTCATGCTGTCTTTTTGTTTGTCAGTCCTGGGGCTTGAACTCAGGGCCTGGGCACTGTCCTTGAGTTTCCCCAGGGCTAGCACCCTACCCCTTGAGCCACAGCAGCACTTCTGGCTTTTTCTGTGTATGTGGTATCCCAGAAGTGAACCCAGGGCTTTGTGCATGCTAGGCAAGCACTCTACCACCAGGCCATGCACCCGGCCCATATTCCACATTTTATTTATTCTCTTTTTCTTGTTGGGTCATGGGATTTGAACTCTGGGCCTGGGCGCTCTCCCTGAGCTCTTCAGCTCAAGGCTACCACCTTACATCTTCTGCATTTTATAAATATAGCATAAGATATACAGTGTTTTCCAACTCACTTTAAGTTAAAAATGCATCTAAGATACTGGACCTCTGTGGCTCACACCTGTAATCCTAGCTGGAGGCAGAGAACAGGAGGATAGATTTGAGGCCAGTCTGGCAAGTGGGTGGAAGAAAGAGAGAGATATGAAAAGATCCTATCTCAAAAAGCCACTGTGTGGTGGCATCTGTCATCCAGGGCTACAGGCAGGACTTGCAAACAGGAAGATTATGGTCCAGGCTGACCAGGGCAAAAAGTGAGACTCTACAAAATGACAAAGCAAGAGTGGATTGACACTATTTTTATCCTGAGTTGGGACTACTGCCATGTAAGGAATACAGGTACTGCCAGGTGAAGAAATAAAACCAGCCTGCCTGCCAGCCAGCCTCCCTCTCCTTCTCTCCCAGCCCTTCCTTTCCCCTCTCTTCTCCGAGTAAAACAGCAGAGCTACATACCAACTCAACAAGCCTACTCCAACCTATGTGCCCTTGCACTGGCTGTTTACTGTCATGAGAATGAAGAGAGTTCCAGGCAGAGTGGGGGTCCCTTTCTTCCACCCTGTCTTCTCTGCTTTACCACCAGCTCCTTATACAGTCCTTCCCTGACCCCTCAAAACAGCACCCCCAAACAGGAATCACATATTAAAAGGCAGCCTTCTTCTATCTGCTCCTCTGGGTGACACACTGGTCCCTCTAGAGGGAGGAACGTGGAGTACTTCCTGGTGCTGAGGTGAGGGGGGCGTGGCCTTGTGAATATACCTACACTTATCTAGTAGTGAAGGTCTGTTTGAAGAAAGGAAAAAAATGAGATGTCACTTTGTATCTCTAGGCTGCCTCGAACCTCCAGGCCACCTTATCTTATCTGGGTGTGGCTTCTCCCAAGAGCACAACTCAGTGGAGCTGGGTGTGGCGACATTCTTATAAGCCCAGCTATTCAGATTGGATGAAGACAAGGGCAAAACTGACTAGATTCTATCTAAAAAAACAAAAACAACAAAAAAAAAAAACCCAGCAAAAACAAAATCTAAACAGAGAAGGCTAGGAGAGTCCTTGCCCAATCAGTATGGGGAGGCCTCAATACCAAAACAACACACCAACCAAAACCTGCCAGGTGGTTCTAGCAGGAATCACTGCAGGGAGCCAACTTCCTTAAATGCCTCCGTAAACTTCAAAAGATGGATAGGCAGATAGATAAGACTGAGATACATACATACATACATAGGTGCTGGTCCCAGACTAAGGGTCTGGGTGCTTTCCCTTAGCTTTTTCACTCAAGTCTGGTGCTCTACTCCTTGAGCCACAGTGCCACTTCTAGTTTTCTGGTGGGTTCATTGGAGATAAGAGTCTCTCAGACTTTCCTTCCCAGGCTGGCTTTGAACCATGATCCTCAGATCTCAGTCTCCTAAGTAGCTGGGATGACAGGTCCAGGGCTCAATTTCAGGTCAATCACTTTCTGGCTGGTATTGCCTGCATTTTTAGGGCTCCTGGCCACCAGTGCAAAAAACATAGCTATCCGAAAGGACAAAAAGCTTGTTGGGGTAGCTGCATGGGATGGGACCAAGAGAGGGCCCACCAGCTGCAATCCAGTAAGGCCCAAACTGACCGACTGATGAAGAGATGGACAGGTGGAGGACTGGGTATGAGCCACAGACCCGCCCGGCTCCCCCTCCCCTACCTTGGCCTCAGGGTCCGTGCGGAAGAGCCCCTCGAGCACATGCAAGGCTTCCAGGACCCCGTGGTCAGGGCCCTTGCAGTGAGACAGCAGGCGGCGCACATCAGCTGGGGCCACAAACTGCTTGGAGATCTGGTTGGTGACTCGTGTGGGCAGGCAGGCATTGCCCAGCAGGTGCCCGGGGCGGAAGTGGCAGGCAAACTCATGTGGGCATGGGGGATGGGAATGAGTGAGCTGGCATTCTGACACCACCAGGCGGTCCCGCAGCGGGCTCAGCTTGACAATGATGAAGGCTGGGCAGCGGGGCTGGGAGGGCCTGCAGGAAAGAACGAGCTCCATCACCTTCACAGAAGATGGGGGAGAGGTGTCACTCTATGTCAGCTCCCTCAGTTTCCCCATATAGGGGAAGTCATGAGCTTCAGTCCTTCCTTTGAGGGCTGTGGTGAGGATAGATTCGTGTAAAACTTGCATTTCTGTACCCACCATGGCCAGCTGTCGAAGTGAACAAAGAGCCAGAAATCATAGCTCTCAGGAAACTGAGATCCAGAGGACAGAGGCCACAAATGGGCTGTGGGCAGGGCTCCCTTCTTAGCAAATGTGAGGTTGAGTTCACAAGCCAGTACAATAATAATCCCAAAACACCAAAGTTAATTTTCTTCTTCTCAAAGTGCTGCTACTCTCCCTGTGAAAGTTCTGGGTGGTGGGGGAGGTGGGGCAAACCTATTGTCCAGCAGGTAAGGGGAGGTAAAGGGGCTGGCACTGGAGAGCTGAGGGCCCTGGTGTGTGTGGGGGGGGAGAGGGGGGGACTGGAGGTGGCACCTAGAAAGGGAAAGAATGAGAGCAATACCTACGTTCCTGGACCCCAAAACTCAGTCTCTTCCCTAGCCTCCCACCTCCCTTCCAGTGGTATTTTTCTAATCTAGCACCTACCCTGCTCAATGATACCAGAGTGACATCCGAGTGACATCCCATAGACACAGCCCAGCCAGGCCCAGGCTTTTTATTTTTGATCCTCAGATCTCACCCTCCTGAGTAGCTAGGATTACAGGAGTGAGTCACTGTGCACGGCCAGGCCCAGGCTTTGTCACCAATCTGGCCTCATCCCCTGCCTTCTCTCACATTAGTTTTCTAGCCTCAGACCTTGCCCATGGCCCATGATACTGGAGAAAGTCAAAGCTTTAGCAGCTGGGAAGGCTGAGTTACAAGAGCTCATCAGCAATAAGCTTAAAGTAGGGCAGGGCATGCCAGCACGGGCTTGTAACCCCAGCTATGCACGAGGTGGCTGTGATCTGAGGATCCAGGTTTGAAGCCAGCCCAGACAGAAAAGTCCATGAAACTCTTCTCTCCAAAGAACTGGCAAAAAAAAAACCAGAAGTGGAGCTGTGGCTGAAGTGGTAGAGTGCCAGCCTTGAGTGTGGGGGGGGGGGAGTGAGAGCTCAAGACCCTGACTTCAAACTACAATACTGGTACAAACAAACCATGGACAGAAAAACCCTATGTGAGTTACTTCTATGTCCTCCATAAAAGTGAGGAAACTTGAGGCCTAGAAGGGTGGAGCTGTCTGCTCCACAGACCTGACTAGTCCTGAGTGGAGCACCAGAGCGGGATCTGGGCTCCAGGGGCAGGGCTAAGTGCCCCTTGTTCATGATCACACATCCACCCTCCCAGTGGCTCTGTGAGGATATGGAAACTGAGGCAAGCCCATTGCCCAGGCTGGACTCATGGAGCCAGGCTTGGCTAGGGAGCTCTGACTAGCAGCCTTAAATTCCTATGGGAGTCAGCCAGGAGGGTCAGGTAAGAGACTGCAACCCAGAACAACAGGAAGCAGAGACAGGTGGAGCCCGAGGGGATGATTCTGAGCTCCAAACTCTATCAGATGGGGGCGCATGGGCAGGCTCTGGACTCCTTCCTAGTTCAAAGACCCAATACTGCCTGCAGACCTAGGCTGGGCCCTCGCATTCTTCCCCTGCGCCTCCCTGATAACATAGATGAGGGATGCCTTAAGAGTTAAACAGAAAGATTATGCCTTTTTAACACGTTTGCTTTGGGTGTTACTGGGGTTTAAATTCAGAAACTCTACTAGGAAGTCACACTTGCAGCCCTTTTCACTTTGGTTATTGCTGAGAGGGGCTTTTGCTCCACCCCCACTCCCAGGCTGGCAGGGCCAGAGGTCCTACTATTTACAATGGCCGTAAATATTATTTGAGGTTTTTTATTTTTTTGGTCTTAGTTTTCTTTCACTAGTTCTGCCTCTCTTGAAGCTTCTAATCAAGTCTTAGCCTTTATGTGGTGTGTCAGTGCAAGCTCCTGTCTCCCTCTGCCTTTCCGACGCCTCCGTACCTCCCTTTCTCAGGAAGGGTCCCCCTTCTTGACACCCAACCTTGCTGCAGAGATCATTTTCAGGAGATCTCTGGTCCCCTGCTTATGGGGAGGGGAGCTTGCTGCCCTCCCCACCCTTCACTCTCTTCCCACAGCAGGGCACTATCCCTGGGTCACGCACCATGCTGAGGACTGGTCAGGCGAATGGGCATCTTTGCACACCAGCAGCACGTAGCTGTACTTGAGCACGTGGATGAGTCGGTAGAGTGGGGGTGTACTGGCCCAGGGGCTGCGGGCCACGTGTGTGGAGCTCTTCACAGAAAAGATTACCAGCCGCTGCTGGCACCACTGGTCGAAGAAACAGCTGAACTCCGCCCAGGAGAAGAAGACTTTATCCAGCAGCTCCTGTTCCTCTTTACCCACCACTGCGCCCGGTGAGGGCGCCGACAACTCCATTCTGGGGTCCTGAGTGGGAAGGTAGGGGAAGAGCTGGATGTCAGGGCCACCCTGACCTGGGTTTTGGTATCTGGGTTTGGCTCTGGGGGTCCACCCTGAATCTCTACCCCATCTTTCTTTTGTGTCAGTTCTGGGAATTGAACCCAGGCTGTGGTGCTGCCCCCGTGCTTCCTTTGCTCAAGTCTAACACTAGAGCCACAGCTTTACTTCTCCATTTTTTGTTTGGCAGTTGTAACTGGAGATAAAGAGTCTCCCGGGCTTTATTGCCCTGGCTGGCTTCAAACCAAGATCCTCAGGTCTCAGTCTCCTGAGATTATAGGATTACAGCCACTGGAGCCTGGCTGTTGGACCCCATCTTTGTCCTCTCAGCCCCTGATGTTTCCCTTGGTTAAAGTTGGAATTTAACTTCCGTTCTGGGCCCCATCTTTCTAGAGGTGACCCCTAAGTACAGGTGAAGTTTCTCTGCCCCCTGATAACCCCGAAGCTCAGCTGTGGCGCCTTGGAACTTGAAGACTTGCCCCCCCCCTCCGGAAACTTCCAGCGCCGGGGTTGTCTGGAGTCCCAGCTTCCATGTGTTTAGGCGTGGCTGTCAGACATCTGCGGCCGTAAGCAACTAAGCTGGGACCCCTCAACTCCGGGCCGGAATGCTGGGCGCACCTGTGGCTCCTCCTCTCCGGGAAGAGGCGGCTCCTCCCACATCTGAGACCCTTGGGGTTCTCCAGAATCATCGCTGGCGCCCGCTTCCGGAGAAGCGCTCATCTCCAGGGGTACCTCCCACGTCGGGGCGCGGGCCCTTCGCCTGCAGGTGTGGGGGGCCCACTTGTGGGAAGTCCAACTCGGAAGTGTCCCCAGTCCTCGTCTGGGGGGGCACTTCCTCCCAGGACGCCCCTCCCCGAGGCCCGGCCGAGCCGCGGCCCCCTCCTCCCGGCCGGAGCTCGCATCCTCCCGGCGCCGTCTCCGCTCTAGGCGCGGTCGCGGGGTGCCCGTCTGACGGGGTTCGGCACTCCAGAACGTGCCCCCGCCACCCCCGTCTGGCGGCTCCTACTCCTCCCTGTCTCCCTCGCGCAGCTCCTTCCGGCGCCGGCCCCCTCCCCCCGAGCCCTCCCCCCGAGTCTGCCGCCCCCCCCCCCTCGGCTCGGCCTCGGCGCCCCCCCAGCCCCGCGCCCCTCCCGCCCCCCCCCCCAACTCACCTACCCAACCCGGAGCGGCGCCCGCTTCCCACAATGCCGCGCGCCCGGGCCAGCCCGGCCCTTGTTCCCGGGATGCCCCGCGCGGCCTCCCGCCTCTCTTCCCGCCCTGCCTCGCGCGGCGGTTCCGTCAATCTTGCCTCGGTCCCCGTCGGTCTCCCCGCTCTCCCCGCCCCCGCTGGAACCCTCAGTGGAACCCGGTCTCACCTGCTCATCCTGGGCGAGGGCAGAGTCGGGGCCTCTTCCCAGCATGCTGTGCGTCAAGGCTGGCCTCGGCTTGTCCTGTTTTCAGCTTGCCCCTTGTTAAGGGAGACTACAACTCCCAGAATACTGCGAGCGGCGGTGGCCGCCGCGGCGCGTGCGGCGTCCTGGCCCCGCCCCCTGACCCCCGAAGTCTGCGCGCGAATTCCGTGGCGCGAATCTGGGACTGCCGGGTACTACTCGGAGCTGAGCAACTGAGGCGTCACGGAGCAGCGGCTCGCGGGGAGACGCGAGGTAAGCGGTGCCGCCGAATGCGACGCTGGGGCTGGCGAACGTGCAAAGCGTTCTGGGCCCGTGGCTTCCCCGGGTTCGCGATGGTGGCCAAGGAACCGGCGCAGGGATGCTGAGGGGCCGGGGGCGCGCGCAGGCAGGAGTCCCGGGGCCGCCGGCGTGAGGAAAAAAAAAATGGGCCGAGGAGCCCGTTGGACGGTAGCCCCCGGGACCCTGGCAGCCGAAGCCGAACGCGGCTAGGAGGTCCGTAGAGGCCTGGAGGGCCGGGCCGCGCCGAAGGGGGCGTGGCCAGAGTGCCGGGGGCGGGGCCACCTGGGGATTAGCGGGGCGCTGCCGGTGGGCGTGGTCTGCCATCCGGAAATTAGCATATCCCAGGGAGGCGGGGCCTCCCTTGAAGGTTGAGGCAGCTTCAGGGCGTGGCAAGACACGAGGGACGTGTCCCTCTGGTTGGCGGCGGGGCCAAGGCGGGCTGTGTGGACCCACCCGGCTAGGGAGAAGTCTGGTCTTGACTGTGGCCTCATGGAGTGCCAGGAGCCAAGCCAAGGGAAGGCCCGAAAGAAAGGGAACAGTCGGCCATAGCAGGGTTCTCAGAGCACTTAGGGGAGGCTCAGGATTTCTTGATGCTTTATCTTCCAGGCCTCACCAACTTTACTGTCTGGGCTGGCTTTGAACCTCCATTCTCAGAGTTCAGCCTCTTGAGTAGCTGGGATTACAGGTGTGAGCCACTGGCACCTGGCTTCAAATGATAACTTAGTTCCTAATATTAGGTTGCTCTTTTTTATTTGGGTAATGGACGTTTCCAAATACGTAATGTAGAAACACTCAGCGTATCTATCCTCTCCCTTCCCCTTCTTTCTTCCTCCCCCCTCTCCAGTGCTGGAGATCAAATTTAGGGCTCACATGTGCTAGGGTCTCACTGTGTAGCTCCAGCTGTCTTTGAACTCAGAATTTTTCTGTCTCTCAGATTCTGAGATTACAAACCTGTGTCACTAACACACCTGACTTGACCTGTTTGGGTTTTTTTGAGAGAAAAATAAGAGTAAATTTTTTATGGGACATTCGAATATGAAAGTGGATAGTAGTGTTGAAAAACAGTGCTACCCAATACTTTCCTTCCTATAGTTACCAGAATGTAACATACAGCAACAAAAACCTAGGTAGCTATAAATGGGTACCTTGTTGTGCTCTGGACTGTAAATGTATCTTCTTGTGCAGGTCAGGCAGAGTGATTCTTGGAGCTGACTGAATAACATTGTCTCTCTTCTGCAGAAAGACCACCCCCTTGCATTCCCTTTCTATTTGGTTTGTTTCTTTCTGGCTTTGATGCTGGGGGATCCTGGCCTATACAGCTGTGTAGGTTAGCTCTTGGCTCACTAAAACTTGAACAAATGTAGGCTAGCAGAGTAGGCCTGTCCTTGGCCTGGCATTGGGCCTGGTGTTCAGCAGCCATCACTACCTGGAATTTAGCGACCTGCTTCTGTTCTTTGTGAGGCTGTATTCTCTTCCTGCAGAGGAGTGCTTCTGTCTATGGGGATGAAAGGCCTGCCTTTGTTTGGCTAATGCAGGCTGGAGTCAAATTACTTGGATTGAATTCCAAGTACTCTACCAAGTATGAGCTCTGAGCTCAGTGACTCAAGGCAAGCTAAGCCAGTAATCCGTGTGTGTGTGCACATACGCAAATACTGAGGCTTGAGTTCAGCATCTGGGCACTGTTCCTTAGCTTTTTCACCCAAGTCTGGCACCCTACCCACTTGAGCCACAGCTCACAATCCTGTCTCATCTTGAGGAGTGCTGGGATTACAGGCACTACACAGACATGCTTGCATGGAGGTTTATCCCTTCTGTGCCTCCCTTTCCTTATGGGTGAAATAGGCTTAAAAACAAGCAGTGCCCTGTTAAAGGTGTTGGAAGGCACAGGAAACATCCTGGCTAATGTCACCTCTACGGCCCTAGGATCTAGGACCACCTGCATCCCCAATACATCCCAGTGCAGAGAGGCCTTACCTTCCTCTTCAGAGTGGTTCGTGGTCAAGGACCTGGATGCTAGAGTCTGACATCTGACTCTGTAGCCCACGAAGCTGTGTGACTTGGAATAAATTATCTAACCTGTCTGAGCCTCTAGTCCTTATTTGTAAAATAGTAAACCATAGTAGGATTCTTACTCACCTGTAATAGTGTTATCTAGTAAGCACCTTGTTTAGTTTTTGTTGTTGTTGTTTGTTTTTAAAGAGCTGGGTATTAGTAGCATATGCCTGTAATCTTAGATACTCTGGAGCCTAAGTTCTAAGGATCATAGTTCGAAGCAGAAAAGTCCCTGAGAGACTCAGCTCCAATAAACTACTTAAGGTCCAGAAGTGGTGCTGTAACTCAAGTGATAAAGCACTAGTCTTTAGCAAAAGAAGCTCAGAGGTAGCACCCTGGCCCTGAGTTCTTGCCCTAGGACTGGGTGGAGAAAAACAAAAGTCTTTTATAGGAAAAGTAACCGAAAACGTTTAAGTTTTGTGGAAATGGAAGAGGTGTTGGTGTTGGAGAAATGGGTTTTGAAAGAAGCAGTTAGAGGTGAGCCCGCCTCAGCCCTGTCTCTAGCATTGCACATGCCTCTGAAAGGGTAGACTCCCTGAACACTTTATCACAAGAACGTAAGGGCCTCAGGAGATGGTAACGCATGACAAAAGTACTAAACTACTGCAAAGATGGTCGGAAAGGTCTTCCATTCAATGCCTGGTGAAGCTTAGGGGAGAAGAGGAGGGATGAGATACAGTATTGTGGGTGGGGCCTGTGGGATGGGGTGGAGTTAGGCAGTCCTCAGAGGGATGGGGAGGAGTAGAAAAGTTATTCAAGGCTTAAATTTACTAGTTTTTAAAAAGTTGAACTGGTGGTGCAAGTCTATAGTTTGCAAATAAAATCGGGCTTTACCTCTATGCATAGAAAGACTGGGCCAAACTGGGTGTTTATAGGCACAGGCCTATAATCACAGCCACTTGGGCAGGCAGAAGAATGATAGTTTCAGGACAGCCTGGGCAGAGGTGGTAAGATACTATCCCCCAAACAAGCTGCAGACACAAGGGCTGGAATATGGCTAAAGTGAGTTCAGTGCAGAAGGAAAGGAAAGGATAGGATAGAATATGACAGGAAAGGAAAAGAAAGTTTAGGGCACATCCTTTTCCTGCCTGATCTGCTCTGCCCACTTTTGTGGGGTTTTCTTGGTTGTCCTAGAGCTGGTGTTTGCCTATGCATACAGAATCATTTTCTTTAGCAAAATCGGTAATGTGGCCTCAGACCATCTTCTGCACTCTTTTGTTACTTAAGTTCTTACTTACCATGTGTAAGATTTCAGATTACATTAGTACCCAGGGAGAATTCTTTTATTATGTTTTATTGTTCATTTTGCTTTCCATTTTCTCAGTGGTGGTAGGGATAGAACCCAGGGCCTTGTGCTTGCCAGGGAGACCAGTCTGTCAAAGTGTCTCCAGCTGTTTGTGTTTTTGTCATGATTATAGCTCACAGAAAGTTGTAAAATTCATGTATCCAGCTTCCCCAATAGTGGCCTTTTATTACAACCAGGAAATTGGCACCAATACATCACCAGCATCTGAATCTACAAGTTAGTTGTGCAAGCCTCTGTGTGTGTGTGTGATCCCCTGTAATCACAACAGTTGACAATTGTCCACTATGAGTGTAACATTAGAAATTGCCATGGTTCCTGTTTCTTTTAGGAGTTTATATGATCCCCTAAAAACAATTCTTTTTTGTTATTGTTGTTGTTGTCGTCATCATTGTTGTTGTCATCTCTTGTGGGGCCTGAACTCTGGGCCTAGGTGTTGTCCCTGAGCTCTTCAGCTCAACGCGACCAACAAACAAACAAAAAAAACCCAAAACAACAACAACAACAACAAAAAAAAACTGGTAAAAAATCTTAAGAGGTGGGGCTGGAAATGTGGCTTAGTGGTAGCATGCTTGCCCAGCATGCATGAAGCCCTGGGTTCAATTCCTCAGTACCACATACACAGAAAAAGCTGGAAGTGGCACTGTGGCTCAAGTGGTAGAGTGCTAGCCTTGAGCAAACAAAGCTCAGGGGCTTAGGGACAGTGCCCAGGCCTGGAGTTTTTCAGGACTAGCCCCCCCAAAAAAAATCTGAATAGACTTCAGGGAGTTCTTTGTTGGATGCAAACTGTGTGTATGTGCTAAAGGCAACATCTTCCCTGGTTCTCCCATTTGGAATGTTTACACTTTATCCATTCTGGTTTATAAAATGGAGAGTTTCTGGTTGTGGTTTTGGTTCTTTCCGTGTTTTTTCCTTTGAAGAAGGGTTTTTTTTTTTTTTTTTTTGGCGAGGGGGATGCATAATCAGCATCTTCAGGGATCTTTGGATTTGGGTTTCAGGAGAAAAAAGACCAGGAAGGAGGGAGGCCAGAAGCATCTAAACACCATCATGCAACGAACTATCAGGTAAGTACTCCGCAAGCCCCATGCTCACTCTCCACACTTGTGCCATAGCTGTGCCTCTCCTTAGAATTTCCTGTACCGTCAGACTGGCATTTCTAGGAACTGACCAGCCTGGGAAAGAGGGGGTGTTATGAAGACGCAGATAGAATTATTATTATTATTATTATTATTATTATTATTATTTTGACAGTTATGGGGCTTGAACTAAGGGCCTAGGCACTGTCCCTAAGCTCTTACTCAAGGCTGGCACTCTTACTGCTTTGAGTCACAGTGCCACTTTCTAGTTTTCTTGTGATTAATTGGAGATAAGAGTCTAATGGACATTTCCTGCCTGAGCTGGCTTCCAACTACAATTCTCACACCTAGTCTCCTGAGTAAGGATTATAGGTGTGAGCCACCAGCTTTAGAGTATTGTTAATTTTAAGTTTTTCATTTTTTTGTTCCAGTCCTGGAGGTTGAACTCAGGGCTTGAGTGTTGTCCTTAAGCTCTTTTCACTCAAAGCTTTACCACTTTCAGCCTTTTTTCTGGTTAATTGGAGATAAGCAGTCTCAAGAACTTTGCTGCGCTGGGGGCTGGCTTTGAACCTCCATCCTCAGATCTCAGCCTCTAGAGTAGCTAGGATGATAGGCGTGAGCCCCCAGCACCCAGGTTAGAGTAGTATTTTTAGCTACTATTTTTGTTGTTGTTGTTGTGAGGAGGGAAATCTTGTGATCTGCAGTTGTTACAACCTAGGGGTGTTGGGGAAGTGGGGGCTGCTCTCGCCATCTAGTGGACAGAACCGAGACAGACTGTATGCACCTCTGGTGCATGCCTCCCCCGTGGGCAAACTCACATGCACACAGGACTGCACACAGGATGATTCAGCCTCTTGTCTGTTTTACTTGAAAGGAGCAGCCCAGAGTCTTAGAAGCTGGCTTTAGATGAATGGGAAGGGAATTTCTTATCTATAATGACTCCAGGCTTAGTCAGCTGTCAGATTTTATCTCTGGAAATCTCCCACCCTTCAGCCCTAGTGTCTTTGATGTGGTCATCACATGGTGAGAGTGTCTTTTCCAGCAGTATTTAAAGTCAGGTTTAGTGGCTCCCATCTTTAATCCTAGCTACTCTAAAGGATCTTTTTTGGAAGCCAGCCAGAGCAGCAATGTCTGTGAGACTTTTTTTTTTTTTTTAATCAGTTGTGGGGCTTGAACTCTGGGCCTGAGTGCTGCCCCTGAGCTCTTCAGCTCAAGGCTACCCTCCTACCCCTGGAGCCACAATACCACGTCCGGTTTTCTAGTGGTTAATTGGAGATAAGAGTCTCACTGATTTTATTGCTCAGCCTGGCTTTGAACCTCGATCCTCACAGATCTCAGCCTTCTGAGTCGCTAGGATTACAGGTGCAAGCCACCATTCCTGCCTTGTGTGTGAGACTCTTTTTTTTTTTAATTTAATTTAATTTTATTGTAATTAGTAAAAGGGTTACATGATATTTGCCAGATAGAAGGTGCATTAATTCACATACATTGATACCCTTTCTTTTTTTTTTTTTTGCCAGTCCTGGGCTTGAGCTAAGGGCCTGAGCACTGTCCTTGGACTTTCTCAAGGCGAGAGCTCTACCACTTGAGCCTCAGCACCACTTCTGGCTTTTTGCTATGTATGTGGGGTACCGAGGAATGGAACCCGGGTCTTCATGCATGCTAGGCAAGCACTTTAACCACTAGGCCAAACTCCCGGCCCCACATTGATACCCTTTCACGTGTCTTGGTAGTGTGTGTGACTCTTTATCTCCAATTTACTATGGAAAAAGTTACAAGTGTAGCTATGGCTCAAGTGGTAGAGCATTAGCCTTAAGCATAAAAAGCTCAGAGACAGTACCCAGGTCCTGAGTTTAAGCCCCAGAACTGGCCCGAAAGAAAGAAAGAAAGTCTCATTTAAACTAGGAGTACATCCTGTCTCTGAGCCAGTCACTTCAGCCCCAGGCATGCAGTGCACTGATTGGGCAGGCCCACATCCTGTATGTGTGGTAGTAGAGCATTGGTGATGTCATATTGCCTAGAGGATTCTGGGAGGAGCCATCCCAAGAGGAAAATGGAATGTGCTAACAGAAGGGAAGGGGGGCATGCAGCATAAGAACCTGGGAGGGGGAGTGGAGCCCAGGGCCCCGGGAGATAGGCCAGTGGTCCCTGGACAGCTGGTGCTGGCTGGGTGGTCAGCATCTTTGGCTGCCCGCTTGACCCCCTGTAAGAGTGGCTCTGTGTCTTTTCCCGCACCCTTTCCTTTGGTAACTGTGTACTCGGTGCTGTCATACTTCCCTTCCCCACCCCTGTGTTTGTCCAGGTCATTTTTCCAACCTGCCAAGGAGGATAAAGTGAAGAAGCCTGACAAGGAGGCCACAACCAAGGGCAGCAAAGAGGCTGATCCCCCTCCACCTCCCAAGTAAGGGGCCTTGAGGCAGGGGGGAAGAGACGGGGCTTCTCTGACCCTCTTCTGCCTTGTGTCCTACCCAACTTGCCTACTGTGGAGATTAGCATTGATTGATATGAAGGGCGGGGCAGTTGGTGGGTGCCTGGGTTCTGTGCTGCGAGGACCACGCCGTCATCTCTGGGTGTAGCCTCTCCTAGGCTCACAGCTGCTTTGTCTTTTTACCGTAGATGAGTGGATGGTACCCAGGTACCAGAAATAATGAGCCCATAGTCAGGGTGGAGGCTTGGCTTAGCAAGAGCCTGCCTAGTGAGTATAAAAACAAATTCAAACCCCAGTGCCAACAACAGAAGTCCTCTGAATGGCAGTTCTTGTCCAGCCCACACCGGGGGGGGGGGTGGGGGGGGGGGGCTCTGCCTTCATCTTCACAGTATAGGCACTTAGGAGGCCCCAGACACAGGGATGGAGGGAGTGACTGGGTGATTGAAGGTGTGTATCACAAACGCAGGGCCAGGCTATCATAGTGGTGGCTATTGTCACAGCTGCCTGGCCTCCCTGCAGGGTGGCGCTGAAGGAACGGAATGGAGTAGTGTCCCCTGGTGACTCTCCTGTGAAAAGGCCAGCAAAGAAGTCAGCCCGGGTTCTGAGCAGCGAAGGGGAGGAGGAGGATGAAGCCCTCGATACCCCCAAAGGCCAGGTAGGCCCTGCAGAACCAACTTCCTGTTCACCCCTGGGGCCCAGGGCAGCAGCTGCTCGGGACTGTGGAGACCTCCCAGAACGTGTGCAAGTCGTGTGCTTATGTCCTGACTGCGGAGTTCCAGCTCTGCCTCCGCCCAGGTTGTTTCACGTGTTCCCCAGACTCAGCAAAGTGTACCTCACAGTCAGTGTGCTCTGCCACTGAGCCACACTCCAGCCCTCGAGCAACCTTCTTTACCCTTGTCCGCGTAATTCAGTGTGTCATGGATTTGAGGGATTTGCTCTGGAGATGGTAGGAAAATAAAATCATGAAGCCTATGAAAAACTGTGAGATAAGAAAAGGAGGGTGGTAAGAAAGTTATGTCTGTGTATAGAGCTAGAACAAAGAGGCTCTCTTATCCTGATCATAGATGCTAATAAAAAACCTTTGAGAAAACAAATTCTGAGTGGGAGCAAAGCAGGTGGAACTTTGTTCCTGGTAGAACTTGAAATACCCTTTGAGGTCTGGTGCCACCAGCAGGCCAAATAGGAGACTGGAGCTCTGGCAGTGTCTTAGACTTCAGCATAGAGGACTTGCTGCTCAGGTATGTCACTGGCATCTAGGTGGCTGCAAGGCAAACAAGTCCTGAGGTATGCTGAAGGTGGCCACTGCTGTAGGCAGCTCTGCCTTGAGCTCTGACCTCCCTGGTATTTGGGGTGGGGTGGGGGGAGCCTCAGTCCCTCTCACCAAAGCTGAGCCTCGCAGCTGTAGCCTCTGCTGCTCAGGGCCCTCCAGTGACCCAGCCTTGTCACTGGCTGACAGAGCTCACTGCCAGCATAGGGATGGGCTCTTAAGTCTGTGGCCTGGCATTCAGAGGAGAGAACGGTGGGCTTGAACTCCACAGCTGGTCCAGGGCCCTGTGAGGTTGGTTAGGAATAGACCAGACACATAACAGTGGTTTAGGAAAGATATAAATTTATTTTTTTCGCTAACAAGCACAGAAAGTCCCAGATCTGTTAGAAGCCTCAGAGTCAGAGCTTTGCTGCCTGCTGTCCCTAGATACCTGTCAGCACGAGTAGCAGTGTGCAGCCCCTCCCTCCCGAGTGAATGTTGTTAGAGGGAGAGAGTGCCTCATTTCCCTCAAGCTCCAGTGTGTAGAGCTGAGGTTCATGACCTCCCCTAGCAGCAAGGGAGGCTGGGAAATGTAGTCCTTAGGACCAAGACCACACTAGTTGGGAAGGAAGCTGGGAAATGTAGTCTTTTGTTGGGCAACCATATGCATAGTGGAACATTAAAGATGCTGTTACTGTAGACAACAGAATTGGGGCTGGGGTTCACATTAGGAAGAATCTGGAACTGAGAAGTGATGCTTGTGGATGGAGAGCTTGTAGGGATGGGACCCTAGGGCTAGAAAGGGCACAATAGACTTTGTGAGCTGAGAAAACCACATGGGTCTGCCTCCTATTATTCACCCACAACTGTTCTTTCCTCTTCCAGAAGCCTGTGCCGGTCTCCCCACAGTCCTCACCTTCCAGCTCTGGCGCAAGTCCTGAGAACAGTCCTTTGGTCCCAGACACCTCCCCCATGGACATCTCCCCATCAGGGTTCCCGAAGCGACGCACAGGTAAGGGCCTGGGCCTTCTCAGCTCCTGGACCTAGAAGAGGGTGACCGACAGAGCCCTGAAGGCAAAGAAGAGACTCCAGAGAGGAGGGAGCATGGGTTAGGCAGCCACTGGGGTTGCATGGTGCTCCATGTGGCACACATCGAGCACTGGGTTAGGAGTAAGGAGACGCCAGCTTAGTCCTGGAAAGCCCATTTGAGGTAACACCCTTGTCCCTCAGGGAAAGGAAAAGTTTGGACAGGGTGAGGTCTACATGTGACCCAGAAAACCATGGGCCTGCCTCCCAAGCACTTGAGTTGGCCCTGCTAAGGCCGAGAAACCAGATCTCCCTTGTGTCATGTCATTTTAATTCATACATTCGAAAGCAGAACCAAGTTGAGCATGCCTACCCACACTCTAAAGTCTGCAGTGCTTCAGACGTACTTTTGTGAACCCCATTAGCTCGCTTGGTAAGGTCTATGCAGATGTTCCACTGCTGAAAAGCTCTGCCCCCTTCATGCCCCGGGTCCCAGCATCATCATAACTTGTGAAGATTCTCCAGCTTCACCCCAGGCTGCGTCTGTTTTCAGTGCTTCCCAGTGGCCTCTGCTGCCCAGAAGCAGAGGTCCAGGTTCCAGATGTGTCCTTGAGTGTGTTGCCAGCAGCTGCTTCCATGGGCAGCCAGAGCTTGGTTTGTGAGGATACCTCAGTCCTCCTCCCCTCCCCCATGAGTTCAAAGGAGCCAGCCTGCGTCAGTCACAGAGGGTGGGTTTCTGTCTGTTTGAGCCCTATGAATTTTCCAGGGGTACAGCTGGGGTGCAGGGTGCTCTGATTGCGATCGGGCACTGCCAAGCAAGCATGTAACTTGGGATTACTACTCAGGGTTACTGCCATTCTTCAGATGCTGGAGAGACAGGCACAGAGGGGCTTAAGTTGCCTGCTGGACTTCACCCAGCCAGTTCACAGCAGCGCTCACAGGATGCAGCAGGCACTGGGGCAGTTGGCTGGCTGAGGGCGGGCAGGCTGGGCGCAGCCCACTTGGGCTCCTCAGCTTTGCCTAACCTCAGTGAGCTCAGCCGTGGATCCCTCTGCCTTCCCAGCTCGGAAGCAGCTCCCAAAGCGGACAGTCGAGGATGTTCTGGAAGACCAGAGTGAGGACAAGGACAGAGAAGCCAAGAAGAGGAAGGAGGGGGACGGTGAGGTGCCAGAGGAGAGGGCGTGTGTGTGTGCACGTCCGCCTGAGTGGGCATAGCGGGTTTGGACCCTGATTTGATGCATGTTGGCAGTTGGTATCTCAAATTCCTTGCAGCCCCCAACCCCACCATGAAAGCATTCTTGATTCACCTGTGGTCCAGCTCCAGGATTCCTAGGAGTTTCTTTTTCTTTTTTCTTTTCTTTTTTTTTTTTTTTGCCAGTCCTGGGGCTTGAACTCCTTACCTGGGCACTGTCCCTGAGCTTTCTCAAAGCTAATGCTCTACCACTTGAGCCACAGCACCACTTCTGGCTTTTTCTGTGTATGTGGTACTGAGAAATCAAACCCAGGCCTTCATGCATGCTAGGCAAGCACTCTACCACTAGGTTACACTCCTGGCCCCCAAGAAGTATTTGCAATATTTGCCTTTTTTTTTGGTGGGTCGTGGGGCTTCTACTCTGGGTCTGGGCACTGTCCCTGAGCTCTTCAGCTCAAGGCTACCACCTACCCCTTGAGCCACAGCCCCACTTCCCATTTTCTAGTGAATAATTGGAGATAAGAATCTTACATTCTTTAGTGCCCAGGCTGGCTTGGAACCGCTGTCCTCAGATCTCAGCCTCCTGAGTAGCTAGGATTATAGGTGTGAGCCACCATGTACGGCTCCGAGAAGTATTTTCTTTTAGACAGTTTCCATCTTCCCCTAAAGGTGAGTATCCTGAACGTTGTGGTCAGGGGGGCTTAGTGTCCTGGTGCTCCTGGGCCAACACCCAGGGTGCATCCAAATGGTAAGTAATCATAGTTGACAACAAAATAGGAGTATTATACTGGTGTATAATGGCTCTTAGTGGAACTATTAAGGTCTTATAAGTCATCAGACATTCTGTCCCATACAGATTTGGGTCCCATTCTTGGGTTTTCATAACTTTAGGAGTCAACAAAAGCCATCTTTGTGAGGAATGTACTAGAATCACAGCCCCCAGGACTCCCTAGATACTGGATCTAGGAGAGCTCAGGTTATTATATAAGTGACTCAGGACTCATACACCTTAGTCTTCTCGGGTGGAGGTAGCTCTTTGTCTGTGCTGACTAGAGAATAGTGACCAGAAGAGCAGTCTGAAGCCAGGCAAAGTAGTGCATGCTCATGACCACAGCTCCAAGATCAGCCTGGTAATGTTGATACCCTGCCTTGGAAAACCAAAATGAAAAAGGTCTATGTGTTTATTGCATAGTTCTGAACAATTTTTATTTATAGTTGATTAGAACTGAGCAGCACTTGGTACTTACAGGGTCTTTAGGCCAACAATTCTCGTGGAAGTTTGAAGTTCCCTGCACTTGTTAGTGTTGTGTCCAGCAGGTGTCGCTGTGTTTCCTTTGAGGAAGTGACTGGGCCTCTGCCCTGAGGTTTTCTGCTTCTGCCGTGCACAGGACAAACAACCTGAAGCACCAGATCCAAGCTGGGCGCTTGTGGCTCATGCCTGTGATCCTAGCTCCTCAGAAGGCTGCGATCTGACAATGGCAATTCAAAGCCAGTCCAGGCAGGAAAGTCCATGAGACTCTTATCTCCAATAAACTGCTTGGAGAAAGCAGAAAGTAGAGCTGTGGCTCAAGTGGTCTAGTGCTTGCTTTGAGCACCGAGGCTCAAGGAGAGAGTCCAGGCCCTGAGTTCAATCCCCAGCACTTGAAAACAAAACAAAACCATCCGTTATCATTAGCAGCCTGAGATTCCATTCACATCTCTGTGCCCCAACTGGATTGTTTGCCAAAATGTCTTAAAAACCCTTGACAGCTTTTCTTTCTTCTTTTTTTTTTGGGGGGGGGGGGGTGGCGGTCATGGGGCTTCAGCTCTGGGCCTGGATGTTGTTCCAGAGCTCTTCAGCTCAAGGCTACCAACCTATCCCTTGAGCCTTGGCCCTACTTCCTGTTTTCTAGTGGTTAATTGGAGATAAAGGTCTCATGTTCTTTAGAGCCTGGGCTGGCTTTGAACCTCAGTCCTCAGATCTCAGCCTCCTGACTAGCTAGGATTATAGGTGTAAGCCACCACACCCAGCTTTTTTTCTTTTTTTGATTGTGGAGCTTGAACTCTGGACCTGGGCACTGTCTCTGAGCTCTTCAGCTCAAAGCTACCATCCTACCCCGGAGCCACAGCGCCACTGCCAAAAGCTTTTCTAGTAGCTAATTAGAGATAAAAGTTTCACAGTCTTTAATACTCGGGCTGGCTTTGAACATCTATCCTCAGATCTTAGCCTCCTGAGTTACAGGTGTGAGCTACCACTCCCGGTTCTTAGCAGGTTTTCATTGGTAGAAATTTGATTTCCTGTTGGCAGTTTTTGGTGAGTGACACATCGCCTGGAACTGTGAGTTGGCCTTCTAGGTGTTGCTGGTGCAGGAACAGATAGGACAGAGAAGTTTTCCTCTTTCTACCAAGGCCATTCTTTTCCCCAAGTGAAGAGTTGGCAATCTGGGGGGTCTGCTGTTGTGCCAGCAGCCCAGCCCTTGGTTTGTAGGGGAAGTTTCTCCCACTTTGCCTGGCTGTCTTCTATGCAATGTGCCCCTGCTTCTGGAGTAGCAGGAATTACAGGCATGCACCACCATACTTAGCTTATTTTGCAGTTTTTCTGGTTAATTTAGAGAACTTTCCAGTTTGCCTTCCAGATTCTGGCATTTTCACTTAATTCTCCTTTTGTCTACAACAAGCTACATCTTAAACTCTCTCAAATTCAGTCATGGGGTAAATAATTCTCAAAGAATAGTAGATGAGAATAGCATTTTTTCTTCATTTCTCAGCAGCTTAGGCAAATATTTGGGTTGGATTCCCACCAGGGACCCCCCCCCTTCCCCTCTCTGAGAGGCACGTGATCAGCACACTCTCCCATGGGTAGCTGACATGTCTGGATTATTTATGGTGTCTACTGTATACCAGGGAAACCCACAATGTTGTGTTGACACAGTATACACTCCATGCTAGTTCTGGGACTTGAACTCAGGGTCTGGGTGCTGTCTCTGATCTTTTATGTTCAAGGCTAGTGCTCTACACTATGAACCACTGTGCCATTTCCAACATTTGTGGTGGATAATTGGAGATAAGAGTTGCACAGACTTCCTGCGTAGTCTGACTTTGACCCCCAATCCTTAGATCTCAGTCTCCTGAGGAGCTAGATTACAGGCGTGAGCCACCAGCACCCCGCAGATGACATTAGTTTCAACTTTTGTCCATGGCTGCTGGAGCCCAGAGATGTGGAGGGCCAAGCCTTCCTGCATTAGAGACAGACAGGCGCCAAGCATCTCCAGAGTAGAAAGGCCCTAGGCTAACAGGGGTGCTGAGTGAGTTTTGAGCTAATTTTTCTCTTTATCCCCAGAAGCAGAAACTCCAAAGGAGAGCCCCACAGAGGCTGAGGTGGTAATCCACAAAGAAGAGGAGGAGGGCCAGCCCACGACACCCCCAAAGTCCTCCAGTGAGTATCCTGCCTTCCCCCAGTCCTCAGGGCCCTGATAAAGAGGTCAGATGTCCTTGGAGGAAGGAAGGGCCTTGTAAACAAGGCTCAGTCTCTCCGAGTGTGTGTTTAGGGGCTGGAGGTACTGGTAATTTGGTTGTAGATGGTGGGTGTGCACCGCCATTCATTGCCCTGCCCAGGGCAGCGCCAACCTGACAGTTGAAGCCTAGCCCAGATTGCATTGTTTAGCAGTGCATGGGCATCGGGCTATGGAGGAGCTGCAGTTGGAAAGTCTAGAGGAGCTGGGAGATTGGCCTAGTGGTAGAGTGCTTGCCTAGCATGCATGAAGACCCTGGTTCGATTCCTCGGTACCACATACGTCGAAAAAAGCTGGAAGTGATGCTGTGGCTCAAGTGGTAGAGCACGAGCCTTGAGAAAAGCCTTGAGCTCAAGCCCCACAACTGCCTCCTCCCCCCCCCCCAAAAAAAAGAAAGGAAGTGTAGAGGCAGAAAGAGACCATCACTGGCTATCCTGTGTTTGTAGAAGCCCGGGCGGTAGGCAAGCGGAAGCGGCCAAAGCAAGAGGAGAAGCAGCCAGAGGAGGAGGAGAAGCAGCAGGAGGAGGAGCCCAGCAAGCCCCTCCCCAAAGCCCCCCGCACGCTCAACAGCTTCTTTGGTGAGTCCTCTCCTCCCCCCCCCCCCCCCACCAACCTGTACACCTAGAAGATAGGGACTGGGTGAAGGGCTGTGGGGAGGGAGAACCCACCATTTCCTGGCTTCCTCCCCAGCCCCCCGGAAGCCAGTGGTCAAAGCCGAGGTGAAACAAGAAGAGGAGTCCAGTGCCCCAAGGAAGGAGGAGGTCCAGGGGTGCGTGTGTCCTGCCTTGCTGTCTTTCTACACATCCACGCCCAGCTGCCTGTGGGGCTTGGAAAGGGTACCCATCTTGAGTCACTGAGGCAGGTGGGGGAGCGGTGCTTCTCCATCCAGCGCCAGAGCCCGGCTTGTGGTCACCCCCAGGGGACCACAGCTTTCCCCTCAGCGGGGCTGGCCAGCGGAAGAGGACAGCACAGGCAGTTGGACATTTACATGGTTTTTCTCCTTGGTCGGTTGAAGTAAATCTATTTACTCAACTGATTATTGAGAACTGTCCTGGGGCAAGCAGTGGTGGGAAGTGGCTTTAGCTGCTGGAGGTTGGCATGGGTATGCAGAACAGAGTGTTTTCTGGATGTAAGTGCTGGGCAGGGAACGGCGGGGCGGGGGTGTACGTCTCCATAGAGAGGTCTGGAGCCTTCACGGGGAAGGCTGGATTTCATGAACAACCTAAAGGAGTGAGGGAGGAGGAGGAGGAGAGCAACAAGAGCAGAGGCCCTGAGGTCTGAGGACTGGCCGGAGGAGAGTAAGACAGGGGCACTTCATGTGTATGTACACAGGAAGGCAGAGATGGCAGCGCACAGGACCACTGTCCTTGTGCCTGACCACAGCCTGGCACATTGTGGGTTCTCAGGAAACACTGGAGGGAGGATAGATAACTTCTGTGACCCAGAGATCTACCCAGGTTCATCTCCCTTGTTTCCCCACAGACCCTTAGAACCAACAAGCTATAATCCTGGCAAGAACAACTACCACCCCATCAAGGACGCCTGCTGGAAACCGGGCCAGAAGTGAGCCTCCCGCTCCCACCCAGCCCCAGCCACAGGGGGTTCCACTGAGGCCCTTGTTTGGGGAGCCACGCAGTATCTCCCTATCTGGGGATGCAGGGGCGTGGGCAGGCCATCCCCTGGGTACTCCAGGGAGGCAGGGTAGGCTGGTGAAGGGCTCTGCTCTGCTCCCTCCTCAGGGTCCCTTTTCTGGCTGTTGCACGAACATTTGAGAAGATCGAAGAGGTGTCTGCTCGGTGAGTGACCAGGCCTAGGGCCCCAGAAACACCTGGATTCCCCAGGCGAGCAGCGTAGCTGTGTGTTAGTGTTCCTGTATTCTTTGTGCCTCTTCCTCATCTGCAGCGGGCCTTACTCGGGCTAGCCACCTCGTGGGGCCGGGTGCTCAGCGAGCTTGTGTGAGCACACCTGCCCCAGCCCCTGGCCAAGACACTGCCCCATTTGCGGTGGGCTCATGGGCCTGGTCAGCGCCGCTTCCATCCCTGTCACAGTCCCCTGTGACAGCACCCGTGGCCCATGTCGCAGATCCCATTGCGATTTGGCCCCTCCTGTCTCCCTCTGCTCGCTTTGCCCCCACCTGCCGCCCACTCTGCCCCTGACGACCCTCATGGTCACCCCCTTCCCTCCTCTAGGCTCCGCATGGTGGAGACGCTGAGCAACTTCCTGCGCTCTGTGGTGGCCCTGTCACCTCCAGACCTGCTCCCTGTCCTCTACCTCAGCCTCAGCCGCCTGGGGCCTCCGCAGCAGGGCCTGGAGCTGGGCGTGGGTGACGGTGTCCTCCTCAAGGCCGTGGCTCAGGCCACTGGTATGTGGGGACCCGGAGGGTTTGGAGGGAGAGGAAAACACTTGGGGTGCAGCCAGCAAGTGAGAGGCTGAGATCCACAGCCCACCATGCTCCTTCCCCTGGGCCCAGTCCTCTCCTTCGCTGCTGCTCATGGCTGCCTTGCCTCCGTGCTTGCCCTGAGACTCCTTACACTCCAGGACAGGAGCCTGCCCCCGGCCCCTAGGGAAGGGACACACGGCCACCTACCCTCCTCACCCACCCCGTGACCCCCCGCCAGGCCGGCAGCTGGAGTCCATCCGTGCTGAGGCGGCCGAGAAGGGCGATGTGGGGCTGGTGGCGGAGAGCAGCCGCAGCACACAGCGGCTCATGCTGCCGCCGCCCCCCCTCTCTGCTGCCGGTGTCTTCAACAAGTTCCGAGATATCGCCGGCCTCACTGGCAATGCTGTAAGTTGGGGGGGGTGCCCCTACAACCCTCCCCCCCGCCCAGTGTCTCAGGGCCCAAAGCCAGATGTGGTAGGGACAGCTTCTTCCTGGACTGTTGAGGGTCTGGAGCTCTGATTGTCCTGTGGAGTGCAAGCACCCCACCCACACGGGGAACTCCAGAGCCCCCAGACCCCATGCCCTGCCCACCTGCTGGTGTCAGGACTCGGCAGATGCTTGCTTGACAGGGAGGGAGGGTGGGAGGGAGACAGGGAGACAGCCAGAGGGACTAGGTCCTTGGAGTGGGAGGTACAGGTTAGGAGGAGGGAAGACCGGGCGCTGGGCCCACGGTGACAGCCAGCCTCTCCGCTGTCCCTCCTCTCCAGTCTACCTCCAAGAAGATAGACATCATCAAAGGCCTCTTCGTAGCCTGCCGCCACTCGGAGGCCCGGTACATTGCCAGGTATGTGGAGGTTCCTTGGGTTGGACGAGGGAGAAAAGCTGGGGGAAGACCCAGACTCCAAGGGCCTAGAGGGCAGCTTGGTCCCCTTCTTCTCCTGGAGGAAGGTCCTGTGGGGGGCAGGGGATGCGTGCTGAGATGGATGGATGGATGGATGGATGGATGGATGGATGGATGGATGGATAAGGTGTAACCATGGCCTGAGCTTGGCGGTCCAGACAGCATTTCTAGGTGACAATGCCCTGTGCTAAGCGGGCCATGCAGTCTGTTTGCCCAGTTGCTCCGAGGTGTGTTCTATGCTCTTCACCCCCTTGCCAGAAGGGTGAAGACATGAGGTGTTAAACCACAGGTGCAGTCCAAGGCAGGCCTCTGCCAGGCGGGGTCTTCATTCATCACCCCGCCCAGTGGGGAGCCCCCTCCCAGCCTGCCCATGCCCTGTGTTCCCTGCCCCGTCCCTGTCTCAGCAGCTGGCGTCAGGGGTAGCTGCTGCTGACCTCGGGTCCCCAGGATTGGTGTGTGGTTGAGGAGGGGTCTGCAGAGGGGAGGTCGGGAAGGGGCTGCCGGCCTACCTCATACCTCTTCCTCCCAGGTCCCTGAGTGGACGGCTGCGCCTTGGGCTGGCTGAGCAGTCTGTGCTGGCTGCCCTCGCCCAGGCCGTGAGCCTCACACCCCCGGGCCAAGGTGAGCCCCCCTTCTCCTGCCCCCCCCCAGGCTAGCCTGCTGCTCCGCCACTCCCTCACAGGGGCTCCGGGGACCCTGGGGCATCTGAGCCACCCTAAGCCCCAGTGAATGTCCCCTAGAATTCCCCCCAGCTGTGGTGGATGCTGGGAAGGGCAAGACGGCGGAGGCCCGAAAAGCATGGCTGGAGGAGCAGGGCCTGGTCCTGAAGCAGACGTTCTGGTGAGACTCAGCTATGGGCACTGCCTGCTGGCAAGAGGGTGAAATAGACAGGACTGGCACGGGCTCAGGGTGCTGACAAGGCCCATGCCAGGGATTGACGGTGACAGAATGGGAGTGGGGACAGTGTGAAATGAAGTCATCTGGAGATGGACCCCAGCAGCTGCCCCGAGGCCGACTATGCAGGATAGTCGTGTGTGTGGCTCTGCTCAGAGAGGCAGGCCCAGCTGGCAGGGCACCAGTGGAGCTATGCAGGCTCTGAAACACGTGCCCCTCTTCCCCCAACTCAGTGAGGTGCCCGACCTGGACCGCATCGTGCCAGTGCTGCTGGAGCATGGCCTGGAGCAGCTCCCAGAGCACTGCAAGCTGAGTCCAGGTACCCCACCCTCACTGAAACCCCCTGAGGACCCCACACACATATCCCCGCAGAGCTCTGTGACTCAGATGCTCCAGAAGGCAGCGGGCTGGCACATAGCCTGTCACACCACAGGCGTCCAGGCCCCATGCAGAGCTGTGCCCTATGTTCCCAGGCCCTGGATCTGCTTCCCCGGGGAGGTCGACCTCTGTCCCCTGGGTGGGAATCAGACACAGCCTTTGCCCGCGAGGATGTGACCATGGGGCTCCCACATGCCACTGGCGAGGCTGGGCTGTGTCCCAAGTTGGGCCTTTTCCATTGTGGGCATGGGGGTCCCCCACCCTTCCCTCTGGCTCAGTTTCCCCTAACTCCCCTCCCAGGGGTCCCGCTGAAGCCCATGCTGGCCCATCCCACTCGGGGTGTCACTGAGGTCCTGAAACGCTTCGATGAGGCGGCCTTCACCTGCGAGTACAAATACGATGGGCAGAGGGCACAGGTGGGCAGAGCCTTGCGTCTGGGGGTGGGAAATGGAAGGGATGAGAGGGGCTCTGGTTTCCTCACCCTGCCCGCCCACTGCAGATCCACTTTGAGGAAGGTGGAGAGGTGAAGATCTTCAGCAGGAACCAGGAGGACAACACGGGGAGGTACCCCGACATCATCAGCCGCATCCCCAAGGTGTGGAGTCCCCGTCACCCGTGCCAGGGAGGGGGCTGGGGAGCTGCAGCCTGAGCAGATGTTACTTGCTCCCATATCTGGAGGCTGAAATCCTGTGGGCCCAGCCCACTGTGGCCTCCATTGTCCCGGGCTGACCTTCGTCCCAGGGCTCCTGCCGGTCACCTGCCTACTCTGATGGGGATGAATGGCTAGCTCGCCCCCCTGCCTACGGGCTCTCACATGGGCTCCTGTGGCCAGCAGTGCTGTCTGTGGAGGCTGGGTGCCTGCGTGGCATAGGACAGGGCCTGGTGTCTCAGAAGTTAGGACTAGACCTGGAGCCTGGGCATTCTCTGTGCCCAGAGGGCCCTGGGCTCTCTGGGAAGTGCCTGCACCCCTTCATCTGCCTCTCATCTGTTAGGAAATGGCATCCTACATGTGAGGAACTGTATATGGCGTGGGTACCACGTAGGGGGCGCAGCGGTGTGCAAGCATTTTGACTCGGCGAGCCCAGGGCTCATGCCTGTCATCCTGGCTACTCGGGAAGCTGAGATCTGAAGATCATGTTGGAAGCCAGCCTGGGCAGGAAAGTCCATGAGGCTCTTGGTCTCTAAACTGCCACAAAGCTGAAGTGGTGCTGTGGCTCAAGTAGCTGAGCGCAATCATTTGAGCACAAAACCTCAGTAGCCAGACCCTCAATCCAAGCCCCAGGACTGGCTCACACACCACCAAGTGTCGCCTGCCCCATCCCGGCATCCTGTCCCCTCACAAGCAGCACCTGCTCAGGCTCTGCAAAGAGCAGGACACAGGCTGCGTGGAGTGGGGATAGACCACGAGGGCCACGGTGGCACAGGAGCTCCTGGTCTCCAGCCCCGGGCAGGGGTGAGGCCTCTTCCTGGGAGTTGGAGGCTGTGCCCAGGTGTGGCTCACCTGCATTGCCGTGAATCGTGGGGACGGCAGGAGGAATGCTAGTCTCTCCTCTGCTGTACCCCAACTGCGTCTCTTCCTCCACTGTGCAGATTAAACTCCCTTCGGTCACGTCGTTCATCCTGGACACTGAGGCGGTGGCGTGGGATCGGGAAAAGAAGCAGATCCAGCCATTCCAAGTGCTCACTACCCGCAAACGCAAGGTACGGCATCTCCTCTTCCACCCTCCACAGCCCCTCATGGCGCCTCTCCCAGTCCCTGCCTCCCAGGAGAATGGTAGTCGGCCTGTGGATGTCCTGCCTTCGACAGAGTGGCTGCTAACACTACAGCCGTTACCTTCCAATCCCAGCATCTTAGAAAAGGCGCAGGTCTCGTCTCCTGCATCTCTGTCCTTTTTCCTGTGAAACGTACATACCTCCAGGAGCCCTAACAACCTGTACCCCAGCAGGCTCCCCTCCTGCCTGATTGAGGGAGGCTGGGAGCGCAAAGTCTGGTGAGGGAGCAAAGGCAGGATTGTCCGAGCTGTGACAGGGCCTAGGGCCCACCGTGTCCCAGCCCTGTCCCGTGTGCACCTTTAGCTAAGACGGGGTGGGTCGGTTCCTCCCCACACAGGAGGTGGATGCGGCGGAGATTCAGGTGCAGGTATGCCTGTATGCCTTCGACCTCATCTACCTCAATGGCCAGGTAAGCACTAGGCTGGGGTGGGGCTGGGGGCTGTGGGGGTGATGGGAGGAGTCAAAGATGAGGCTCCTCCCCCGGCCTTCTGGTGTCCTCCCTCAACTTGGCGGCAGACCTGGGGCTCTGTGTCCTCCCAAGCCCAAGCCACACTGCCTGAGTACCCCACACACATGGCTCCTCCGAGCTCAACACTCTAGGCTGGGCCTGCAGGCTGGGGTGGCCCAGAACACTTCTTGTTTTCCGTAGATTTTATTTAGGGGGTCAGGGCAAGCGTGTTTGCTTGGCAACAGCGTCTCTCTGCAGAGCTCAGGTTGGGAGCTCGGAGCTCCCTGCCTCAGCCTCCCAGCCTGCCAGGACTGCAGGTGTGCACTGCCCCCCCCTCCCCCCCGGCCATAGGGTTTGCGTAGAGCACGACCCGGGGGGCTGGGGCAGAGCATGTGTGGGCCCTTGTGGTCATGATCTCCTTCCTCCCCTCCCCTCTGCCTGTCCTCCCTCCCTCAGTCCCTGGTCCGGGAGCCGCTGTCCAGGCGCCGCCAGCTGCTCCGAGACAACTTCGTAGAGACTGAGGGCGAGTTCGTCTTCGCCACCTCCTTGGACACCAAGGACACAGAGCAGATCGCCGAGTTCCTGGAGCAGTCCGTGAAAGGTGGGGAGCATCTTCACACCCTCCCTCCCCACCCCTGCCCTAGCTGGCCCAGCCCCCAGGCATGGTGGGCCACACTCCATGTCCCCTGCAGACTCCTGCGAAGGACTCATGGTGAAGACGCTGGACGTGGACGCCACCTACGAGATTGCCAAGCGCTCCCACAACTGGCTCAAGGTGACCCCATGCTGCCAGCTCGGGGCCAGCGAGTGCCATGGCCACCTGGAGGGCTGGGGGGCTCCGGGTTTCCACAGAAGTCCCTGTGGCCACGCTCCAGCACCACCATGGGCCTACTGTGCAGTTCCCTCTGCATCTCCTGGACCTCCTGTAGGCGTGGGGCCCCATGGGGCCATGCTTGCCTCCCTTCCCCTCCTACCACTCGGCGATGGACCCCGGGGCCTGTGCCACTGCACACGCACCCCTCCCCAGCCCCACACCCGCCGGTCCCCGTGCCTGCCATCACTCTGCATCCTACTGCCCCCCCCCGGCGGTGCCCTCACCCCTGTGCCCTCCCCAGCTGAAGAAAGACTACCTGGATGGCGTGGGGGACACCCTGGACCTCGTGGTGATCGGTGCCTACCTGGGCCGGGGGAAGCGGGCCGGCCGCTATGGGGGCTTCCTGCTGGCCGCCTACGATGAGGAGAGCGAGGAGCTACAGGCCATCTGCAAGGTGCGGGGCTGGGCGCGTACTGCAGAAGCCGGGGGATGCGGCGTAGACCCCGGGGGGACCTCCTCTTGCTCAGACCAGGTGGCTCCTCCACGGGAAGGCTTCCCACTTCCTAATGGTGAGGGAGGCGAAGGAAGCTTCTGTCTCACAGCTGTCCATTGTTATGATGGGTTGTGCCTGGAGCAGCTGAGCGGTGCAGACCAGGCGGCCACCCATGTCCTGCCCTCTCCTCAAACCCCTCTCCTCACCACCCCCTTCCTCCATGTTCTCAACCCCCTTGTCCCCCCACTCCCATGTCCTCACCTCCCTCCCTATGTCCTCACCTCCTTCACCCACCCCTGTCCTCCATAGCTTGGAACTGGCTTCAGTGACGAAGAGCTGGATGAACACTACCAGAGCCTCCAGGTGAGCTGTGTGACCCCGCCTCGGCTGGAGCTCCACACGCAGTGAGCTGCCGGGGTTCCCATTCTGCCCCTGCCTGCTGCGACACTGGCCCAAGCCAAATGCCAAGGGTCACCAGGCAGCACTAGGCCTCCCCTCTCACCACCTCCTCCCCGCCCAGCATTGTCACTCAGCCGACCCTTCCTCCTGCCCCCTTCTGTGGCCCCTCACTGCAGGAGCTGGTGCTGGCCACACCGCGGCCCTATGTGCGTGTAGACGGCGCCATGGCCCCTGACCACTGGCTGGACCCGAGAGCTGTGTGGGAGGTGAAGTGTGCCGACCTCTCCCTCTCTCCCATCTATCCTGCCGCCCGGGGCCTGGTGAGTGACCCAGCCTTGCTGAGGCAGCGTCGAACCACGGCCTCCCCGCCTCAGCCACTCACATGAGTAGCTGGGATTGCAGATGAGAGCCATACTCCCCTCCAGGCCTCTCAGCCCTTTCAAGCCATCACTCAGCCCTGTGGCTAATCAGAAGCTGAGGCTAGGGTGGATGGGGGATAAGGCGGCCGCCCTGCCCAGCTCCCAGCACTGCTGCCGCCCGCAGGTGGACAGTGAGAAGGGCATCTCCCTGCGCTTCCCTCGCTTCGTCTGCGTGCGCGAAGACAAGAATCCAGAGGAGGCCACCACCAGCGCCCAGGTGAGGGTGGGAGGGTGTCCAGGGCAGGGTGTGGGTGGGCCCAGCCCAGTGCCCACCCCCCATGCCCATCAGCCTAGTACCCACCGTCCCCCCCCCCCCCCCGTGTCTGCGCTCTGCAGGTGGCTCACCTGTACCGGAAGCAGAGTCAGATCCAGAACCAGCTAGACTCTGACTCCAACTCCGACGTGGACCCCGAGGATTTCTACTAAGCTCAGGCTGCTCGGCATTAGCCTGGGCCTGGTGCCCATTTCCCCGTGCCCTCAGTAAACCACTGCTAGTCACCTGCAGTGTCCCCTCACTTCTTCCAGAACCTTCCACCTCTGGGACATGGGGGCCCTGTCCTCCCGTGAGTGTGAACTCACAGTCCAGCTCAGGGTGGGTGAATCTACCTAGTTTGTTGTTAAGCCTCTTGGTACAAGGGAGAGGAATCATCTGGAAAAGCTTGTTTCCCCATGATGGCATCTCTGGGGCCTGCCCTGGCCTCCATCCATCTGCTGATGGGAAGGCAGATGGGAGTGGGGAGATGGGGGGCTTGTGGGGTTCCCCCAGCCTAGCCATCACCTCACACCTTATTCTCACTTAACACATGGGGCACTGACTGAGGCCCAGGGAGTAGCCAGGATTTGGTGTGGCCACAGATGCTACAGCCAGCTCCCTGTTCCACAGGGAGAGGTCACGTGATCCATTGTGTGGGGGTGATGGACAGGGTGGATGCGCCGTGGTGAAGCTGGTGGTGTGGATGAGGGGCCTAAGGAAGTATACCCGCTGATCACACTACATTCTAAAATGAATTCTATGACAAGGCCTCTCCCAAAGGCTCCCGGGAAATGATGGGAAGTGATCCCATCACTTGATTAAATCTGCCCCATTCCACGGAAAGCTGGGGGATGGGGAGCCACCTTATCTGCAAGTACTTGCTTGCTGGCCCAGCCTTTGGTCTAGCTGGAGGTAGACTGAGATTTGTCCCCAGTTGGTAACCTCAGGTTGGGATGGGCCCTGTCCTCCCCTCCTGGCTGCTGGAGATAGAGATGGAGTCACAGCCGCTTTCTGGAAGTGAGATTCTGGAGGACAATCTGTCCTCCTCTTCCTTAGCCCTTATCAGCACCTTCCAGAGAGTGCCTGAGCTGGGCCAGTTCTGGGTCTTGAACTCAGGGCCTGACCACTGTCCTTGGGCTTTCTCAAGGCTAGTGTTCTACCACTAGAGCCACAGCACCACTTCTAGCCTTTTTCTATGTATGCAGTACCAAGGAATCGAGCCTGGGTCTTCATGCATGCTAGGCAAGCACTCTACCACTAAGCCAAACTCCCAGCCCCTGGGCACTTAATTTTTCCTGTCAGCTGTGAGGTTTGAACTAGAAGCCTGGGTGCTATGGCTGAGCCCTCTCATTCAAGTCTAGTGCCACTTTCAGCCACAGCTCTATGTCCAGTTTTCTGATGGTTAATTGGAGATGAGAGTTTCAAGGACTTTCTTGCCTAGCTTTGAAGCACAGTCCTCAGATCTCAGCCTCCTGAATAGCTAGGATTACAGATCTCAGCTACCAGCTCCTGGTGTACCTTGTCTTTTTTTTTTTCTCTGCCTTTTCTGCCATTTTGGCAGAAAAAAAAAATCCAGATGAAACTTGGGTTGGGTTTTGGTTCTGGTTCTGGCCAATGGAGGGGATGACACTTCTCGCCCAATGGATATCCTTGCCTGAGGTTCGATTCCAGCTGAGGCCAAGGCTACTTTCCTCAGGTCCTCCTTGGAAAGCGCAGCGTAAGGAAAGAAACAGCCACATCCATATCTGAAATAAGAACTCAAACTGATGGCTTCCCAGCAGGGGGAATGTCCTCTCCTTTGGGGTTTGGAGAAAGCTAAGACTAGGGCCCCGAGCTGGTTGCACACAGGGTATCCCGGAATAACAGCTTGGTGGCAGAAATCACTGCAACATGGCTGGCACTAAGGGGCTGGCTTCCAGGTGTGTGGCCACAGGTGTGAGTGACATGGGGTATTGTGTGATTTTAGAAGCATGGGTGGATTCCATGGGCTTGCCATTTTGGGGAGCTATCTGTGCTTGAACTGGTTGGCACCTGGGCCTCTGGTCCCCTTCCTATAAAACCAATCTCCATGATAGACTTGGGCCAGCTAGGTCAGGGGGAGTCCACTAGGCCTTTCTGTCTTTTGCCACCTCTAGTGCCTCCTGTTGTGTGTGGGAGAATTCATTGGCTGGCAGACTAAAGCCAAAAGGGGAAAAGTTTAATTCACCCAAGATGAGACAGTGATAAGGTTTCCTGGTTTATTTACTTACTTTGTGTGTGTGTGTGTGTGTGTGTGCACGTGTGTGTGCTAGTCCTGGGGCATGAAATCAAGGCCTGGGCACTGACCCTGAGCTTTTTCTTTTTCCACTCAAGGCTAGTACTCTCCCACTTGCCACAGCTCCACTTCTGGCTTTTTTGATGGCTTGTGGAAGATGAATCTAGGGAATAAACAAAAACTTTCAACTTCACTTTTGCCTGTTGTTGATTTAAAAATCGCTAGTTTTCTGGGTAGGCAGGGCATTGCATGGCTGTCATGCCAGCAACATGGAGAGTGGAGATAGGGAGGTTGCAGTGTAGTGCCAGCCCTGGGTAAAAAAAAACGAAGGAAAAAAAAAAAAAGAACTTACCTGTAAAAACAAGTGGAAACGGGATTGGGGCATAGTTTGGGTAATTTGCTTTTGAGCATGACTGAGAGGCCTTGAGTTCAAATCCTGGACTGGAAAAAACAAATGGGGCAGTTTATACTTGAGTAACACCTGAACGATGTGCCCATAGATTTCCTCTGAACCATAAATCTGTAATCCTTTCTTGGGAAACTGATACCATTTCCATTTGTCAATATTTGTTCTAGATAAGCAGGCTTCCCTAACTTTTCTCCTTACCCTTCAAGAGTGTGGGGGCGGGGGGGGGGAATCCGTGCAGGAGCTTGAACCTAGGGCCCTGGGCTGGCACTCTACCACTTGAACTGTACCTCCATTTAATAGCTTCATTTCTTTTGTTGGTTCATTGGAGATAATGAATCTCAGACTTTCCTGCTGGGACTGGCTTCAAACTAGAATCCTGAGGTCTCAACCTCCTGTGTAGCTGGGATTACAGGTGTGAGCCAGGTGCCTGACTCCAATGATGGTTTTAAATGTAGGGGCATCGTGATTGTCCTGGATATCTGGGAGTAGCATGACAGCTGGCAGATCATTCCAAATCCAAAGTCATTCCCAGAAATCCCTTGCTGGAGAGAAGAGGAGTGGAGCCTCCCTGCCCCAGGGCTTCTGTGCGAAGGGAAGGGGGCGGCAGGCAGGCAGGCAGAGAGATCCCTGAACCACAGCCTTGCTCTGGACCCCCAATTCCCCAGCTCTTCCCAGCATCCCGTTTAGTGACATCTGGTGGCTTGGAACCCATGAGCGTTGACAACCCTAATGCCCTTACTAGGCAGAGTTGACAGCTTTTGGCACAGGTAGCCCCAGTCACTGTCCCCAAACACACAACAGGAGGCAGGAGAGGTGGCGAAAGAAAGGCCCAGTGGACCCCTCAGTGACCCACCCCAAGTCTATCTTTGGAGGTTGATTTTACAGGAAGGGGACCAGAGGCTCAAATTGTCTTGGTCCCCATCTTCTGCATAAGTTACTATAGGTGGTTGCCAAACTTGCCGGTGTTCAAAGGCCTTTCCTTATCTTAAAGTTCTGGTTTTTCTGTGAGTTGCCAGGAACTTTGGGTGTAGTTACCCTGTTCTAATTGTTCAGGGATTTCTAGAGAAAGTCCTCATTTTGGGGGCTTGAACTCTGGGCCTGGGTGTTGTCCCAGAGCTCTTCAGCTCAAGGCTACTGCCCTACGCGAGCCAGGCCCCACTTCCCATTTTCCAGAGATTAATTGTACATAGGTCTCAGGTCCTCTTGTGCCCGGGCTGGCTTTGAACCATGAAACTCGGATCTCAGTCTCCTGAGTAGCTAAGATTACAGGCATGAGCCCTCCATGCCTGGCTAGAGAAAGTTCTCTTTGACTGTGGATTCACTTTAAATCGTTGGTGTGGGATGATTGACCCAGGGAGTGCAGGAAGGGAAGGTTCAGAAAATGGAGGTGAGCACCAGGATTCTCTCGTGACAAATTAAAAAAAAAAAGCACCTATTAGGTGTCCAAGGTGGCAGAATCATGGTGACATTTCCATACATGAATCCGTTGTCCCATGCTCAGAGATCAGGCTTCCTCACAGCCTTCTTCCTTAAAACAATTCCAGCAGACACCAGTGACACCCCTGTCGTCCCAGTTACTCAAAAGACTGAGATCTAAGAATGGTGGTTCAAATCCAGCCCAGGTAGGAAAGTCTGTAAGCCTCATCTCCAATGAACTGCCAAAACAAAACAAGTGGAGCCAGAGCTCAAATGGCAGAGCACTAAAAAGTGCTCCAGAGAACAAAACAAAAAACAACTCAGCACCTAGGCCCTGAGTTCAAACCCCATAACAAAAACGACCAATAGGTTTCATTGTCCTGTTTTCATACACAAATATAAATCTCTGTGCCCATATGTAAATATGGACCTCTCTTACCCGTGCTTTGGCCTTCTCCCTTTCCCTTTATCTTCCCCCAACAGGCCGCAGTTACAATCATGCTTATATATCTACAGATCTAGATAGATATTTCCACGTATCTAGATAAGTGTAAGCATTACTATGTATGTCTTTTAGGTCTAGATTTAACAAATGACTGAATCTATGCAGTGTTTGGCTTTGTCTCACTCATGATAATGATCTGTGGTATCCATTTTCCTGCCAATAACAAAACTTCCCTCTCTTTATGGCTGTGTGATATTCCAAGGTATAGTTGTCCCATTTTGAGAAAGAGATTCTTCCCCCGTCATTCCTCCTCTCCTGTCTGGACCTGACAAACCTGGTCATAACAGCAGATGAGATAAATGCAAAGGAAGAGGTGGATGGTAGATGGGGAGCTTGGAAACCTCCAGAAGTCAGGTGCGGCTTGTGTCCCCTGACCCTGGCATGGTGATGGAACCATCATGTGCAAAGCTGTGGGACAGACCAATGCTTTCTCCTGTAACACAAACATTTCCATGCTGAGTTTGGGCCAGAATAAGGAGGAAGAGAGAGAAGAGGGAAGAAAGAGAGGTCACAGAATAAACGTCTAAGAAGAAAGGCCAGATATGGTGATGCACTCAGGAGGCAGAGGCAAGAGGATCATGAGTTCCAGGGCAGTCTCCCCGCACCACTCACCCCCCACCCCAAAAAAGGAGAGAGCCCTTGGGTGAAGGGGGAAAATGCATGCTGTATTGATGATTCCCTGCCATGTGCTGGCAGCTCCTGGTCAGGTTCCACATTGTTCTAGTTGGACACCGCAGTCGTCTTTTTTCATCCTGTTTCCCCAATGGAGTTGAACTGAAATTCAGGGGGCTGGTGGGCCAGCTTGCTGGTGCATGCCCACTTGTTCTCAGGGTTGCACTGCAGACAGGAAAACAAAGTGGAGGCACAGAGAGGTGGCAGGAGAGGAGGAGGATGAGGAAGGAGGAGGTAGGAGGACAGAGGAACACAAGGTACTGAATGCTTCCAAAATCACACAAGTATACAACAGACCCTTACAATCCATCAGTGTAGTTTCAAAGAAGCCACCATCGAGGATCAACTGTGCATGCGCAGTAATGCAGATGCTTGATTGACGGTTCCCAGAATGCCACCCAACCTTCAAAATATGCTTATCTCTTCAATTAACCACACAATATGCCCTGTTGGGGCTTGTATTTAGTGTGTGTGTGTGTGTGTGTGTGTGTGTACGAGCTCAACAGGCCGAGGGCTTGAACTCAGAGCCTGGGCTCTGTCCCTGAGCTTCCTCACCCAAAGCTAGCACTCTGCTATTTGAGCCACATCTCTGGACTTCTGGAGAGTCTCATGGACTATCCTGTCAAGCTGGCCTTGAACTATAATCTTCAGATCTCAGCCTCCTATAGCCTACCTTTTATCTTCCTATTTGGACACGATTTTCTCCAGCATAGGCAGCTTTTCCAAAAATCAAAGGCAGGGAAATGTGTAGCAGATCACACAATTTAAACCAATTTCTGGCAACTCAGAACTGACAGTGCACCCATGGATACCTGACAGGTGTGGTTTGGAAATTGGATTTTTTTTAACCTCCCTTGGTCAAAACCACATGAAATAAATTTCTGGTGTGGGGCAGACTTCCTGGATTGGCAGGCAAATTTGAATGGAAGAGGTGAAGAGACGTGACATGGAGAAGTGGAACAGAAAAAGTGTGATGAAGAGTCAGGTGCCAGGAGCTCATGCCTATAATCCCAGCTACTCGGGAGCCTGAAATCTGAGGATCACAGTTCCAAGCCAGCCTGAGCAGAAAAGTCTGTTAGACTCTTATCTCCAGTGAACCAAAAGTGACTCAAAGTAAGTGGTAGAGCACTGGCCTTGAGAAAACAAAAACAAACAAACAGAAAAACAAGAAAACAAGAGCTTAGGGACAATACCCAAACCCCAAGTTTTCCCCATAACCACTCCCTCTCCAAAAAAACAAAAACAAACAAACAAAACCCACCAGCAACATCAGTTTGATGTGCCAGATGTTGCCAATTGTGATTGACACTCAGAATTAAATCCAAGGCTGTGTCTTTTAAACACACAGATATAAGGTAGATGCTTTCCACGAGCTAGACCCACTGAGGACACCATGTCAGGGAACCACACCCAAAGGCCCAACTTGTGCCAGAGGTGATAAGGAAAAAGAAAAGAAAAAAGCTAATCTTTCACCACTTCTCCCCCTCCCCAGAGGCTGGGTTCCAGGCTACTTCCTTTAAATCTCCTATATAAACTGCACTTGACAGGGCTGGCCCCCTCACCTGAAGGGAGCCACGCCTTAGCACCCCACCAGACCGTGCTCCTGGCTGCTCCTTTGTATCTCTGCCCCACTCCACCTCACTCAGGACTGCAGGGGGACCCCAGCATCGTAAGTAACCAAATCTCCTCATCAAAATTCCCCTGGCCTGTTCTGTCATTGGCGATCTGATGCAAGCACAGACTTCAGGCAGTGGGTCCCCTGGTGGGGAAGGGGGGGGCGGGCTTGGGTGCCAGCTAAATGGATCAAGATGATTCTGGAGGTGCCATTCTCAACAGGTACTGCTATAGGAATGGATGGGAGGATAAACAGGATAAAGGCCAGGGCTGGAAGTTCGGCCTAGTGGTAGAGTGCTTGCCTACCATGCACGAAGACCTGGGATTGATTCCTTGGTACCACATACATAGAAAAAAAAGCCAGAAATGGTGCTGAGGCTCAAGTGGTAGAGCTGTACCCTTGAGGAAAAGAATCCAAGGACAGTGCTCAGGCCCTGAGTCCAAACCCAGGACCGTCAGTAAAAATTTAAAAATAGGATAAAGGCCGTCATAAGATATGGGTTTCTTCTTCTTTTGTTTGTGGAACTTGAACTCAGACCTCATGGTTCCCGCTTAGCTTTTTTTGTGCTCTAGGCACAAGTCTTGTGTGAGCCACAAGTCCCGCTTGTGGCATTTTGGTGGCTCACTGGAGATCAGAGTCCCATGGACTTTCCTGTCTGGGGGGGTTGTGAACCATGCTTCTCAGGTCTCAGCCTCCTGAGCTACTGGGACTACAGGCATGAGCACCAGCGCTCAGCAGGATGTGTGTTGGGGGGTGGGGATCCTTTGCCCCCTGCTACTCACCTATGATGGATGGTAACTCCTTCCCCAGAGTTAATTCTGTCCTGCAGAATGCTGGCTCTTTCATCTGGCCTCTCCCAGAGAAGGGGGAAGAGCACTGAGGAGACTGAATACCTGGGAAGCTTGGAGATGTCCCACTGTCAGCTCCCTTGCCCCCAGCCTGTCTCTTAGCAGTGACCCCCAGGACATTGGGACATCCCAAGCTCTGACAAAGATGAAGAGCTTCACTATAGACTAATCGGTTGGAGGGCAGGAATCACAGCCAACCCTAGAAGTTCTGTTCTCCATCAAATCAGGCCTGGGGGGTAGGGGACAAAGAGAAGGGCACACAGCTGGACTGGATGATCTGCTCAGTATTGGCCATTGTCCCTTAGCTTAGCCTTGATCCCTGAGACAGCCATAAGACCAGGGATAAATTTGAGGGGACCTAGGACCTCTGAATGGGGAGAGAGGTCAGGTGACAAGAATGACACCACAGCTAATCCAAACCCAGGAAACCAGACAGCCAGTTCTTCCGTGGGGTTTCCAGAAAGCAAGCCCAAGGCCTCCTTCTGTTCTCCCTCACCCCAGGCCACCACTCGGGGCTGGGTCAAGCTGAAGGGTTACCTGCTTTGTTGCAGCCAGGAAGGGCAACGATTAAACTACGATAAGCAGAAGAGATTGGGAAGCCACAAGCCTATCCCCCAAATCACTGATGTCCACATATACAAGGTGAGCCACATGTGTGACCTCAGTTTTTATAGCCATAGCTGTGGGGGGGTGGGAGGGGGCTCCGGAATTTGAACTCAAGGCCTGGACGCTGTCCCTGAGCTTTTCACTCAAGGCTTGCGCTCTACCACTTGAGCCATACCTCCACGTCTGGCTTTTGGCTGGTTAACTGGAGATAAAAGTCTCATGGACTTTCCTGCTTACATGGAACCTAATACTCAAATCTCAGCCTCTTGAGTCGCTGGGATTCCAGGCATGAGACACTGGCTCCCCACTTGCCTAATTTTTTTTTTTTTGCCAATCCTGGGCTTGAGCTCAGGGCCTGAGCACTATCCTTGGACTTTCTCAAGGCTAGAGCTCTACCACTTGAGCCTCAGCACCACTTCCGGCTTTTTTCTATGTATGTGGTACCGAGGAATCGAACCCGGGTCTTTGTGCATGCTAGGCAAGCCCGCTACCACTAGGCCAAACTCTTGGCCCCATTGCCTAATTTTTTTTAAAGGTGGTGAAGTGGGGTTTGAACTCAGAGCCTCATGCTCACTACACAGGTGCTTTACTGCTCAGCCACACTCGGGCCATTTTGGCACTGGTTATTCTTTTGTGGGTCATGGAGCTTGAACTCTGGGCCTGGGCACTGCTCCTGAGCTCTTCAGCTCAAGGCTCCCTCCCTACCCCTTGAGCCAAGCCCCACTTCCTGTTTTCTAAAGGTTAATTGAAGATAGGACTTTCCGATTCTTTTGTGCCCTGGCTGGCTTTGAACCTTGATCCCCAGATCTCAGCCTCCTGAGTAGCTAGGATGACAGGCGTGAGCCACCGCACCTGGCTGACCCTTTGGACCTCAGCCCATCTATTTTAAGCCTCCCATCTTAGGTGGGATACCGGGCAGAGGCTGCCAGGCCCAGGTCTACATTTGGAGACAGAGTGCAGTGGACTTTTCTGCTTGGCTGGCCTGGCCCTGGAGTTTCCCATGGTTGAGAAGGGCTGGGGGTCTCATGGTTTTGCCTGGGCTGCTCTCCAAATAGGATTCTCTCCCGCCCGCCCCCGGCCTCCCAAATGGCGCCCCTAGACAGCAGGCACAGCTGCCTCTCACTGCACACTGTCTTGTTTCTGCTTTGCCTTGGGAAGTTCTCAAGATGGCCTCACTCTGGAGGGACGCGAAAAAGAGAAGGCATGTGTGGAGACACGCAGCCACCGGGTGTTGGCAGCTTTGAAATGTAATGGCATCCAGGCCACTCAGGTAAGGGATAGGGGAAGATATCCTGGGGGTTCCCCTATCGTTCCCCAGGATCTGAAGCCTCAGTTGAGCCAAGGGAGGGCAGGGAGCACAGCCAAAGCATGCAGGACTCTGTCCTGAGCACGGCCTGGGAGATCCTAGACTCTCACGTGGGTCCTTCTCACTGTCTCCCTTTCGAATGCCCAGGCTCCCGCCGTCGCCCTGCTGGGCTCGGGTGGCGGAATGCGGGCACACATCGCCTTTCTCGGGGTCCTGAGTGAGTTGGAAGAACTCGGCCTATTAGACGCCATCATGTACCTGGCCGGGGTCTCAGGCTCCACCTGGTAAGTGCTGAGTTTCCGGAGCTGAAAGTGAAGAGTATTTTCCTAACCTCAAACTGACCGTGAGCCAGGCACCAGTAACTCACGCCTGCAAACCCCAGCTTCTCAGGAGGCTGAGGTCTGAGGATCATAGTTCAAAGCCAGCCCATGGGCAGGTAAGTCCAGGAGACTCTTATTGCCAGTGGACCACCAGAGAGCCAGGAAGTGGAGCTGTAGTTCAAGTGGTAGAGTTGCCAGCTTTGAACCAAAACTCAAGGACAATACCCAGGGCCTGAGTTCAAGCCTAGCCTGCCAAAAAAGAAGGAAGGAAGGAAGGAAGAGAGGGAGGGAGGGAGCGAGGGAGCAAGCGAGCGAGTGAGGGAGGGATACCAAATGACTGATATCCTTTCCGCTTCCTTTTTTAGTAAATATACATATATTAGTAAATCTATATTAGTAATCGTGTGTGTGTGTGTGTGTGTGTGTGTGTGTGTGTGTGTGTGTGTGTGTTGAGATAAATAGTCTTGTGGACTTTCCTGCCGAGGGTGGCCATAAACCTCAGTCTTCCGATCTCAGCCCAGCTCTCAGCACGGCCTTCCTTCTTAACTACCAGTGTAGAGGCAGGAGCCACTGGAGGGACGGAATCGTATGATTCCAGATTGCTCCCTAATGTTTGGAGCTGAGGTGGCTCTGCCAACCTCCATGACCCCAGAAAACTGCAGGAGTGCCTGTGTCCAGAGCCACCTCGCCCCTCAGGTTTGAGTTTCTTCTGCTCTTTCTACCATTATCTCTGTGAACCATTAACCTCACCCAACTCAAAAGTCAGATGTGCCAAGATTGATTAGCAATGTCTGCCCTGGGTGTGGATTCGATTCACAGGCGGGGAAGACCTTTGGCCCCTGTTATCCTGGGACTTTGGAATGGGGATATATCTTTAGTAGGCTGAATTGAAACACCATGTCCCCAAGCCTGGAATTGTGTTCCAATCAGCTAGACAGACAGTGAACTCAACCCAGGGAAGACCAAGACTCCAAGAGGTCAGCTAGGGTTCCTGTGCTTTGTAGCAGACTCCCCCCTGGCACAAGAAAGAGGGGGTATGGGGAGTGCCTGGTTCCTGGAAGAGCTCCTCTGTGCCTCCTGGTGGTGATGATAATGGCAGGGACACACTTGGTTCTAAAGAAGGCAACAATCTTGGTTGAGGAGCTGCTAAATGGTTTCAGGAGGGGAGATAGTCACACAAAGTTGAAATCAAGTCCAGACATCCCCCCATCTCCAGGGGGAGGACAGCAAAAGGAGCTGGAGCTGGAGTCCAGTCCCCAGTGACAGGGATTGAAGCCACCATGTCTGGGTCACAAAACCACTCAAGCTGGGCACTGTAGCTCATGCCTGTAATCCCAGCTACATCTCAGCAGGTTGAGATATGAGGATCATGGTTCAAGGCCAATAGGGTAGGAAAATCCCTGAGACACTTACCTCTACTAAACTATCACAGGAAAGGGGGAAAAAAGCTAGAAGTGGAGTTGAGGCTCAAGTGGCTAAAGCACCAGCCTTAAACGAAGACGCTCATAGACAGTACCCAGGCCCCAGGATTCACACACACACACACACACACACACACACACACACACACACACACACACACACACACACACGGCAGGCCTTCAACCCAATAGTTTTATTCAGTTCCTGGAGCCATCCTCTGTCCGTCTGTGTGTGATTTTAGAAGCCCACAGCTGTTTCTTTGGCTTCTGCTGCTTCTAGACTGGAACTTAAATTCAGAACTATTCCAGATTCTTGATGTTTAATTGTAGGCAAGAATCTCAGGGACATCCCTGCCGGGACTGGCTTTGAACTGTGATCCTCTGATCTCAGCCTGCTGAGTGGCTGGGATTACGGGTGCTAGGATTACAGGGAGGAACTGTGGACGCCTGGCTTTGCCAGCTGTGATTTTACTGACCAGTACAAACGTAAACAGCACTCCGTAGGCAGTCACTGGAGTTTCCAAAATCCTTGTGCAGCTCCTACATAGGGTGCGGCAAGAGAGTCCGTTAGAAGCCTTGTTCTCAGCCGCGGCCCCCCACCACACCCCGACAAATACAGCAATGGTGGACCAACTGGAAACAAGCCCTGTTCAGCTTCTGTCCTTCCTGTGTGTGGCCGGGAAAGTTGCTCAACTACTCTGGGCCTCTCTAAAATGGAGGGTGAGCTTCCCCTCTTTTTTTTTTTTTTTTGCCAGTCCTGGGCTTTAACTCAAGACCTGAGCAATATCCTTGGGTTTTCTCAGGGCTAGTGCTCCACCATTTGAGCCACAGCACCACTTGTGGTTTTTTCTATGTATGTGGTGCCTAGGAATCAAACCCAGGTCTTTGTGCATGCTAGGCAAGCATTCTACCACTAGGCCACACTCCCAGCCCCCAGCGTCCCCCTCTCTATCTTGGTTGGCTGTGAAGACCAGGTGATGATCACATCTCTTTTATTATCTTTTATTTGTCATATCTCTTGTCTAGAAAAATAGCAACAAAAACTTGGCTCTTAAGAGTCATTCATTCTGGCTTTGCTCTCTCTTTCCCCTCTGCTTATAAAATGGAAGACTCATTCTGGCTTCAGTCCTCCTCTGACTTTTATTGTAAATGGAGTTAATTCATGTCCTCATGCTGCTTCCCTTTCCTGACCTCCTCCTTCTATACCTCTGATCTCCTGAGAGTAAAAGAAGCTCTCACACTTGTAAGTCTATTCTCAGCCCAGGGCAGACATTACTATTCAGTCTGGACACATTTTCCAGGCAGAAATAATCACATCAACCTCCCCATACTTTCTCCCCTCCCCCCAGGGCCATGTCCTCATTTTACAGCAGCCATGGAGACATCGCCCAGGTCGAGATGGATCTGAAACAGCGATTTGAGCAGCAGGAGTGGAATTTGTCAGACAGCCTGCAGAAAGCCATCGAGTCATCCAGATTCACTAATTACTCTCTCACTGACTTCTGGGCTTACCTAGTTGTCTCCAGACAGAGCCGCGAGGTAAGTTACTCCTGGCTGAGCAGGCCTGGCTGAGGTCTTCACCACCATTTCCCTTGAAGACGCCCCCTAAGCATCTGGCTTACAATGTTCTCTCTTTTCCTTCCCCATCTCTCTCTTCTCTTCCTCTCTCTGATCTCTCAGTTTTGTTTTGTTTTGTCAGCCCTTCGGCTTGAGCTCTAGGCCTAGACACTGTCCCTGAGTTCTTTGTTTTCAAGGCTAGTGCTCTACCACTGTGAGCCACAGTTTCCCTTCTGGTTTCCTGGTGGCTCATTGGAGCTATGAGCCTCACAGGACTCTCCTGCCTGGGTTGGCTTCAAACCATCATGACCCTCAGATATCATCCTCCTGACTAGCCAGGACTACAGGAGTAAGCCACTGGCGCCTGGCAATCTCAGTTCTCTGAGGTTACTTGAGAAGACAGACCCTAGTCCTGGGCAGTGGCATTGCCCAGGCATCTTTGTGTACCCTAAGCTTGCTCTCCTTGTTAGGCAAAATGGAAAAAGGCAAAGGCTGGACTCCATCTCAGCAAGCCAGGACTGTCTACACAGCCTTCCCTCAGGACTGAGGTTGTGCAAGGAGGTGGGGTTGAAATTAAGCTTTTGTTGTGTCTGAGCAAGGAGACAAAGATTATGTTAGATTTCCAGAGGGGAGGTGACTCCAGGTGCAGGCAGAAAATGGTAAATATACACAAGAATAATTGACTGTCTTATGGTTAGAGGGCAGAGGGGAGCGATCTTACTTCCAAGGTTTCAAGCTAACGATTGATGGATGCATTCATTTTTGCTAGTCTGGATCACTGCCTCTTAGCTTTTTTTTTTTCTCAAGGCTAGCACTCTACCACTTGAGCACTTGAGCCACAGGCCCATTTCCAGCTTTTTGTGTGTATGTCGTGCTGAGGAATCGAACACGGGGCTTCATGCATGCTAGGCAAGCACTCTACCACTAGGCCATCCCTCAAGCTTTTTAATGTTCACACAGCCCTATATCTGTCTTGCCTTGACTGTTCTGCCTTCTCAGGATGCAGTTCTCAAAGCCTTCTGCCATTCCAACCTCTTAACCCTTTCCTGGTCTCACAGCCAGGCCTCAGACTTCCCTACAGGGTAGGCCCACAATGGAATGGTTAAGGCCAGACGTAGGTCAGACTGCCCCGCCCGCATCAAGCATGTCCAGCCAAGCATGTGCTGGGATTGTAGAGTGGAGGTCAGCCCCTCACTCCTCATCTCCTTCCACAGTTCCAGGACTCCTGCCTGTCCAGCCTGCAGGAAGACGTAGAGGCAGGGAAGCTGCCCTACCCCATATTTGCAGCCATTGATAATGACCTTCAGGATGAATGGGTGAAGGAAAAAACCAAGTGTAAGTGAAAATCTGGAGAGGGCCCGGGAGGAAAGGAGGAGGGGGTAGGCAAGAGTATGTGCTGACTGTCCCGTGAGGGAGCCAGGAGAAAGACGAGTCCCAGAAATCACCGAAGGATACAGGCTGAGGGTGTTTGCATTGACAGAAGTACAAGATGGTGTGCTTGAGAGACAGCCCAAAGTGTGTGTGTGTGTGTGTGTGTGTGTGTGTGTGTGTGTGTGTGTGTGTGTGTGTGCTGGGTCTTGAACTCAGAGTCTGGGCACTGTCCCTGTGCTTTAATACTCAAGGCCGGTACTCTATCACTTGAGCCACAGCTCTACTTCCAGCTTTTTGCTGGATCATTGGTGATAGAGTCTTATGGAGCCAGGCATGGTGGCTCACGTCTGTAACCCTAGCTGCTGGGGAAGCTGAGATCTGAGGATCAAGGTTCAAAGCCAGCCTGGACACTAAAGAACGTTAGACTCTTATCTCCAATGAACCTCTAGAAAATGGGAAGCAAGGCTGTGGCCCCAGGGCTATGGCAGCAGGCTTGGGCTGAAGAGCTCAGGGACAGTGCCCAGGCCCAGAGTTCAAGCCCCATGACAAAAAAAAAATGTCTTATAGACTTTCCTGCCTAGGCTGGTCTTGAACCATGATCCTTAGATCTAAGCCTCTAAGTAGATAGGATGACAGGCGTTGAACCCCAACACCTAGCTGCCCTACTCATTTTTTTTAAGCCATCTTCCTGCATATTTCCAGTAACCTGCTGGAAAGTGAATGAGCTCCAGCAAGCTGATGAAAGGCGCTTGGCAGTTGGGAGAGGAGATACCTAGATTATTATTGTTATTAATTATTATTTTTTGGTTCGGTCTTGAGGCTTGAACTCTGGGCACTGCCCCTGAGCTCTTCAGCTCATGGCTACAGCCCTACCACTTAAGCTACTTGCTCTACTTCCGGTGGTTCATTGGAGGTAGGAGTCTCATAGACTTTTCTGCCTCAGCTGGCTTTGAACCACGATCCTTAGATCTCAGCCCCCTGATTAGCAAGGATTGAAGGAGTGAGCCACTGGCGCCTGGCTCCACATTATTTTTGAGACACACAGGCTGTCACAATTCCATCTTCCTGAGTACCTGCTGTGATTCTGAGCTCCTGCTTATACTAACTAACCCTCCCCCAGATTCCTGGTTCGAGTTCACTCCTCACCATGCTGGCTACCCCGCCCTTGGGGCCTATATCCCCATCACCCAGTTTGGAAGCAAGTTCCAGAATGGAAAGCTGAGTACACCTGAGTGTGAACGAGACCTTTCCTTCCTGAGAGGTCAGTACTGAGATCAGACGGGGTGCCGTGGGGGCGGGAAATAGAGGTGTCCACATCCTTTCTCTCCTCCACCCCCACTAAAGGTCCAGCTCTACACAGGTCCTTCATTGCTGAGGTAGAGAACCTTCCAATTCCTCAGTCTCCCAAGTCCTCCTTGATGTGACTTTTATTTATTTATTTACTTACTTACTTTTGATTGGTTGTAGGGATTGAACTCCGGGCCTGGACGCTGTCCCTGAGCTCTTCAGCTCAAGGCTAGCACTCTACCACTTGAGTGGTTAATTGGAGATAAGAGTCTCCCAGTCTTTTGTGCCAGGGCTGACATTGAACCACAACCCTCAGTTCTCAACCTCCTGAGTAGCTAGGTTTACAGGCATGAGCCACCACGCCCAGCTTGATGTGACTTTATGTATTTATTTATTTATGCATTTATTGGTGTCAGTCCAGTGGCTCAATCTCTGGGTCTGGGTGCTGTCTCTCTGAGCTCCTTTTTGCTCAAAGCTACCAAACTCTACCATTAGAGTCACAGCTCCACTTCTGGATTTTTTTTTCGTGATTAATCAAAGATGAGTCTCACAGACTTTTCCTGCCTGGACTGGCTTTGAACCAATGACCATGATCCTCACTTCACAGCCTCTTGAGTATCTGGGATCACAGGCATAAACCGATAGAGCTTTCGTGTTTATTTCTGTTTTCTCTGCAGGTTTATGGGGAAGTGCTGTAGCTAATTCAAAAGAAAATAAGAAATATATATCGGGTGAGTCTTGGGAAAAGAAAAGCAGCACCTAGAGAGATCTGGTGCCAAGAATGTTGCCATATCCCATACCTGGCAGAAGAGGGTCTCTTTCCTGCCTTAGTTGGAGCAGCCATGAGGGATGTGTGGTGGCCCAGAGTACAGGCTTGTGGTGGAAGATCATAGGAATTCTGTCTTTTCTGCTTGGTTCCTTAACCTCTCCGTGCTTCTGTCTCTGCACAGAGAGATAACAAGTAGTGATTGTGAGAATTTGGTGACTTAGTTCCTCCATGGCTTGTATTGGACAGAGCCCAGGAGATAAGAACACTAAATAACTGGTAGATTCAAGGTGCTTGGACTGCAGCCTGGCACAAGTAATAGCTCATTGAATGCTAACTTAGTAATACTAACCACTGGGAAGAGCTGACACACTTAGCTGTTTGCTGGTGAAGGGATACTTCCTTGTGGACCTCATGTACCCTTTCTCTTCCTTTGCCTTTCCTTTCTTTTCCCCTTCTCTCTCCTCTCTTTTCCCTTTCCCCTCTCTTCTCCGCCCTCCCCCACTTGCCTACTGAGACAGAATCTCATTCTTCTAGCCCAGGCTGGCCTCAAACTCACCATCCTCCTGCTTCAGCTTCCTGAGTACTGGGATTAAAGGCATGCACTACCACACTTGCTTTATCATTGTTCTTCCATCTGTTTCATCTCGCTCCCTCCTGGCCCCCACTTCCCTCGTGGATGTGCCTCAGCTTGCTCTCTTGATTTTGCAGTGATTGCCGATTCTCGTGGTATAAATGTGGCTGCCGCTGACCATTTCGAGTTCACAGGGGCAGGTCCACTCAAGGCAGGGTGGGAAGAAAAGCCCAAGGTTAGGTCATAGAGCCACGAGATCAATATATTTGGCTAGAGGTGTTTGTAGTTATTGGAATATTGGGGTGTGTGGTTTGGGGTCTGTTCTGTGCACCTCAACGTTCTCATGCCTCCCTTCTCTTGCAGATGAGATTTTTAAACTGAAAGGTAAGTTGTGACCATCGAGTGGGTCCTCTCAGTGTCCCTGGAGGCCACTCACAGTGCTGTCTGCTGCCCCCCAAATGGTGGTCCTGCTTCTCACCCTGTGTGCACAGACACAGCTCTGACATGGGCCATTGTCTTTGATGGAGGCAAGGCGGGGGAAAGGGGTGGTGCAGGGAGCCCTGTGCCCTCATCACAGGACCACGCTAATTATCCCAGGAGCAGCTTGGCCAAACAACACAATCACCTACCTTAAAAATAGCCACTGCCAATAAGTCAATCCAAGGCCAGGCAGCATGGTGGGCGGCTGCACCCGCTCTGAGTTCTCATTCCTGGTGCACGCTCTGCCCCTCAGCCTCTTTGTGAGTTTGGGCCATTGTGAAGATGACTGATGGAAAGGGATTTGTTTGTTTGTTTTGTACAGGACTGAAACGCAAAGATGATGTAAATACAAGAAGAGCTTTATACAGCAGCTCAGGTTGGGAAAGGACCCGGGCTCTCCCTGCTCAGTCTCCCTAGTGACAGGGTTCCCCAGATGCAAACAGGAAGGGAATGAGGGAGGAATGGGTCAGGGGTGAGAGGAGGAGGAGAGGAGGGGAAAGCTGGGAAAGGGTTTGAGGGGAAAAGGGGTGAGAGGAAGAGGAAGATGTTGGGCAGGGGTGAGGAGTGGAGGGGAAGCCTGGGCAGGGGTGAGGGGAAGAAGGAAATGTTGCCGGGGGTGAGGGATGGATAGGGAACCTGGGCAGGGGTGAGTGCCCAGCCTGGTTCTGAGAGCTCTGATCTACTCGGGGAAGGTTGCTGGACGCTGGTCTTGGCCAGGACGGTACTGGCCTGGGAGGAGGAATCCTTTTTGGCCACTTCCCTATGCTGAGGCCTGTTTCAGATGGAGCCAGGTGGAGGATGCCCCAGGATGTGCCCATAGCAGGGACCAGGGTGCAGTCGTGCTGGCCTCCTCCTGTCCTTTCGTCGAGAACCTCTTCTGTCTGGTCAGGGATGGATAGAGAAGAGCCTGACCTGGAAAGTTTGCTCCTGGACATGCTGATAGCTTACATAGAAGACCCGAAGGCCTCAGGCCTGGAGGAGAAGCTCCAGGCTCTGAAGCAGGACCTGGAGGCTGACCCCGGTTTGTGCACTGGCCCCCTTGTAGGCTGGGGGGTGGGGGGCAATGGAGATGGCAGGGGAAGGAAGGCATGGTCTGAGGGTGACCCAAAGAGAAAGCATAAATACCAAGACAGAGGGCTGGGGGCGTGGCTGGGGTGTGGCTTATGCCCACTGGCCTTCTCTCAAAATCCTCCACATCTCTGCCTCCTGAGTAGCTGAGATTACATGCCTCAGCCCCTCAGCCTGGCTGATTTTTCTTTTTTTTAATTTGTTAAGCATCCTTAGTGAAAGCCATATACAATTGACCTGTGACCAAGGTGGGCTTGCTGCATCGGTTTTAGACCATGGTTGCCACATCTTAGCCATACCAGAGCTGTGTGACCTCTGGCAATGTGACTTCACTTCTCTGTGCCCATATAGTTCTCCACCTGTAAATGTGAAAGAACCTAGAGACCCTTCTAGAAAGGTGGCCATGGTGCTAGCTGCTGAAGAGTGGGTGCCCACTGGAGCTGCTCCATGGGAGAGTCTAGAGGCCAAGGGACAGGCAGGGGAGAGAGCAAGTCCAGAGTGGGAAGGAAACTTCCACGCTAGGGTCACCAGCAGGCAGAGGGAAGTGGTAGTGGGAAGGGGGCAGGAGGAAGAGCTGGGGCATCATGGAAGATGAAGGAGAGCAGGCTGGGTGAAGGTTGGAGGGGGTGACTGGATCCCAGTCCGTCCCCAACCATCGGGGTTTCTTGGGGACAGAGGTGTACGGACCTGTGTGCAGGGAACTGGAGGAGACGATCCCAAAGTGGAAGGCAATGCCTGAGGAGGAGCAAAGCGAGTTCCTGTGGTTCTTGGGAGACTCACTCACATTGCAAACACAGCCTGAGGAGACTTTGCAAATGCAGCCTGAAGAGACATTGCAAAAACAGTCTATGGTGACATTGCAAAAACAGCCTGTGGTGACATTGCAAACACAGCCTGAGGAGACTGTTGAATACAGTCTGAAGGCTGTGGGCTCTTCCATGTGGGGTGAGTGTCCCATCCCCACCATCCTCCTCCCTCCCCTCCCCCAGCCCCTAGCCCTGTGGGGGAGGGGAGGCTGCTAGGGGTGACCACCTGTCCCCTTTTGTGTGTGCGCCATATTTGGACTTGAACTCATGGCTATCACTGAGCACTCTCGCTCAAGGCTAGCCCTCTATGACTTTGAGCCACAGCCACATATCCAGGTTTTTGGTGGTTCACTGGAAAGAAGAGTCTCATGGATTTTCCTGCCCAAGCTGGCTTTGAACCTCAATCCTGAGATCTCAGCCTCCAGAGTAGCTAGGATTACAGGCATGAGCCTCCAGGCCTCTGCCCAGCTCTATGTACCCACTGAGGCAGGTGCATACGAGGCCAGCCCCACTTGGGCCAAACTGATCGACAAAGGAGAGGGAAGTTTGGAGAGTGACTGGTCCAGATGACCAGATGACGGACAGCAGAGACAGCCTTTCCTGATGAGCACTGCCTGTCATCCTCACCCCGCCCCTCCCAACCTCTGAGTCGCCCTTAAAAACCAGGCAAAGGCCCTGTGCCTGAGAAGACACTGCCAGCCAATGCCCAACTCTCCCTGCAGAAATACCAGTGGACTTTTCTGGGATCTGATTTCAGGAATGAGTTCAAAGTTTGTTGGATTTTTTACTTGTATGATTGTTTGGTGGCTCTGGGGTTTGAACTCAGGAAGAGTTCAGTGCTCTATCATTCCTAACCCTAACCCTGAATATCATTGACCCCACACCCCAGACTAACTGATATTTTCTCAGGGTCTAGGATGTGTCGTCTTGGGTCAAGGCTGGCTTGTCCTGAGGCCTCTTTCCTCAACCCTCAGTTCTGTGCTCTACTCTTCTCCACTACCCAGTCTTGCTCCCCAGTCCTCTTGGATTATGGCCACTACTTTTTTCTTTTTCTTTTTTTTTTGCCAGTCCTGGGGCTTGAACTCAGGGCCTGGGCACTGTCCCTGAGCTCCTTTTGCTCAAGGCTACTGCTCTACCACTTAAGCCACAGCACCAGTTCCTGCTTGTCTTTTCTGAATCGTTTATTGAGGATAAGAGTCTCACAGACTTCCCAAACTAAGATCCTTAGGTCTCCACCTCCTGAGTAGCTATGATTGTTTTCATGAGCCACGCATTGCCCAGCTCAAGACCACATTCTTAAGTTACAATCAGCTTATATTTTTCTACTTACACGTGCCATGTCCACATCTAAGTTTTTCCCACTCCCACCCCTGTATTTCACAGATTTCCCCAAAGGCCTTGGGGTTTGGGGTTGGGGGGTTGAGGAGATATTTAACCTACGTCACTCACCTTTGCCCTCTCCATTCCTCCTTAGGGACATTTTTAAGCACTTCATCTTTTCTGACAAAAACCATGATGTGCATTTTGAAATGGGAATGGGGGACAATTTACAACTTCCTCCATGCATCTGGTGAGGAATTCTTCTTCCTGTCAATGGTTTTAGATTGAGGCAGGGTCTTGGGAGGTCGAGGCAATAGGGCCCCTTTGATGGGCCTGAATGGAATAGCTTCCCTACAGGGTGGAGTTGGTTAACAGAGACATGAGGCTTCATTGACATTGATTGATAGTGTCAGGAAAGACCCAGTCCCCAGAGAGTGGGTGGTTCCTGACCTTGGAGAAGTCCAAATCCCTGAAAGGTGGGTGGTTCCTGACCTTGGAGAGGCCTAAGCCCACCCCACACCCTACTTGTCTTACCACATTTCTGGCTGGGTAGGAAGCTGTTTGGCTCTGTTTGTGCACACAGCTGTTCATTTATATCCGGTCTCCAGTCTTAGCCCAGGACTTGGGGTGCAGAATCACCAAGATACTTCCTCTTAGGCTCCAAGAATGACAAGACGGTGGAGAAAATGTGCAGGCGGAATGTCATTCACTTGGTGGATGCTGGCTTGGCCATCAACAGTGCCTACCCCCTCGTCCTGCCCCCTGCACGAGACGTCCAGCTCATCCTCTCCTTCGACTTCAGTGCTGGTGACCCTTTTGAGGTAAGAGAGAACAGCCTGAGAAGGGCCTGGAGTGTTGAGCCTGGGTAGAGGAAGAGGCCGGTGGAGAGGTGGCGACTGGAAGCCCCAGAAAGCAAACCCCTCATTGTCTGAAGGAGTCTTGATGCCAACACCCAATAGCCCAAACCTAAATCCAGCCAGCCAGGCTCTCCCTGGATGCCTCCTTCTGGCAGGAGTTGTGCCACTGTGGGGGTTCCACCTCTGTACCCGTGGTAGTTTAGTTTGTCTTTAGTCAGTGTTGCCTACCACACTTCTCTGCTCCCTGGAAATGATCAGTCCCTGGTCCCCAGGCCCAGGCTTTGGACACTCAGCATTGTCCCATGGAACATGGGGGATGTGTTCTACTGTAAGAAACACAAACCCCACGTTCCATCCCACCCCCCCCGACTCTGCTGGGCATCTCAATTCTTTCCTGAGCCTCTAGTAGGGGCTGCAGGCATCAGACTTGAGGGAGGACCCCTGGCTCAGGTCCTCATGGCCCCCTCTTGCAGACTGTCCTAGCCACGGCTGACTATTGTGAGCGGCATGGGATTCCATTCCCCCCTGTGGACAAGGCTAAGCTGGAGAAATGTGCCACCACCCCTGACAGCTGCTACATCTTCAAAGGGGACACTGGGCCCACTGTGATGCATTTCCCCCTCTTTAACTTGTGCAACTGTAAAGGTGAGGAGATACACAAAGAAAAAGTACAACAGGTGCCTTGTAGAGCTGTGTTCTACATCAGGGACATCTGGTCAACCTTCAATGTGTGACAGTCAAAAGAGCAGAAAAATTTCTTCCTTTTTTTTACACATATTTGGTCCCAGACCAAATATGTTTCTTCTGCCTGTTGTTGTCACCTCTGTTTGAGGGACATTCTTGTACTCTCCCACACACTTCATATCTGGCCCCTTCCACCTGGGCATCTTCAAGTGTAAGGTTTCAAGTGAGTAGCTGAAAGCAGAGGCCCAGTCTCCATTGCAGGTCCTCCTCCCATCCCGTGCCTCCAGGCCCCTGTGGCCTCTGCCCCTCCAGATTCCTAGAGACCCCCAGGAGGAGATGAGCATGTCTAAGGTCACCTTTTATGTCATGTGTATTTCTGGACCACCTGCTGTGTCTATCATAGTTAACTGATTCTCAACAGACTATCATAGAAGTTAGGTTCACCCCTCAGGTGAGCTTGAGTTAGGAATGTAGAGCTAGAGTCACAATAGAAGTTTGATTTGCAAAGTACAGGCCAGCTGGATTTGGTCCTCAGAACTATTTGCAAGTCCTGGGTAGAAATGGACACCATTGGTCTGTACTCAGGAGACATTGTCTGTCCCACTTTAACTCTAATGTAGATGATATTGAGACTTGGAGAAAGAACTATGGCACGTTCAAAATCTCTGACACCTACTCGCTGGAGCTGGTGAAGGATCTCTTGGACAAAGCCAAAGAGAATGTGCGGATCAACAAGCAGATAATCCTTGACACCATCAAGGAGATGGTGGGGTAGGTGTGAGTCCCCAGTGGCTCTGATCCCTGTGCTCAAAATGAGGAGGGGTCATCTGTTCATCTGTCAAAGGAGAACTTGTTTGCTTGGATGTGTGTGTGTGTGTGTGTGTGTGTGTGTGTGTGTGTGTGTGTGTGTGTACATGGGCGCATGTGTGCTGTTCCTGGGACTTGAACTCAGGACCTGAGGGGTTTTTTTTTTCTTTTTTGAAAAACTTCAACCTGACACTGTGCCACTCGAGCCACAGCTCCACTTGCAGCTTTTTGCTGGTTCATTGGAGATAGGGTTTCAAGGACTTTCCTGCCTGGTCTGGCTTTCAACTACAATGCTCGGCTCTTAGCCTTCTGAATAGCTAGAATGACAGGAATAAGCCACCAGCGCTGGGCTTCGTTTGCTCTTGTCCTAGTACTGAGGTTTGGGGTTTTGAACTCACAGAGCTTTGGGTTTGGGGTTTGGGTTTTCTCTTTTTGTTGTTGTTCAATACAGGAGCTCTTCCACTTGAGCCACACCTCCATGTTGGCTGCTTCCCATTTCTCCACAGTAATGGGAGTTGAACTCAGAGCCTCACAGGTTTTACCACTCCAGCCATGGCCACAGTCACTGTAGATGTGGTTTTCACATAGGGTCTTAGCCCTTTGGGCTGTATTGCTTTCAGCATCGTAAGTTCAAGCCCCAGTTCCAACATGTACACACACACACACACACACACACACACACACACACACACACACACACACACAAACCAAGCAAAAGGACTTATATATGAGTATGCGTGTATGTGTATGTGTGAGTGCAAATTGGTATGAGCATTTGCCTAGCATATTTGATTGACTTGGTTTCCTCCCCAGAACCATCCCCACCCCCAAAACGTCCTTTGAAGTTCTTTTTCTTCCTTTCTTCCTCCCCAGATCCTGCTCAGAGTCATCCTAACCCCTCCCAGCAGCAATGTAAGAGCATCTGGGCCCTGGAGCTCTGATTCAGACTCCCCATCTCCCTCCCAAGTCCAGACCCCTCTCTCCTCCCAAAGCCAGAGCCTCCTCCCTCTCCCAAACCCATCTGCCCTCCCAAACCCAGCTCCCCTCTCCCTTCAAAACCCAGAGCCCCTTCCTCCTCAAAAAACAAGACCCCTCCCCCACTCAGACTCCCCCAGCCCAGCTCCCCTCCTTCTCCCAAGTCCAGACTCTTCTCCCTCCCTCCCAAATCGAATACCACCCCATCCCCCAGTCCTACCTTCCTCTGCTGTCAGGATGCTGTGACAAGCTTGGTGAAAACCTAATTAAAGCTAGTTCATAATCTTCATTCCTCTGGAGATCTGTGGTGGTGTTTTCTTTTCATTCGCCTAGATTTCCCACCTGTGGAACTTACTAGCTTCATGCTGGACCGGCTTCAGTGCCCAGGCCATGTGCTTTTGTGCTGGCTGGCCATGGCTGCAGCCTGGCTGAGCTCCTGCTCCCACCACTCTGCTGCAGTGGGGGATTGAAAGGGAGGAGTCAGAGTTGCACAGAACCAAGACGAAAGGATGTTCAAGACCCTTGGGCCAGAAAGTCGACTGTTATGAAGGCACAGGCCGGAGCCCACCCCAGGCTCTGCTTCCTGTGTCACCACGTGACCCACGGCTCCCACCAAGGCCTCATCCAACATGAGGACCCTTGATAGGGTGGCTCCCTCAGACACTGAGCAGGGGTGTCTCCACAAGCTGTGTTAACCACCTCCTGGGGCAGCACCCCTGCTGACCTCCCATGGAGTTCTACCTCAGAGAGGATCCAAGCTCCCAGCACTGAAACCATGTCCAGAGCACAGTACCCTCAGTACCACACCATACACCATGGGAATGTGGATCCTTCCAGAGACCCCCCCCACACACCGCCTCACCCATCTGTGCTTCATCCCCTACCTTCCTCTGTCACCTCGCTCTTCCCTCTAAATCATCCAGGAAGACCAGCAGGGAAGCTGGGTTAGCAGTGGCTCACACCTCTAATCCCAGCTACTCTGAGGATCATGCCAGGCAGGAAAGTCCATGAGACTCTTAGCCCAGTGAACCACCAAAACATCAGAAGTAGAGCTGTGGCTCAACTGGTAGAGCACCAGACTTGAGTATAAAAGCTCAGGGACATAGGACCTGTACACATGTGTGCATGCACACACCACGCACACACACACACACACACACACACACACACACACACACACACACACACACACACACACACACACCAGAAGAGAAGGGATGGGCAGGGAAGGGCAGACACACTCTTGGCTGAGGCAAGGCTCTTTGAGGCCAGAGGTAGGACCCTGTGCATCTTTTGTGGTCCAAAGGTTAGGCTGACAGGAGTGCTGGCTGCTGCAGGGAGGTGGGGGGATGGGGACGTGACTTCCCCCTAGCTCTAATCCCTATCATTTCAGTACAGGCTCCCCAATTCCATCCTGGGGATAAAAGATCTCCCAGCCCCACACTGGCTGCACACCTCATCCTCCTTCCAGCCAGATGGGGAGGCCAGGGGTACTGATCCCGCCCTGAGATTTCTCACCCAGCTGTCACAATTCTGCCACACACGGACCAGACAGCGAGGCCTGGAGAGGCCAGCAGGAAGGAAGGCTGGGCTGGACCGCAGCCTCCGCCCAGCTCGCCCGTCCTCCATGCAGACCCCCGTGGGCCCCGCCTGCATCTTCCTGCGGAAGGGCATTGCAGAGAAGCATCGGGTGAGGGGTCCGAGGGAGGGCAAGAGGAGGGGGAAAGGAGGGGGTTGTGATGGGGTCACCATGGAGACTGGTATCATGGGCCGCCCATGGCCCTGCCATCCAGCCCAGCCCTGTGTTTTCTATTCCTTCAGAGCAACTCCCGAGGTTGGTGGTGATGGATTTGCTCCCATTCTAGTGTGTGTGTGGGGGGGGAAACTGATTCATGAAGTCTATGCTTTAAGTGTATGCACTGAGTAGCAGGGCTAAGTTGGTTTATATCCCCCATGAGTCCTTCAGATCCCCCAAAAGGGAGAGGAAAAAGAAGAGAGAAGGGATGGTATGGGGGGACTGACAGGAAGGGAAGCTGGGGCCAGGCTCCAGGCACAAGGGAGCCAGTGACAGAGACAGGAGGGCTAAGCACCCAGGTCCTGTCTGCTATCCCGCCTCCTGGAAGGGGGGGATTGGGAGAGGGGTCACGTTTCAAGTCCAGCCAAGGCAAAACATGAGCAAGATTACCAGCCTCCCCGCCATGTCTAAAACCTTAAGGGAGGGGTGCTGGGGAGACCTTGCCTAGAAAAGAACCAAAGTGGGGAAAAGGTGTGGGGCATGGATCCCGTGGTAACATGCTTGTATAATAAGAAACTCTGATTCTATCTGAGGGAGGGCAAGGAAAGGAGAGAGGGAGTATGGGAGGGAGGGAGAGAAGGAGGAGGGGAGGAAAGGAAGGGGAAGGAAGGAAGGCATGAAGAAAGCAAAGAATGAAGAAAGGAAGGAAGGAAAGAAGGAAGGAAGGGAGGGAGGGATCTGTAGAATTTCCTGGGGGGCAGTAGGCATGGAGCCCCCTGGAGCCTGAGGTGCCAGGGACAGGCAGAGCCCTGAGGACTGGAAGCTTCTGGAGGTTTCTGGATGCCATGTGCACTGAGGGCGGTGCCCTGGTAAGCAGATGGAGGCCACAGAACAGGCAGGGCACAGTGGGAAGAGCTCTGACCTGGCTGTCAGGACAGCTGGGGTCTCTGGCCGAGGCCTGGCCCTGGAAGAGGGTCTGCCATTTGCGAGGGACTGAGGATCCCATCAGCCGTCCCCTGCTGTGATGGACTTGGCCGCCTCCATCAACCCTGGGGAGGCCGTCTGGATGGGAGGACTGGATGCCGTGGTGCCTTTGATCCACTCAGTGGGAAAGGCAGAGGGGAGAGTGGGGACTCAGAGATGGGGGCGAGGAAATGACAGGAAGGGGGCTTGGGAGGGGACAGGTGGGGAGGGGCGTTGGCAGGTGGAAGGTACAAGAATGGCAGAAACAGGAAAAGGTGACCTGGGATTTCTGGTTCTCCATATTCCTCCCCTGCACTCTGTTCAGGAGAGACCTCTGGGACAAGATGAGATGGAAGGTAAACCCCCTCCCCTCCCCACCCCCACTCAGATCCTCCCTCCCTGTGCCATTCCCTGCTCCATCTGCCCTCTTCTCCGGGGAACTCTCCCACCCCTCTGCCTCTCTCTTCTCCCTTGCAGGTTTGTAGAGTTTGTTCCACAAAACTGCTTGATTTGCCAGTTGCTGGTGGCTCATGCCTGTCATCCTAGCTACGGAGGAGGCTGAGATCTGAGGATCGCAGTTCAAAGCCAGCCTGGACAGGAAAGGCTATGAGACTCTTATATCCAGTGAACCACCAGGAAACCAGAAGTGGCACTGTGGCTCCAGTGTTTAGAGCGCTGGCCTTGAGCTGAAGAGCTCAGGGACAGCGGCCAGGCCCAGAGTTCAAGCCCAATGAGCAACATAGGGGGTTTCAATTCAGCATGTCCATTTGTGAAGCATAATGCATCCTGAACAATGTCACCTCTTTTGTCATTGATTGTTTTAAGTGACTGCCACATTCTTGTCTGTGACCTTGCAGAGCTTCGGGAGGCATTTCTTGAGTTTGACAAGGACCGGGATGGCTTCATCTCCCACAAGGACTTGGGGAATCTCATGCGTATGATGGGTTACATGCCCACTGAGATGGAGCTCACGGAGCTGGGCCAGCAAATCCGCATGAACCGTGAGAGCTGGGGTGGGGAGGGGCGGCTGAGCGACAATGCTGGACTGGGAGGAGGCAGTGAGAGGGGAGACCTGGCAGCGTTCTGTTGCCCAGCCACCTTCCCTAGTGCTGCCTGGTGACCCTTGGCACTTGGCTTGGGCCACTGTCGCAGCAGGCAGGGGCAGAATGGGAACCCTGGCAGCTCACTGCGCCTACACCGCATCCCTCGACTTCTGCAGTACGCGCCCAGCCCCGCACCTTGCAGATGGCCTGCAGCTCCTCGCTCTCCTCATCGTAGGCGGCCAGCAGGAAGCCCCCATAGCGGCCGGCCCGCTTCCCCCGGCCCAGGTAGGCACCGATCACCACGAGGTCCAGGGTGTCCCCCACGCCATCCAGGTAGTCTTTCTTCAGCTGGGGAGGGCACAGGGGTGAGGGCACCGCCGGGGGGGGGGGGGTAGTAGGATGCAGAGTGATGACAGGCACGGGGGCCGGCGGGTGTGGGGCTGGGGAGGGGTGCGTGTGCAGTGGCACAGGCCCCGGGGTCCATCGCCGAGTGGTAGGAGGGGAAGGGAGGCAAGCATGGCCCCATGGGGCCCCACGCCTACAGGAGGTCCAGGAGATGCAGAGGGAACTGCACAGTAGGCCCATGGTGGTGCTGGAGCGAGGCCACAGGGACTTCTCTGGAAACCCAGAGCCCCCCAGCCCTCCAGGTGGCCATGGCACTCGCTGGCCTCGAGCTGGCAGCATGGGGTCACCTTGAGCCAGTTGTGGGAGCGCTTGGCGATCTCGTAGGTGGCGTCCACGTCCAGCGTCTTCACCATGAGTCCTTCGCAGGAGTCTGCAGGGGACATGGAGTGTGGGCCACCATGCCTGGGGGCTGGGCCAGCTAGGGCAGGGGTGGGGAGGGAGGGTGTGAAGATGCTCCCCACCTTTCACGGACTGCTCCAGGAACTCGGCGATCTGCTCTGTGTCCTTGGTGTCCAAGGAGGTGGCGAAGACGAACTCGCCCTCAGTCTCTAGGAAGTTGTCTCGGAGCAGCTGGCGGCGCCTGGACAGCGGCTCCCGGACCAGGGACTGAGGGAGGGAGGACAGGCAGAGGGGAGGGGAGGAAGGAGATCATGACCACAAGGGCCCACAGGTGGAACACGTGCTCTGCCCCAGCCCCCCGGGTCGTGCTCTACGCAAACCCTATGGCTGGGTGGGGGGGGCAGTGCACACCTGCAGTCCTGGCAGGCTGGGAGGCTGAGGCAGGGAGCTCTGCAAGGGGGTGAAGAGCATAGAACACACCTCGGAGCAACTGGGCAAACAGACAGCATGGCCCGCTTAGCACAGGGCATTGTCACCTAGAAATGCTGTCTGGACCGCCAAGCTCAGGCCACGATTAGACCTCATCTATCCATCCATCCATCCATCCCAGCATGCATCCCCTGCCCCCCACAAGACCCTCCTCCAGGAGAAGAAGGGGACCGAGCTGCCCCTCTAGGCCCTTGCAGCCTGGGTCTTCCCCCAGCTTTTCTCTCTTATCTGACCCAAGGACCCTCAATTCTCAGATCTCAGCCTCCTGAGTAACTAGAATTACAGGTGAGAGCCACTGCACCCAGATGTAATTGATTTTTTTTAGATATAATTGTATTGCTGATATTAAGGTGTGGACAGAAGGGCAGCCATCTCTCAAATCAGGTCATGAGGACATTCTCACGTGCGCGTGCACGTGCCAGTCCTGGGGTTTGAACTCAGGGCTTGGGCGCTATCCCTGAGCTTTTCATTCAAGGTTGTTACTCTACCGCTTGAGCCACAGCTACTCCTCTGACAATTCGGTATTTCACTGGAGTTGACTCTCATAGACTTTCCTGCCCAGGACTGGCTTCGAACCTCAATCCTCAGATCTCAGGCTCCTGAGTAGCTGGGGTTACAGGCGTGAGTGGCTGAAAAAGGGGAGGGGGCTGGAGGGAGCAGATTCCTTTTCTTGTTAAGACAACAAGGAGTCGGTGATGACTGGAGATTATTTGGACAATGCCATGGTGTGGGAATGTGTGTGGGGCTCAGGTTTGGGGAGGAAGGCAAGAAGGACGGGGCTGGAGGATTGATTGGCCTCTGGCGTTTCTTGCTATTGGAGTCAGGTCCTCAGGGCCCCATGTGTCCTACGGCCACCGTTCTGAGGTGAGCGCAGGGCCCCTAGTGTGGACAGGAAGGAAGCTGAGATTCCCAAGAGATCTTCCTGAGACTCTGGCCTTGTCCCTTCAAATGGGGGCCAACATTTCTAGTAAAGAAGGGGTGTGTGTGTGTGTGTGTGTGTGTGCCCATGCGTGTGTCTCCTGCAGTCATCTTGTGTATGCATGTGTGTGTCTCATGTGGTCATATTGCATGTGAGCATGCCTGCGTGTGTCCCATGCAGTCATCTTGTATGCACACATGCATGTGTCCCATGGGGTCCTTTCACATTTGTGTGTCTCATGCCGTCATCGTGCGTGTGTGTGCATGCATGTGTCCTATGTACCGAGTTTTCCTGTGACACTTCCTGGGACAGAAATCCTGTCTGCATTCTTTGGATTCTCACCAGTGTCTGGCAGACGGTAGAGCTCTGGAAGCTATTGGATGGGTGATGGCAGGATGAACTGGAATGGATGGAGGGTTGGATGGATGGATGGAAGATAGATAGTGGAAGATGGATGAAATCATAGGTGAATAGAAGGAGGGAGGGAGGGAGGCATGAAAGGTGCATGGATGGAAGTTTGAAGGTTAGATGATGGGTACATGCTTAATGGATGAATGATGACTGGATGGATGGATGATGGATGGTGGATGGATGATGGAGGAATGATGGATAGTGGATGGATGATGGATGATGGATGGTGGATGATGGATGGTGGATGATGGGTGGATGGATGGTGGATGGAGGATGATGGATGATAGATGATGGATGGTGGATGGTGGATGATGGATAATGGATGGTGGATGATGGATGATAAATGGTGGATGGTGGATGATGGATGGTGGATGGTGGACGATGGATGATAGATGATGAATGGTGGATGGTAAATGGATGGTGGATGGTGGATGATGGATGATGGAGGATGGATAGTGGATGATGGATGATAGATGGTGGATGATGGATGATGGATGGTGGATGGTGGATGATAGATGGTGGATGGTGGATGATGGATGGTGGTAGTGGATGTGGATGGTGGATGATGGATGATGGATGGTGGATGGTGGATGGTGGATTGTGGATGCTGGATGCTGGATGGTGGAAGGTGGATGTGGATAGTGGATGATGGATGATGGATGGTGGATGCTGGATGATGGATGGTGGATGGTGGAAGGTGGATGTGGATAGTGGATGATGGATGATTGATGGTGGATGCTGGATGATGGATGGTGGATGGTGGATGGTGGATAGTGGATAGTGGATGATGGATGATGGATGGTGGATGGTGGATGGTGGTTGATGGATGATGGATGATGGATGGTGGATGGTGGATGATGGATGGTGGATGGTGGATGTGGATAGTGGATGGTGGATGGTGGATGGTGGATGGTGGATGATGCTTGATGGACGATGGACCGTGGACGGTGGACGGTGGACGGCGGATAGTGGATGGTGGATGGTGGATGGTGGATGGTGGATGTGGATGGTGGAGGGTGGAGGGTGGAGGGTGGAGGGTGGAGGGTGGATGTGGAGGGTGGATGTGGAGGGTGGATGGTGGAGGGTGGATGGTGGATGGTGGATGGTGGATGTGGATGGTGAATGTGGATGGTGGATGGTGGATGGTGGATGGTGGATGTGGATGGTGGATGGCGGATGGTGGATGGCGGATGTGGATGGCGGATGTGGATGGCGGATGGCGGAGGGCGGAGGGTGGATGTGGATGGTGGATGTGGATGGTGGATGGTGGATGGTGGATGGTGGATGGTGAATGTGGATGGTGGATGGTGGATGGTGGATGGTGGATGTGGATGGTGGATGGTGGATGGTGGATGGTGGATGATGGATGGTGGATGGTGGTTGATGGATGATGGATGGTGGATGTTGGATGATGTTTGGTGGATGGTGGATGTTAGATAGTGGATGGTGGATGGTGGATGGATGATAGATGATGGATAGACTCTGGTGGATGGTGGATGATGGATGATGGATGGTGGATGGTGGATGGTGGATGATGGATGGTGGATGGTGGTTGATGGATGATGGATGGTGGATGGTGGATGATGTTTGGTGGATGGTGGATGTTAGATAGTGGATGGTGGATGGTGGATGGATGATAGATGATGGATAGAGGCTGGTGGATGGTGGATGATGGATGATGAATGGTGGATGGTGGATGGTGGATGATAGATGATGGATGATGGATGGTGGATGGTGGATGGTGGATGGTGGATGTGGATGGTGAATGTGGATGGTGGATGGTGGATGGTGGATGGTGGATATGGATGGTGGATGGTGGATGGTGGATGGTGGATGTGGATGGTGGATGGTGGATGGCGAATGTGGATGGCGGATGTGGATGGCGAATGGCGGATGGCGGATGGCGGAGGACGGAGGGTGGAGGGTGGAGGGTGGGGGATGTGGAGGGTGGATGGTGGATGGTGGATGGTGGATGTGGATGGTGGATGATGGATGGTGGATGGTGGATGTGGATGGTGGATGGTGGATGTGGATGATGGATGGTGGAGGGTGGATGGTGGAGGGTGGATGTGGATGGTGGATGTGGATGGTGGATGGTGGATGGTGGATGTTGGATGGTGAATGTGGATGGTGGATGGTGGATGGTGGATGTGGATGGTGGATGGTGGAGGGTGGATGGTGGAGGGTGGATGTGGATGGTGGATGTGGATGGTGGATGGTGGATGGTGGAAGGAGGATGTGGATGGTGGATGTGGATGTGGACGGTGGATGGTGGATGGTGGATGTGGATGGTGGATGTGGATGGTGGATGGTGGATGGTGGATGGTGTTTGGTGGATGGTGGATGTGGATGGTAGATGGTGGATGGTGGATGATGGAGGGTGGAGGGTGGATGGTGGATGGTGGATGTGGATGGTGGATGGTGGATGATGGATGGTGGATGGTGGATGGTGGATGGTGGACGGATGGTGGATGATGGATGATGGGTGATGGATGGTGGATGGTGGATGGTGGATGGATGATGGATGGTGGATGGTGGATGGTGGATGATGGATGGTGGATGGTGGTTGATGGATGATGGATGGTGGATGTTGGATGATGTTTGGTGGATGGTGGATGTTAGATAGTGGATGGTGGATGGTGGATGGATGATAGATGATGGACAGAGGCTGGTGGATGGTGGATATTGGATGATGAAAGGTGGATGGTGGATGGTGGATGATACATGATGGATGATGGATGGTGGATGTTGGATGGTGGATGGTGGATGGGGATGGTGAATGTGGATGGTGGATGGTGGATGGTGGATGTGGATGGTGGATGGTGGATGGTGGATGGTGGATGTGGATGGTGGATGGTGGATGGCGGATGTGGATGGCGGATGGCGGATGGCGGAGGACGGAGGGTGGAGGGTGGAGGGTGGAGGGTGGATGTGGAGTGTGGATGGTGGATGGTGGATGGTGGATGGTGGATGGTGGATGTGGATGGTGGATGATGGATGGTGGATGGTGGATGTGGATGGTGGATGGTGGATGTGGATGATGGATGGTGGATGGTGGATGGTGGAGGGTGGATGTGGATGGTGGATTTGGATGGTGGATGGTGGATGGTGCATGGTGGATGTTGGATGGTGAATGTGGATGGTGGATGGTGGATGGTGGATGTGGATGGTGGATGGTGGATGGTGGATGTGGATGGTGGATGGTGGAGGGTGGAGGGTGGATGTGGATGGTGGATGTGGATGGTGGATGGTGGATGGTGGATGGTGGATGGTGGATGGTGGCTGGTGGATGTGGATGGTGGATGGTGGATGTGGATGGTGGAGGGTGGAGGGTGGAGGGTGGAGGGTGGAGGGTGGATGTGGATGGTGGATGGTGGATGGTGGATGTGGATGGTGGATGGTGGATGATGGATGGTGGATGGTGGATGGTGGATGGTGGACGGATGGTGGATGATGGATGATGGGTGATGGATGGTGGATGGTGGATGGATGATGGATGGTGGATGGTGGATGGTGAATGATGGATGGTGGATGGTGGTTGATAGATGATGGATGGTGGATGTTGGATGATGTTTGGTGGATGGTGGATGTTAGATAGTGGATGGTGGATGGTGGATGGATGATAGATGATGGATAGAGTCTGGTGGATGGTGGATGATGGATGATGGATGGTGGATGGTGGATGGTGGATGGTGGACGATGGATGGTGGATGGTGGTTGATGGATGATGGATGGTGGATGTTGGATGATGTTTGGTTGATGGTGGATGTTAGATAGTGGATGGTGGATGGTGGATGGATGATAGATGATGGACAGAGGCTGGTGGATGGTGGATGATGGATGATGAATGGTGGATCGTGGATGGTGGATGATAGATGATGGATGATGGATGGTGGATGGTGGATGTTGGATGGTGGATGGGGATGGTGAATGTGGATGGTGGATGGTGGATGGTGGATGGTGGATGTGGATGGTGGATGGTGGATGGTGGATGTGGATGGTGGATGGTGGATGGCGGATGTGGATAGCGGATGGCGGATGGCGGATGGCGGATGGCGGATGGCGGAGGACGGAGGGTGGAGGGTGGAGGGTGGAGGGTGGATGTGGAGGGTGGATGGTGGATGGTGGATGGTGGATGGTGGATGTGGATGGTGGATGATGGATGGTGGATTGTAGATGGTGGATGGTGGATGTGGATGGTGGATGTGAATGGTGGATGGTGGATGGTGCATGGTGGATGTTGGATGGTGAATGTGGATGGTGGATGGTGGATGGTGGATGTGGATGGTGGATAGTGGATGGTGGATGTGGATGGTGGATGGTGGAGGGTGGAGGGTGGATGTGGATGGTGGATGTGGATGGTGGATGGTGGATGGTGGATGGTGGATGTGGATGGTGGATGGTGGATGGTGGATGGTCGATGGTGGCTGGTGGATGGTGGATGGTGGCTGGTGGATGTGGATGGTGGAGGGTGGAGGGTGGAGGGTGGAGGGTGGATGGTGGATCTGGATGGTGGATGGTGGATGGTGGATGGAGGATGTGGATGGTGGATGCGGATGGTGGATGCGGATGGTGGATGTGGATGGTGGATGTGGATGGTGGATGATGGATGGTGGATGGTGGATGGTGGATGGTGGATGATGGAGGATGAATGGTGGATGGTGGATGGTGGATGGATGATGGATGGTGGGTGGTGGATGTGGAGGCTGGATGGTGGATGGTGTTTGGTGGATGGTGGATGTGGATGGTAGATGGTGGATGGTGGATGATGGAGGGTGGAGGGTGGATGGTGGATGGTGGATGTGGATGGTGGATGGTGGATGATGGATGGTGGATGGTGGATGGTGGATGGTGGACGGATGGTGGATGATGGATGATGGGTGATGGATGGTGGATGGTGGATGGTGGATGGATGATGGATGGTGGATGGTGGATGGTGGATGATGGATGGTGGATGGTGGTTGATGGATGATGGATGGTGGATGTTGGATGATGTTTGGTGGATGGTGGATGTTAGATAGTGGATGGTGGATGGTGGATGGATGAGAGATGATGGATAGAGGCTGGTGGATGGTGGATGATGGATGATGGATGGTGGATGGTGGATGGTGGATGATAGATGATGGATGATGGATGGTGGATGGTAGATGGTGGATGGTGGCTGGTGGATGGTGGATGGATGGTGGATGGTGGATGGATGATGGATGGTGGATGGTGGATGGTGGATGGTGGATGGATGGTGGATGGTGGATGGTGGATGGATGATGGATGGTGGATGGTGGATGGTGGATGGTGGCTGGTGGATGTGGATGGTGGATGGTGGATGTGGATGGTGGAGGGTGGAGGGTGGAGGGTCGAGGGTGGAGGGTGGAGGGTGGATGTGGATGGTGGATGGTGGATGGTGGATGTGGATGGTGGATGGTGGATGATGGATGGTGGATGGTGGATGGTGGATGGTGGACGGATGGTGGATGATGGATGATGGGTGATGGATGGTGGATGGTGGATGGTGGATGGATGATGGATGGTGGATGGTGGATGGTGGATGATGGATGGTGGATGGTGGTTGATAGATGATGGATGGTGGATGTTGGATGATGTTTGGTGGATGGTGGATGTTAGATAGTGGATGGTGGATGGTGGATGGATGATAGATGATGGATAGAGTCTGGTGGATGGTGGATGATGGATGATGGCTGGTGGATGGTGGATGGTGGATGGTGGACGATGGATGGTGGATGGTGGTTGATGGATGATGGATGGTGGATGTTGGATGATGTTTGGTGGATGGTGGATGTTAGATAGTGGATGGTGGATGGTGGATGGATGATAGATGATGGACAGAGGCTGGTGGATGGTGGATGATGGATGATGAATGGTGGATCGTGGATGGTGGATGATAGATGATGGATGATGGATGGTGGATGGTGGATGTTGGATGGTGGATGGGGATGGTGAATGTGGATGGTGGATGGTGGATGGTGGATGGTGGATGTGGATGGTGGATGGTGGATGGTGGATGGTGGATGTGGATGGTGGATGGTGGATGGCGGATGTGGATGGCGGATGGCGGATGGCGGATGGCGGATGGCGGAGGACGGAGGGTGGAGGGTGGATGTGGAGGGTGGATGGTGGATGGTGGATGGTGGATGGTGGATGTGGATGGTGGATGATGGATGGTGGATTGTAGATGGTGGATGGTGGATGTGGATGGTGGATGTGAATGGTGGATGGTGGATGGTGCATGGTGGATGTTGGATGGTGAATGTGGATGGTGGATGGTGGATGGTGGATGTGGATGGTGGATGGTGGATGGTGGATGTGGATGGTGGATGGTGGAGGGTGGAGGGTGGATGTGGATGGTGGATGTGGATGGTGGATGGTGGATGGTGGATGGTGGATGTGGATGGTGGATGGTGGATGGTGGATGGTGGCTGGTGGATGGTGGATGGTGGCTGGTGGATGTGGATGGTGGATGGTGGATGTGGATGGTGGAGGGTGGAGGGTGGAGGGTGGAGGGTGGATGGTGGATCTGGATGGTGGATGGTGGATGGTGGATGGAGGATGTGGATGGTGGATGATGGATGGTGGATGGTGGATGGTGGATGGTGGATGATGGAGGATGAATGGTGGATGGTGGATGGTGGATGGATGATGGATGGTGGGTGGTGGATGTGGATGCTGGATGGTGGATGGTGTTTGGTGGATGGTGGATGTGGATGGTAGATGGTGGATGGTGGATGATGGAGGGTGGAGGGTGGATGGTGGATGGTGGATGTGGATGGTGGATGGTGGATGATGGATGGTGGATGGTGGATGGTGGATGGTGGACGGATGGTGGATGATGGATGATGGGTGATGGATGGTGGATGGTGGATGGTGGATGGATGATGGATGGTGGATGGTGGATGGTGGATGATGGATGGTGGATGGTGGTTGATGGATGATGGATGGTGGATGTTGGATGATGTTTGGTGGATGGTGGATGTTAGATAGTGGATGGTGGATGGTGGATGGATGAGAGATGATGGATAGAGGCTGGTGGATGGTGGATGATGGATGATGGATGGTGGATGGTGGATGGTGGATGATAGATGATGGATGATGGATGGTGGATGGTAGATGGTGGATGGTGGCTGGTGGATGGTGGATGGATGGTGGATGGTGGATGGATGGTGGATGGTGGATGGTGGATGGTGGATGGATGGTGGATGGTGGATGGATGATGGATGGTGGATGGTGGATGGTGGATGGTGGATGGATGGTGGATGGTGGATGGATGGTGGATGGTGGATGGTGGATGGATGATGGATGGTGGATGGTGGATGGTGGATGATGGATGATGGATGGTGGATGGTGGATGGTGGATGGTGGATGGATGGTGGATGGTGGATGGATGGTGGATGGTGGATGGATGATGGATGCTGGATGGTGGATGGTGGATGGGTGGTGGATGGTGGATGGTGGATGGATGGTGGATGGTGGATGGTGGATGGATGGTGGATGGTGGATGGATGGTGGATGGTGGATGGTGGATGATGGATGGTGAATGGTGATTGATGGATGATGAATGGTGGATGATGGATGATGTTTGGTGGATGGTGGATGTTAGATAGTGGATGGTGAATGGTGGATGGTGGATGGATGATAGATGATGGATGGTGGCTGGTGGATGGTGGATGATGGATGATGGATGGTGGATGATGGATGGTGGATGGTGGATGGTGGATGGTGGACGGATGGTGGATGATGGATGATGGGTGATGGATGGTGGATGGTGGATGGATGATGGATGGTGGATGGTGGATGGTGGATGATGGATGGTGGATGGTGGTTGATGGATGATGGATGGTGGATGTTGGATGATGTTTGGTGGATGGTGGATGTTAGATAGTGGATGGTGGATGGTGGATGGATGATAGATGATGGATAGAGGCTGGTGGACGGTGGATGTTGGATGATGGATGGTGGATGGTGGATGGTGGATGATAGATGATGGATGATGGATGGTGGATGGTGGATGGTGGATGGTGGATGGATGGTGGATGGTGGATGGATGGTGGATGGTGGATGGTGGATGGATGGTGGATGGTGGATGATGGATGGATGGTGGATGGTGGATGGTGGATGTGGATAGTGGATGGTGGATGGTGGATGGTGGATGGATGGTGGATGGTGGATGATGGATGGATGGTGGATGGTGGTTGATGGATGATGTATGGTGGATGATGGATGATGTTTGGTGGATGGTGGATGTTAGATAGTGGATGGTGGATGGTGGATGGTGGATGGATGATAGATGATGGATGTTGACTGGTGGATGGTGGATGATGGATGATGGATGGTGGATGGTGGATGATGGATGATGGATGGTGGATGGTGGATGATGGATGATGGATGGTGGATGGTGGATGATGGATGATGGGTGGTGGATGTTGGATGGTGGATGATAGTTGATGGATGATGGATGGTGGATGGTGGATGGTGGGTGGTGGATGGATGGTGGATGGTGGATGGTGGATGTGGATGGTGGATGGTGGATGGTGGATGGTGGATGGATGGTGGATGGTGCATGGTGGATGGATGATGGATGATGGATGGTGGATGGATGGTGGATGGTGGATGGTGGATGTGGATAGTGGATGTGGATGGTGGATGGTGGATGGTGGATGGTGGATGGTGGATGATGGATGTGGATGGTGGATTGTGGATGGTGGATGGTGGATGTGGATGATGGATGGTGGATGGTGGATGGTGGATTACAGATAATGGATTATGGATGATGGATGGTGGATGGTGGTTGATGGATGATGGATGGTGGATGATGGATGATGGAAGGTGGATGGTGGATGTTAGATCGTAGATGATGGATGGTGGATGGATGATAGATGATGGATGGTGGATAGTAGGTGGTGGAAGGTGGTTGATGGATGATGGATGGTGGATGATGGATGGATGATAGATGATGGATGGTGGATGATCAGCATGGATGGATAGAAGGTTGGAAGGCTGAATAGATGGAGTATATGTATTATATACTATGTATTACATGATATGTATATATATATTATCTACTATGTATGCATCATTGGGCTCATGTGGCAGAAGTGGCAGTGTGCAAAGTGATTGGACCTGAAGGAGGCAGATGTGTTCAGGAGAACTCTGAGATGCTGTGGAGAAGCTGGAGCCATGTTCTCAGGCCAGGCCAGAGGCCTGAGGGAGGCGTGGTCTACAGGTGGAACCAGCCTTGTGGAGCTCCCTGGAGTTCTCAATGCAGTCCCACGCTCCCAAAGTGCACAGTCGCTAACGCAGAGTCCTTGGCGTCACATCCAATCTCGTCTATTTCGTGACCTTCCTCTCAACGCGCTTTTTAACAATGAGTTATCGGTCAGCCCAAGTTTTCTGTCAATCCACTCATGGCTTGTGTCTCTTGCCCCGCCTTGCTCGGCTCTTGGTGCATGGGTCTTTGAAGTGAATGGCACATGAGCTGCGGTTCCACATACCACAGGGCCTTTGTATTTGCTCCTCTGTCCCTTTGGAGACAGCGTGCTCCCCACTCCTCCTTCCCATGCTCCTCCCTGTTTGGGCCTTTGTGCCATGCAGGGAATTTATGCAAGCATGAAAAGGTGATACTGAGGGAGCGTGGAGAACACCAGTCACTATTCTGATCAAGTCCTGGGCGTTCACAGAAGCTCTTCTGGGGGCGGTTCCAGGCAATTAGCAGGCCAGCCAGGCAGCCGTGTCTGGAACACTGGGGCGAAGCCCAAGTTATCTTGAGAGTAGGGACATCTAAGCGCCTGAGCACCCTGTGCCCTGAGCCTGGGGTTGACTGGGGCTGGCACCTGGCCCACGTACACAGTAGTACATTGTTGGTTGATAAAAGGGGAGCTGTGGCCTTGGGGAGCATGACAGGCAGACATGGGTGTGATATCACACAAGAAAATGATTAAAAAACAAAACCAAACCAGATCCTATGACAACTGTCACACATGTTCTCTCAGATACAAATGTTACTTCTAAAAGATCGATGAGCAGGGTGTCACCAACTTACATCAGTAATCCTAGCCACTGGGAGGGGGAGGGTCTGCAAGATGGTGGTTCAAGGTCAGCCTGGGCACAAAAAAGTCTGCTCGACTCATGTCTAAACTAACCAGCAAAAACAAAAACAAAACAAAACACCCTAGGGGCCGGGAGTTTTGCCTAGTGGTAGAGTGCTTGCCTAGCGTGCACGAAGACCCAGGTTTGATGCCTCGGTACCACATATATAGAAAAAGCCAGAGGTACGGCTGTAGCTCAAGTGCTGGAGCTCTAGCCTTGAGAAAGCCCAAGGACGGTGCTCAGGCCCTGAGTTCAAGCCTGGGATTGGCAAAGATAAATGTATTTTGAAAATGTGTTGATTCTCTTCTCTACCTTAGTGATTGTTTGTTATTGTAGTCTACCTTAGTGATTGTTTGTTATTGTAGTTTGTTATTGTAGGCTGCTTCTTGGCAGCCTCTTCCATGTGTAAGAATTTTCTTCAGTCTTACTCTCCAGTCCAGCCTTTATCAACCTACCTGCCAATCACTCCTCCACCCATCCCTCCAGATAGCCATCGATGAAGCCTTATATCCACCTATCTTCCATCCACTCAACTGTCCACCCACCCTCCCACCCATCACCCATCCATCCATCCACTCCTCATCCATCTACCCATCCACTCATTATCCATCCACCCATCACCAATCCATCCATCCATCCATCCATCAACCATCTATCCCACCTTCCCATCCATCCATCAACCATCTATCCCGTCTACCCATCCATCATCTATCCATCCAACTTTCTATCTATTCAGCCACCCAATCTTCTTTCCATCCACCCATCCATCCACCACCCACCATCCATCCGTCTATCCAACCTTCCATCTATTCAGCCATCCACCCATCCATCCATCATCTATCCATTCATCCATCAACCATTTACCATCTATCCACCCATCCTCCATTCATCCAAACTTCCATCTATTCAGCCATCCAACTTTCTAATCCATCCATAATATATTATATATTATCATATGTATGCACAGATATTATACATAGACATGCCATAATGTATGTGTCCTGCAAAAAAAAAATACTTTTTAGTTGTCTTGGATAGAACCCCGGAAGGTAGTGGCAAAGAAATGGAACAAGAGAAAGCAAAGCTTCATTGTTCCCTCAGTGTATCGGGCAGAGGCAGCGAGGATGCAGCACTGCAGCTATGTGCTGGGGTGGACAGCCTTCCTTCTCCACATCTACCAGGCTGGTGGTGGACCTTCAGCCTTGAATGGAAGAGGGGAGAGAAATGAGGCCCTGAGGTGTGGGCGTGGCCTGTGGACCTGAGACTGGCCTTGGAGGTGGGGCGTGCCTGGGGTGTGGGCGTGGCCTTTGCCCTATGGTCGTGGCCAGTGACCTGTCGGTGTGGGCGTGGCCTGGTGGGTGTGGGCGGGGCCTGTGGAACTGAGACAGGCCTTGGAGGTGGGGCGTGCCTGGGGTGTGGGCGTGGCCTTTGCAGATATGGGCGTGGTTTCTGACGTGACTATAGGCGTGGCCTGGGCCTTGCGGGTGTGGGCGGGGCCTGTGGAACTGAGACAGGCCTTTGAGGTGGGGATGCCTGGGGCGTGGACTTTGCCCGTGTGGGCGTGGCCTGTGATGTGACTTTGTGGGTGTGGGAGGGGCCTGTGGGTGGAACGGGGCCTTGAGGATGTGGGTGGGCCTTGGCGTGGGCTGGCCTTGGCATGGGCGGGGCCTTGTCGATGTGGGTGGTGCCTTGCAGGTGTGGGCGGGGCCTGTGTGGGGCGGTACCTTGCGGCTGAGAGGCGGGGCCTGTGGCTGGGGCGGGGCCTGTGAAGGCAGTCCAGAGTCCCGAGGTGCAGCCTCGCCCCGCCCGGCACAGATTACCCGCGCTGCATCTTCCCCTTCGTCTTATGCGGGAAGCCATATGACAACTGCACGTTTGAAGGGACCCTGATGTGGAGGGCCTGGTGCTCCGTCACCTCCAGCTTCGACCAGAGGCACCAGTGGAAGTACTGCGAGACCAACGGTAAGCACCGGGGCCGGTGCGTGGGGACCGGGGGGCCGGCGTTAAGTACCCAGGAGGAGCGGGCGTAAGTACTGCGAATCCCGCAGCGTCAGGAGCCAGGACGGGGAAGTGTTGATGGCGGTTCGAAGCCAGCCCGGGCAGGAAAATCCGCGAGACCGCCATCTCCAGTGAGCACCAGGAAGCCGGAAGTGGAGCCGTGGCCCAGGGTGTGGTGGCGCACCCGCTCAGGGACAGCGCCCTGGCCGCGAGTTCAAGCCTCGGCATTGGCACCCATGGGCGCGGGCATGCACAGGCACACACACAGGCACACTCCTGCACACATGCACACGCACGTACGCACACACACACGTGCACATGCACACACATGCACATACACATGCACATACACTCACGCACACACATGCACACGCGCACACACGCACACACGCATGCACACACACGCCCACATAGGCGCGCATGCACACGCACGCACACACGCGCGCACACACACGCGCACACATGCACACACACGCGCACACGCACACACACATGCACACACACGCACACACATGCACACACACGCGCACACACACACGCACGCACACCTGTGCGCGCGTACGCGAGGCCGCCAGGCCCGTCCCCTCCTCCTGATGCCGCCTCCCCTGGTCGTTCGCAGGGTACGGCGGCAACTCCTTCAGCAGGCCCTGCTTCTTCCCCTCCACCTACAGAAACAGCGTGGTCTCCGAGTGCATTGAGAACGAGGACAGCAAGCTCTGGTGCCCGACCACCGAGAACATGGACCAGAACGGCAAGTGGAGCGTCTGCGCCGACACCAGTAATCGGGGCTCGGGGCCGGGGGCCCAGGGAGGGGCGCCGGGGACCTGAGCACAGCCTGGACTCTAGACTCGGACTCGGGGATCACGGGGGGGGGGGGGGGGCATGACTAAGATTGGCTTGAGCTGCAGGTGAAAATACAATATCACACACACACGAGGCATCGCCAGGTGCTGGGGTCTCAACCTGTCATCCAGCTACTCAGGAGCTGAGATGTGAGGGTCCTGACCCCTCTTTGCTGCTTAATGGCCTTCATCCTGTCCCCTTCTCCTTCTTCTCTTCCCGAAGGAATTTCTGCCTTATCGCCGGGCTTCCCCTGCCACTTTCCGTTCAACTATAAAAACAAGAATTATTTTAACTGCACCAAGATAGGGTCGAAACAGAAGCGTCTTTGGTGTGCCACATCCTACAACTACGACCAGCACCACACGTGGGTGTACTGCTGACCCCCAGTGGGCCCCGAGCAGCCTGGAAGGTGAGGGGTGCGGTGCAGGGAAGATTGGAGATTAGGAGGAGGCAGACGGGGTCCAACCTGATGAACAGCTGAGATGAAAGAGGGGCGGGGAGGTTAATTGCTAAGACAGGTACCATGGCCCGTGCCTGTAATCCCAGCACTTAAGTGGCCAGGGTGGGAGGGAAGCCATAGGGAATTGGGATTTCACTGGCAAGGGGAGAGATGAGGAAAGGGAAAGTTTTGTTTTTGTTTTGTTTTTGTGCTGAGGCTGGGGCTTGAACTCCAGGTCTCACTTGCTATATATATATTTTTATGTGTATGTGTGTATGTATATATATATATTTATGTGTATGTGTGTGTGTATATATATATATGTATATATATATATATATGCATGTACACTCAAGGCAGTCGCTCTACCACTTGAGCCACATTTCCACTTTTGGCTTTTAGTTGGTCCATGGGAGATAAGAGTCTCTGGGTTTTCCTCCCTGGGCTGGTTTTGAACCACAAATCTCAGGCTCCTGAGCAGCTGGGATGACAGGCACGAGCCATGATGCCACGCTAAGTGTCACTTTTTATTTCTAATTGAAGCCTGGCTCCTGGTTGTTCTTTCAGAGAGAAGCCAGTCCTGGGAGAAGGCTTCCCCCCCCCCGCCCCGGAACTGGCACCTGTGCCTTCTGGGCCTAGATGGTCACCTTTAGAAACACCCGGTTGTCACCATATAGCATCACCGGGTCTTCTGAGAAGAGCAGAGGGAAACAAGGCACTGACACCCAGAAAACAGCTCCTGCCCCACCCCTGTGTCCACCTCGCTGCTTCCTTGAAGAAGACCCGGCCTAGGGGCAGCGTGGACGCTGCAGGGTTGGGGAAGAAGAAGCCTGACCTGGGGTAGAGCATGGTCAGCACCTAAGCAGGTCACAGATGAATAAATAAGTAAGCATCGAGCATGTGTGCCCCATCTCCACGCGTGAACCTGGACCCGAGTGGGGACAGAGAAGCTCCTGTGTGATTTCTGTCCTTCCTCAGCCCGGGAGGCCAGAGGCCAGGAGGCTGTCCAAGTGGCCATACCAGGATGGCAGAGGTGGAGGCTGTAGCCTCCCTGCTGGATGGACAGAAGGACAGGCTGGGGCCCAACCCAGAGGAGGGAGAGAGACCCTCCCTCCCTCCCTCCTCTCTCTGTCTCTGTCTCCATCTGTCAATCTCTGTCTCTATCCATCTGTCCGTCATTCTCTGCCTGCCTCCGTATGGTGTGTGTGTCTCTCTCGTGACATTTGTAGAGAATTCATGCCCCGGGATCAGCTTGCTCTAAACCTTTATAATCCAGGCTGTGATTTAATCCAGCCCCCCCCCCCCATATCTCACACCAAGATGATGTGGAGGTCAAAAGGGAAAAACGGATTTATTCCTGGAAGGCAGTGTGATGACCTTGGACACCCCTCCCCCCAGGACACTGCTGAGACCCCGGGGTCTCCCACACAGCTAGGAAAACGCCCCGGCGCTGCAGCCACGCTCCCAGCCCTTTCCCTTTTGGGTTTGTTTTGTTTTGGAGAGGGTTTTGCTACCTTTGCCAGGGCTGGTCTTCACCTCACGATCCTCCTTTCCCTGCCTCCCGAGCCGCTGGGACTACAGGCTGGAACCACTATCCCCAGTGGAACACTGTCCACCTGCCTGCCACACCCCAGCGTGTCTAGATTCCCACTGCCGGATCTGTGGCCGATGTGGCCCCCACTCCACTCCTACCACGACAGAACCTGGGGGATCAGAGGGTGAAGCTGGCAAGAGAAGGGCAGACTGTGTGATGGAAGTGTCAGGGGCAAATTGCCCCAAAGTTCCCCTCATGTCCTCCTTCTGCCCCAACCTCCAAGCAGCTGGGGCAGGTGTGGGGTTTAGGATGAGGAAGGAAAGACACCATCGCACTTTAGAAGTTGGGGGGCGGCTCTGGTCCTTCAGGACCTTCCATGTATTCCATGCACACTCTCTCCCTCGGCATCCAATCCTGGCCACAAGCATCTGCTTACAGTCTCACCTCAGTCCACACTACCGCCAGGCCCCTCCCCCTCCCCTGTCTTTGGGGTCCTCCGTCAGCCTGCTTGTCACACTGCTTAGGTGAGGGGCTTCTGGGAGCTCTTCAGCGGGACATCATCTTCACAAACTCTGCAAAGAACATTGCAGGTGAGGCGGGGCGGGGGTGACAGGCAAGGTGGGGTGGGGATGCTTCCTTGCACAAAACCCAAGGATGTTTGGGCCTGGGACCCACGCAGAAAGTGCTTCTCAAAGCTGCCTCCCAACCCTGAAGGCTCACTTGGAGAAAAAAAAAAACAAAAAACAAGGATGGGGCCTGGTGTCTCCAGCCTGTCATGCTAGCTACTCAGGAGGCTGAGATCTGAGGATCAAGGTTCAAAGCCAGCCTGGGCACTGAAGACTGTGAGACTCTTAGCTCCAATTAATCACTAGAAAACCAGAAGTGGTGCTGTGGCTCAGTGGTAGAGCACCGGCCTTGAGCTGATGAGCTTGGGGACAGCGCCCAGGACCTTGAGCCCCAGGACAGGTGCACATGCACTCGCATGCCCCCCCCCACAGGGACAGGGTGACTTTTGACATGACACGGGAGTTACAAGTGGATTCCGGGTCATTTCACCCTCAGATCACCTTCGAAGTCCACGGTGCCGTCGCCGTTAATATCGGCCTCCCGGACCACCTCGGCGATCTCTCGGGGGGTCAGCTTCTCCCCCAGCAGCCTCTGCATGGCCTGCTGCAGCTCCCCCAGCGTGATCTCCCCGTCTCCGTTGGCATCGAACTGGACACAGGCCAAAGGGCTGGGCTAGGAGCAGCGGCAGAGGCGGCCCCGAGTTCAAGCTCCAGGGCCAGCACACAAAACAAACCAACAGCAGTGGCCAAGCGCTAGGAGAGGTGGGGCGTGGTGACGCACACGTGTGCGTGCACACAGACACGTGCACTCCTACACCCCACACACCTGTGTACACACACGCAGCACACACGCACTCACATGCCTGCACACATGCCTGCTCACCTCCTTGAAGGCATCCCGCATCTCCTGGACGCCCATCATGCCCGCTGTCTCTGCCAGCAGCTTGGGTGTCATCAACTCCACAAAGTCCTCAAAGTCCACGCGGCCACCCACTGGGGACAGCAGAGGCAACGTGAGAGGGGCTCTGGGCCTCGGTCTCCTGTGCCCTCCATCTGCCCTTCATGGGGACCAATCCTGGGGTTTGAACTCAGAGGCCTGAGCACTGTCCCTGCGCCTTTATGCTCAAGCCTGGCGCTCTACCACTGGATCCACAGCTTCATTTCCGGCATTTTTTTGTTTTGGGTGGTTCCGTGGGGAGAAGAGTCTCACAGCCTTGGACCTCAATCATCAGATCTCTGTCTGGGGTTACAGCTGGGATTACAGGGGTGCGTGCTGGCACCCGGCCTCCTATCCCACCCCAGCGCTCACGGTTCATGCGGATTTGCTGGCCTAGCTCCGTGAGCTCCATCTCAGTGGGCATGTAACCCATCATACGCATGAGATTCCCCAAGTCCTTGTGGGAGATGAAGCCATCCCGGTCCTTGTCAAACTCAAGAAATGCTTCCCGAAGCTCTGCAAGGTCACAGACAAGAATGTGGCAGTCACTTAAAACAATCAATGACAAAAGAGGTGACATTGTTCAGGATGCATTATGCTTCACAAATGGACATGCTGAATTGAAACCCCCTATGTTGCTCATGGGGCTTGAACTCTGGGCCTGGCCGCTGTCCCTGAGCTCTTCAGCTCAAGGCCAGCGCTCTAACCACTGCAGCCACAGCACCACTTCTGGTTTCCCGGTGGTTCACTGGATATAAGAGTCTCATAGCCTTTCCTGTCCAGGCTGGCTTTGAACTGTGATCCTCAGATCTCAGCCTCCTCCGTAGCTAGGATGACAGGCGTGAGCCACCAGCAACTGGCAAATCAAGCAGTTTTGTGGAACAAACTCTACAAACCTGCAAGGGAGAAGAGAGAGGCAGAGGGGTGGGAGAGTTCCCCGGAGAAGAGGGCAGATGGAGCAGGGAATGGCACAGGGAGGGAGGATCTGAGTGGGGGCGGGGAGGGGAGGGGGCTTACCTTCCATCTCATCTTGTCCCAGAGGTCTCTCCTGAACAGAGTGCAGGGGAGGAATATGGAGAACCAGAAATCCCAGGTCACCTTTTCCTGTTTCTGCCATTCTTGTACCTTCCACCTGCCAACGCCCCTCCCCACCTGTCCCCTCCCAAGCCCCCTTCCTGTCATTTCCTCGCCCCCATCTCTGAGTCCCCACTCTCCCCCTCTGCCTTTCCCACTGAGTGGATCAAAGGCACCATGGCATCCAGTCCTCCCATCCAGACGGCCTCCCCAGGGTTGATGGAGGCGGCCAAGTCCATCACAGCAGGGGACGGCTGATGGGATCCTCAGTCCCTCGCAAATGGCAGACCCTCTTCCAGGGCCAGGCCTCGGCCAGAGACCCCAGCTGTCCTGACAGCCAGGTCAGAGCTCTTCCCACTGTGCCCTGCCTGTTCTGTGGCCTCCATCTGCTTACCAGGGCACCGCCCTCAGTGCACATGGCATCCAGAAACCTCCAGAAGCTTCCAGTCCTCAGGGCTCTGCCTGTCCCTGGCACCTCAGGCTCCAGGGGGCTCCATGCCTACTGCCCCCCAGGAAATTCTACAGATCCCTCCCTCCCTTCCTTCCTTCCTTCTTTTCTTCCTTCCTTTCTTCATTCTTTGCTTTCTTCATGCCTTCCTTCCTTCCCCTTCCTTTCCTCCCCTCCTCCTTTTCTCCCTCCCTCCCTTACTCCCTCTCTCCTTTCCTTGCCCTCCCTCAGATAGAATCAGAGTTTCTTATTATACAAGCATGTTACCACGGGATCCATGCCCCAGACCTTTTCCCCACTTTGGTTCTTTTCTAGGCAAGGTGTCCCCAGCACCCCTCCCTTAAGGTTTTAGACATGGCGGGGAGGCTGGTAATCTTGCTCACGTTTTGCCTCGGCTGGACTCGAACCGTGACCCCTCTTCCAATCTCCGCCTTCCAGGAGGCGGGATAGCAGACAAGACCTGGGTGCGTAGCCCTCCTGTCTCTGTCACTGTCTCCCTTGTGCCGGGAGCCTGGCCCCAGCTTCCCTTCCTGTCAGTCCCCCCATACCATCCCTTCTCTCTTCTTTTTCCTCTCCCTTTTGGGGGATCTGAAGGCCTCATGGGGGATGCAAACCAACTTTGCCCTGCTACTCAGTGCATACACTTAAAGCATAGACTTCATGAATCAGTTTCCCCCCAGTAGAATGGGAGGAAAACTGTCACCACCAACCTCGGGAGTTGCTCTGAAGGAATAGAAAACACAGGGCTGGGCTGGATGGCAGGGCCATGGGCGGCTCATGATACCAGTCTCCACGGTGACCCCATCACAACCCCCTCCTTTCCCCCTCCTCTTGCCCCCCCTCGGACCCCTCACCCGATGCTTCTCTGCAATGCCCTTCCGCAGGAAGATGCAGGCGGGGCCCACGGGGGTCTGCATGGAGGACGGGCGAGCTGGGCGGAGGCTGCGGTCCAGCCCAGCCTTCCTTCCTGCTGGCCTCTCCAGGACTTGCTGTCTGGTCCGTGTGTGGCAGAATTGTGACAGCTGGGTGAGAAATCTCAGGGCGGGATCAGTGTCCCTGCCCTCCCCATCTGGCTGGAAGGAGGATGAGGTGGGCAGCCAGTGTGGGGCTGGGAGATCTTTTATCCCCAGGATGGAATTGGGGAGCCTGTACTGAAATGATAGGGATTAGAGCTAGGGGGAAGTCACGTCCCCATCCCCCCACCTCCCTGCAGCAGCCAGCACTCCTGTCAGCCTAACCTTTGGACCACAAAAGATGCACAGGGTCCTACCTCTGGCCTCAAAGAGCCTTGCCTCAGCCAAGTAGAGAGTGTGTCTGCCCTTCCCTGCCCATCCCTTCTCTTCTGGTGTGTGTGTGTGTGTGTGTGTGTGTGTGTGTGTGTGTGTGTGTGTGCGTGGTGTGTGCATGCACACATGTGTACAGGTCCTATGTCCCTGAGCTTTTATACTCAAGTCTGGTGCTCTACCAGTTGAGCCACAGCTCTACTTCTGATGTTTTGGTGGGTCACTGGGCTAAGAGTCTCATGGACTTTCCTGCCTGGCATGATCCTCAGAGTAGCTGGGATTAGAGGTGTGAGCCACTGCTAACCCAGCTTCCCTGCTGGTCTTCCTGGATGATTTAGAGGGAAGAGCGAGGTGACAGAGGAAGGTAGGGGATGAAGCACAGATGGGTGATGTGGTGTGGGGGGGGTCTCTGGAAGGATCCACATTGCCATGGTGTATAGTGTATGGTGTGGTACTGAGGGTACTGTGCTCTGGACATGGTTTCAGTGCTGGGAGCTTGGATCCTCTCTGAGGTAGAACTCCATGGGAGGCCAGCAGGGGTGCTGCCCGAGGAGGTGGTTAACACAGCTTGTGGAGACACCCCTGCTCAGTGTCTGAGGGAGCCACCCTATCAAGGGTCCTCATGTTGGATGAGGCCTTGGTGGGAGCCGTGGGTCACGTGGTGACACAGGAAGCAGAGCCTGGGGTGGGCTCCGGCCTGTGTCTTCATAACAGTCGACTTTCTGGACCAAGGGTCTTGAACATCTTTTCTCCTGATTCTGTGCAACTCTGACTCCTCCGTTTCATTCCCTCACTGCAGCAGAGTGGTGGGAGCAGGAGCTCAGCCAGGCTGCAGCCATGGCCAGCCAGCACAAAAGCACATGGCCTGGGCACTGAAGCCGGTCCAGCATGAAGCTAGTAAGTTCCACAGGTGGGAAATCTAGGCGAATGAAAAGAAAACACCACCACAGATCTCCAGAGGAATGAAGATTATGAACTAGCTTTAATTAGGTTTTCACCAAGCTTGTCACAGCATCCTGACAGCAGAGGAAGGTAGGACTGGGGGATGGGGTGGTATTCGATTTGGGAGGGAGGGAGAAGAGTCTGGACTTGGGAGAAGGAGGGGAGCTGGGCTGGGGGAGTCTGAGTGGGGGAGGGGTCTTGTTTTTTGAGGAGGAAGGGGCTCTGGGTTTTGAAGGGAGAGGGGAGCTGGGTTTGGGAGGGCAGATGGGTTTGGGAGAGGGAGGAGGCTCTGGCTTTGGGAGGAGGGGGTGGGTCTGGACTTGGGAGGGGGATGGGAAGTCTGAATCAGAGCTCCAGGGCCCAGATGCTCTTACATTGCTGCTGGGAGGGGTTAGGATGACTCTGAGCAGGATCTGGGGAGGAAGAAAGGAAGAAAAAGAACTTCAAAGGACGTTTTGGGGGTGGGGATGGTTCTGGGGAGGAAACCAAGTCAATCAAATATGCTAGGCAAATGCTCATACCAATTTGCACTCACACATACACATACACGCATACTCATATATAAATAAGTCCTTTTGCTTGGTTTGTGTGTGTGTGTGTGTGTGTGTGTGTGTGTGTGTGTGTGTGTGTGTGTGTGTGTGTACATGTTGGAACTGGGGCTTGAATTTAGGATGCTGAAAGCAAGACAGCCCAAAGGGCTAAGACCCTATGTGAAAACCACATCTACAGTGACTGTGGCCATGGCTGGAGTGGTAAAACCTGTGAGGCTCTGAGTTCAACTCCCATTACTGTGGAGAAATAGGAATCAGCCAACATGGAGGTGTGGCTCAAGTGGAAGAGCTCCTGTATTGAACAACAACAAAAAGAGAAAACCCAAACCCCAAACCCAAAGCTCTGTGAGTTCAAAACCCCAAACCTCAGTACTGGCACAAGAGCAAACGAAGCCCAGCGCTGGTGGCTTATTCCTGTCATTCTAGCTATTCAGAAGGCTAAGAGCCGAGCATTGTAGTTGAAAGCCAGACCAGGCAGGAAAGTCCTTGAAACCCTATCTCCAGTGAACCAGCAAAAAGCTGCAAGTGGAGCTGTGGCTCGAGTGGCACAGTGTCAGGTTGAAGTTTTTCAAAAAAGAAAAAAAAAACCTCAGGTGCTGAGTTCAAGCCCCAGGAACAGCACACATGCGCACACGCGCGCGCGCACACACACACACACACACACTCACACACACACACACACACATCCAAGCAAACAAGTTCTCCTTTGACAGATGAACAGATGACCCCTCCTCATTTTGAGCACAGGGATCAGAGCCACTGGGGACTCACACCTACCCCACCATCTCCTTGATGGTGTCAAGGATTATCTGCTTGTTGATCCGCACATTCTCTTTGGCTTTGTCCAAGAGATCCTTCACCAGCTCCAGCGAGTAGGTGTCAGAGATTTTGAACGTGCCATAGTTCTTTCTCCAAGTCTCAATATCATCTACATTAGAGTTAAAGTGGGACAGACAATGTCTCCTGAGTACAGACCAATGGTGTCCATTTCTACCCGGGACTTGCAAATAGTTCTGAGGACCAAATCCAGCTGGCCTGTACTTTGCAAATCAAACTTCTATTGTGACTCTAGCTCTACATTCCTAACTCAAGCTCACCTGAGGGGTGAACCTAACTTCTATGATAGTCTGTTGAGAATCAGTTAACTATGATAGACACAGCAGGTGGTCCAGAAATACACATGACATAAAAGGTGACCTTAGACATGCTCATCTCCTCCTGGGGGTCTCTAGGAGTCTGGAGGGGCAGAGGCCACAGGGGCCTGGAGGCACGGGATGGGAGGAGCACCTGCAATGGAGACTGGGCCTCTGCTTTCAGCTACTCACTTGAAACCTTACACTTGAAGATGCCCAGGTGGAAGGGGCCAGATACGAAATTTTTGTGGGGGTACAAGACAGTCCCTTAAAGAGCAGGGACACAACAATAGGCAGAAGAAATATATAGGTCTGGGACCAAATATGTGTAAATAGAAGGTAGAAAACTTTCTGTTCTCTTGACCATCACACGTTGAAGGTTGACCAGATGTCCCTGATGTAGAATACAGCTCTATATAGCAGGTGTTGTATTTCTTCTTCCTGTATCTCCTCACCTTTACAGTTGCACAAGTTAAAGAGGGGGAAATGCATCACAGTGGGTCCAGTGTCCCCTTTGAAGATGTAGCAGCTGTCAGGGGTGGTGGCACATTTCTCCAGCTTAGCCTTGTCCACGGAGGGGAAGGGAATCCCATGCCGCTCACAATAGTCAGCCGTGGCTAGAACAGTCTGCAAGAGGGGGCCATGAGGACCTGAGCCAGGGGTCCTCCCTCAAGTCTGATGCCTGCAGCCCCTACTAGAGGCTCAGGGAAAGAATTGAGATGCCCAGCAGAGTCGGGGGAGGGTGGGATGTAACATGGGGTTTGTGTTTCTTACAGTAGAACACATCCCCCATGTTTCGTGGGACAATGCTGAGTGTCCAAAGCCTGGGCCTGGGGACCAGGGACTGATCATTTCCAGGGAGCAGAGAAGTGTGGTAGGCAACACTGATTAAAGATAAACTAAACTACCATGGGTACAGAGGTGGAACCCCCACAGTGGCACAACTCCTGCCAGAAGGAGGCATCCAGGGAGAGCCTGGCTGGCTGGATTTAGGTTTGGGCTATTGGGTGTTGGCATCAAGACTCCTTCAGACAATGAGTGGTTTGCTTTCTGGGGCTTCCAGTCGCCACCTCTCCACTGGCCTCTTCCTCTACCCAGGCTCAACACTCCAGGCCCTTCTCAGGCTGTTCTCTCTTACCTCAAAAGGGTCACCAGCACTGAAGTCGAAGGAGAGGATGAGCTGGACGTCTCGTGCAGGGGGCAGGACGAGGGGGTAGGCACTGTTGATGGCCAAGCCAGCATCCACCAAGTGAATGACATTCCGCCTGCACATTTTCTCCACCGTCTTGTCATTCTTGGAGCCTAAGAGGAAGTATCTTGGTGATTCTGCACCCCAAGTCCTGGGCTAAGACTGGAGACCGGATATAAATGAACAGCTGTGTGCACAAACAGAGCCAAACAGCTTCCTACCCAGCCAGAAATGTGGTAAGACAAGTAGGGTGTGGGGTGGGCTTAGGCCTCTCCAAGGTCAGGAACCACCCACCTTTCAGGGATTTGGACTTCTCCAAGGTCAGGAACCACCCACTCTCTGGGGACTGGGTCTTTCCTGACACTATCAATCAATGTCAATGAAGCCTCATGTCTCTATTAACCAACCCCACTCTTCAGAGAAGTTACTCCATTCAAGCCCATCAAAGGGGCCCTGCTGCCTAGACGCCCCCAAGACCCTGCCTCAATCTAAAACCATTGACAGGAAGAAGAATTCCTCACCAGATGCATGGAGGAAGTTGTAAATTGTCCCCCATTCCCATTTCAAAATGCACATCGTGGTTTTTTTCAGAAAAGATGACATCTGTGACAATCTTTCTGAGGAGGAATGGAGAGGTCAAAGGTGAGTGTCATGGGTTAAATATCTCCTCAACCCCCAACCCCATACCCCAAGGCCTTTGGGGAAATCTCTGAAATACAGGGGTGGGAGTGGGGAAAAACTTAGATGTGGACATGGCACCTGTAAGTAGAAAAATATAATCTGATTGTAACTTAAGAATGTGGTCCTGAGCTGGGCAATGCGTGGCTCATGCCAACAATCCTAGCTACTCAGGAGTGGAGATCTGAGAATCTTAGTTTGGGAAGTCTGTGAGACTCTTATCCTCAATAAACGATTCAGAAAAAACAAGCAGTAAGTGGTGCTCTGGCTTAAGTGGTAGAGCATTAGCCTTGAGCAAAAGGAGCACAGGGACAGTGCCCAGCCCCTGAGTTCAAGCCCCAGGACTGGCAAAAAAAAAGGAAAAAGAAAAAAGTAGTGGCCCCAATCCAAGAGGACTGGGGAGCAAGACTGGGTAGAGGGGAAGATAAGGGTACAGAAGGTTCAGGGATATGGTTACCAGATAACTGAGTGTCAAGAAAAGAGGCCTCAGGACAAGCTAGCCTTGACCCAAGACGACACATCCTAGACCCTGAGAAAATATCAGTTAGTCTGGGGTGTGGGGTCAGTGATATTCAGGGTTAGGGTTAGGAATGATAGAGCACTGAACTCTTCCTGAGTTCAAACCCCAGAGCCACCAAACACACAAACAAGCAAAAAAATCCAACAAACTTTGGACTCATTCCTGAAATCAGATCCCAGAAAAGTCAACTGGTATTTCTGCAGGGAGCGGTGGGCATTGGCTGGCAGGAAGAGCTTTGCCTGTGTGTCTTCTCAGGCACAGAGCCTTTGCCTGGTTTTTAAGGGCGACTCAGAGGTTGGGAGGGGCGGGGTGAGGACGACAGGCAGTGCTCATCAGGAAAGGCTGTCTCTGCTGTCCGTCATCTGGTCATCTGGACCAGTCACTCTCCAAACTTCCCTCTCCTTTGTCGATCAGTTTGGCCCAAGTGGGGCTGGCCTCGTATGCGCCTGCCTCAGTGGGTACATAGAGCTGGGCAGAGGCCTGGAGGCTCATGCCTGTAATCCTAGCTACTCTGGAGGCTGAGATCTCAGGATTGAGGTTCAAAGCCAGCTTGGGCAGGAAAATCCATGAGACTCTTCTTTCCAATGAACCACCAAAAACCTGGATATGTGGCTGTGGCTCAAAGTGGTAGAGGGCTAGCCTTGAGCGAGAGTGCTCAGTGATAGCCATGAGTTCAAGTCCAAATATGGCGCACACACTAAAGGGGACAGGTGGTCACCCCTAGCAGCCTCCCCTCCCCCACAGGGCTAGGGGCTGGGGGAGGGGAGGGAGGAGGATGGTGGGGGTGGGGCACTCACCCAACATGGAAGAGCCCACAGACATCAGACTGTATTCAACAGTCTCCTCAGGCTGCATTTGCAAAGTCTCCTCAGGCTGTGTTTGCAACGTGAGTGAGTCTGCCAGGAACCACAGGAACTGGCTTTGCTCCTCCTCAGACATGGCCTTCCACTTTGGGATCGTCTCCTCCAGTTCCCTGCACACAGGTCCGTACACCTCTGTCCCCAAGAAACCCAGATGGTTGGGGATGGACTGGGATCCAGTCACCCCCTCCAACCTTCACCCAGCCTGCTCTCCTTCATCTTCCATGACGCCCCAGCTCTTCCTCAGGCCCTCTTCCCACCACCACTTCCCTCTGCCTGCTGGTGACCCTAGCGTGGAAGTTTCCTTCCCACTCTGGACTTGCTCTCTCCCCTGCCTGCCCCTTGGCCTCTAGACTCTCCCATGGAGCAGCTCCAGTGGGCACACAGGCCCCACCCACTTTTCAGCAGCTAGCTTCATGGCCACCTTTCCAGAAGGGTCTCTGGGTTCTTTCCCATTTACAGGTGGAGAACTATAGGGGCACAGAGAAGTGAAGTCACATTGCCAGAGGTCACACAGCTCTGGTATGGCTAAGATGTAGCAACCATGGTCTAAAACCAATGCAGCAAGCCCACCTTAGTCACAGGTCAATTATATATGGCTTTGACTAAGGATGCTCCACAAATTTAAAGAAAAAAATCAGCCAGGCTGAGGGCCTCAGGCATGTAATCTCAGCTACTCAGGAGGCAGAGATGTGGAGGATTTTTCGAAAAGGCCAGTGGGCATAAGCCACACCCCAGCCACGCCCCCAGCCCTCTGTTTTGGTATTTATGCTTTCTCTTTGGGTCACCCTCAGACCATGCCTTCCTTCCCCTGCCATCTCCATTGCCCCCCGCCCCTCAGCCTCCATGATCTCAGGCCAGTGCACAAACCTGTGTCAGCCTCCAGGGCCTGCTTCAGAGCCTGGAGCTTCTCCTCCAGGCCTGGGGCCTTTGGGTCTTCTATGTAAGCCATCAGCATGTCCAGGAGCAAACTTTCCAGGTCAGGCTCTTCTCTATCCATCCCTGATCAGACAGAAGAGGTTCTCCATGTGAGGACAGGAGGAGTCCAGCACATCTGCACCCTTGTACCTGCTCTGGGCACATCCTGGGGCATACTCCACCTGGCTCCATCTGAAACAGTGTAGGGAAGTGGCCAAGAAGGCTGCCTCCTCCCAGCCCAGTAATGTCTTGGCCAAGACCAGAATCTAGCAACCTCCCCCGAGTAGATCAGAGCTCTCAGAACCAGGCTGGGCACTCACCCCTGCCCAGGTTCCCCTCCAGCCCTCACCCCTGCCAACATTTCCTTCTTCCCCTCACCCCTGCCCAGGCTTCCCCTCCACTCCTCAACCCTGCCCAACATCTTCCTCTTCCTCTCACCCCTTTTCCCCTCAAACCCCTTCCCACCTTTCCCCTCCTCTCCTCCTCCTCTCACCCTTGACCCATTCCCCCCTCACTCCCGTCCTGTTTGCATCTGGGGAACCCTGTCACTAGGGAGACTGAGCAGGGAGAGCCCGGGTCCTTTCCCAACCTGGGCTGCTGTATAAAGCTCTTCTTGTATTTACATCATCTTTGCGTTTCAGACCTGTCCAAAACAAACAAACAAATCCCTTTCCATCAGTCATTTTCACAATGACCCAAACTCACAAAGAGGCTGAGGGGCAGAGCGTGCACCAGGAATGAGAACTCAGAGTGGGTGCAGCCGCCCACCATGCTGCCTGGCCTTGGATTGACTTATTGGCAGTGGCTATTTTTAAGGTAGGTGATTGTGTTGTTTGGCCAAGCTGCTCCTGGGATAATTAGCGTGGTCCTGTGAAGAGGGCACAGGGCTCCCTGCACCACCCCTTTCCCCCGCCTTGCCTCCATCAAAGACAATGGCCCATGTCAGAGCTGTGTCTGTGCACACAGGGTGAGAAGCAGGACCACCATTTGGGGGGCAGCAGACAGCACTGTGAGTGGCCTCCAGGGACACTGAGAGGACAGTGGCTGGCTTGGGACACTTACCGTTTCAGGACCGACTTGATGGTCACAACTTACCTTTCAGTTTAGAAATCTCATCTGCAAGAGAAGGGAGGCACGAGAACGTTGAGGTGCACAGAACAGCCCCCAAACCATGCACCCCAATATTCCAATAACTACAAACACCTCTAGCCAAATATATTGATCTCGTGGCTCTATGACCTAACCTTGGGCTTTTCTTCCCACCCTGCCTTGAGTGGACCTGCCCCTGTGAACTCGAAATGGTCAGCGGCAGCCACATTTATACCACGAGAATCGGCAATCACTGCAAAGTCAAGAGAGCGAGCTGAGGCACATCCACGAGGGAAGTGGGGGCCAGGAGGGAGCGAGATGAAACAGACGGAAGAACAATGCTAAAGCAAGTGTGGTAGTGCATGCCTTTAATCCCAGCACTCAGGAAGCTGAAGCAGGAGGATGGTGAGTTTGAGGCCAGCCTGGGCTAGAAGAATGAGATTCTGTCTCAGTAGGCAAGTGGGGGAGGGTGGAGAAGAGAGGGGAAAGGGAAAAGAGAGGAGAGAGAAGGGGAAAAGAATGGAAAGGCAAAGGAAGAGAAAGGGTACATGAGGTCCACAAGGAAGTATCCCTTCACCAGCAAACAGCTAAGTGTGTCAGCTCTTCCCAGTGGTTAGTATTACTAAGTTAGCATTCAATGAGCTATTACTTGTGCCAGGCTGCAGTCCAAGCACCTTGAATCTACCAGTTAGTATTCTTATCTCCTGGGCTCTGTCCAATACAAGCCATGGAGGAACTAAGTCACCAAATTCTCAGAATCACTACTTGTTATCTCTCTGTGCAGAGACAGAAGTACGGAGAGGTTAAGGAACCAAGCAGAAGAGACAGAATTCCCATGATCTGCCACCACAAGCCTGTACTCTGGGCCACCACACATCCCTCATGGCTGCTCCAACTAAGGCAGGAAAGAGACCCTCTTCTGCCAGGTATGGGATATGGCAACATTCTTGGCACCAAATCTCTCTAGGTGCTGCTTTCTCTTTTCCCAAGACTCACCCCATATAAATTTCTTATTTTCATTTGAATTAGCTACAGCACTTCCCCATAAACCTGCAGAGAAAACAGAAATAAACACGAAAGCTCTATCGGTTTATGCCTGTGATCCTAGCTACTCAAGAGGCTGTGAAGTGAGGATCATGGTCATTGGTTCAAAGCCAGTCCAGGCAGGAAAAGTCTGTGAGACTCATCTTTGATTAATCACGAAAAAAAAATCCAGAAGTGGAGCTGTGACTCCAATGGTGGAGTTTGGTAGCTTTGAGCAAAAATGAGCTCAGAGAGACAGCACCCAGACCCAGAGATTGAGCCACTGGACTGACACCAATAAATGCATAAATAAATAAATACATAAAGTCACATCAAGCTGGGCGTGGTGGCTCATGCCTGTAAACCTAGCTACTCAGGAGGTTGAGATCTGAGGGTTGTGGTTCAATGTCAGCCCTGGCACAAAAGACTGGGAGACTCTTATCTCCAATTAACCACTCAAGTGGTAGAGTGCTAGCCTTGAGCTGAAGAGCTCAGGGACAGCGTCCAGGCCCGGAGTTCAATCCCTACAACCAATCAAAAGTAAGTAAGTAAATAAATAAATAAAAGTCACATCAAGGAGGCCTTGGGGAGACTGAGGAATTGGAAGGTTCTCTACCTTAGCAATGAAGGACCTGTGTAGAGCTGGACCTTTAGTGTGGGTGGAGGAGAGAAAGGATGTGGACACCTCTATTTCCCGCCCCCACGGCACCCCGTCTGATCTCAGTACTGACCTCTCAGGAAGGAAAGGTCTCGTTCACACTCAGGTGTACTCAGCTTTCCATTCTGGAACTTGCTTCCAAACTGGGTGATGGGGATATAGGCCCCAAGGGCGGGGTAGCCAGCATGGTGAGGAGTGAACTCGAACCAGGAATCTGGGGGAGGGTTAGTTAGTATAAGCAGGAGCTCAGAATCACAGCAGGTACTCAGGAAGATGGAATTGTGACAGCCTGTGTGTCTCAAAAATAATGTGGAGCCAGGCGCCAGTGGCTCACTCCTTCAATCCTTGCTAATCAGGGGGCTGAGATCTAAGGATCGTGGTTCAAAGCCAGCTGAGGCAGAAAAGTCTATGAGACTCCTACCTCCAATGAACCACCGGAAGTAGAGCAAGTAGCTTAAGTGGTAGGGCTGTAGCCATGAGCTGAAGAGCTCAGGGGCAGTGCCCAGAGTTCAAGCCTCAAGACCGAACCAAAAAATAATAATTAATAACAATAATAATCTAGGTATCTCCTCTCCCAACTGCCAAACGCCTTTCATCACCTTGCTGGAGCTCATTCACTTTCCAGCAGGTTACTGGAAATATGCAGGAAGATGGCTTAAAAAATGAGTAGGGCAGCTAGGTGTTGGGGTTCAATGCCTGTCATCCTATCTACTTAGAGGCTTAGATCTAAGGATCATGGTTCAAGACCAGCCTAGGCAGGAAAGTCTATAAGACATTTTTTTTTTGTCATGGGGCTTGAACTCTGGGCCTGGGCACTGTCCCTGAGCTCTTCAGCCCAAGCCTGCTGCCATAGCCCTGGAGCCACAGCCTTGCTTCCCATTTTCTAGAGGTTCATTGGAGATAAGAGTCTAACGTTCTTTAGTGTCCAGGCTGGCTTTGAACCTTGATCCTCAGATCTCAGCTTTCCCAGCAGCTAGGGTTACAAACGTGAGCCACCATGCCTGGCTCCATAAGACTCTATCACCAATGATCCAGCAAAAAGCTGGAAGTAGAGCTGTGGCTCAAGTGATAGAGTATCGGCCTTGAGCATTAAAGCACAGGGACAGTGCCCAGAGTCTGAATTCAAGTCCCAGCACACACACACACACACACACACACACACACACACACACACACACACACACTTTGGGCTGTCTCTCAAGCACACCATCTTGTACTTCTGTCAATGCAAACACCCTCAGCCTGTATCCTTCGGTGATTTCTGGGACTCGTCTTTCTCCTGGCTCCCTCACGGGACAGTCAGCACATACTCTTGCCTACCCCCTCCTCCTTTCCTCCCGGGCCCTCTCCAGATTTTCACTTACACTTGGTTTTTTCCTTCACCCATTCATCCTGAAGGTCATTATCAATGGCTGCAAATATGGGGTAGGGCAGCTTCCCTGCCTCTACGTCTTCCTGCAGGCTGGACAGGCAGGAGTCCTGGAACTGTGGAAGGAGATGAGGAGTGAGGGGCTGACCTCCACTCTACAATCCCAGCACATGCTTGGCTGGACATGCTTGATGCGGGCGGGGCAGTCTGACCTACGTCTGGCCTTAACCATTCCATTGTGGGCCTACCCTGTAGGGAAGTCTGAGGCCTGGCTGTGAGACCAGGAAAGGGTTAAGAGGTTGGAATGGCAGAAGGCTTTGAGAACTGCATCCTGAGAAGGCAGAACAGTCAAGGCAAGACAGATATAGGGCTGTGTGAACATTAAAAAGCTTGAGGGATGGCCTAGTGGTAGAGTGCTTGCCTAGCATGCATGAAGCCCCGTGTTCGATTCCTCAGCACGACATACACACAAAAAGCTGGAAATGGGCCTGTGGCTCAAGTGCTCAAGTGGTAGAGTGCTAGCCTTGAGAAAAAAAAAAAGCTAAGAGGCAGTGATCCAGACTAGCAAAAATGAATGCATCCATCAATCGTTAGCTTGAAACCTTGGAAGCAGATCGCTCCCCTCTGCCCTCTAACCATAAGACAGTCAATTATTCTTGTGTATATTTACCATTTTCTGCCCGAACCTGGAGTCACCTTCCCTCTGGCAATCTAACATAATCTTTGTCTCCTTGCTCAGACACAATAAAAGCTTAACGTCAACCCCACCTCCTTGCACAACCTCATAGCTCCAATGAGCCACCAGGAAACCAGAAGGGAAACTGTGGCTCACAGTGGTAGAGCACTAGCCTTGAAAACAAAGAACTCAGGGACAGCGTCTAGGCCTAGAGCTCAAGCCGAAGGGCTGACAAAACAAAACAAAACTGAGAGATCAGAGAGAGGAAGAGAAGAGAGAGACTGGGAAGGAAAAGAGAGAACATTGTAAGCCAGATGCTTAGGGGGCGTCTTCAAGGGAAATGGTGGTGAAGACCTCAGCCAGGCCTGCTCAGCCAGGAGTAACTTACCTCGCGGCTCTGTCTGGAGACAACTAGGTAAGCCCAGAAGTCAGTGAGAGAGTAATTAGTGAATCTGGATGACTTGACGGCTTTCTGCAGGCTGTCTGGCCAATTCCACTCCTGCTGCTCAAATCGCTGTTTCAGATCCATCTCGACCTGGGCGATGTCCCCATGGCTGCTGTAAAATGAAGACATGGCCCTGGGGGGAGGGGAGAAAGTATGGGGAGGTCGATGTGATTATTTCTGCCTGGAAAATGTGTCCAGACTGAATAGTAATGTCTGCCCTGGGCTGAGAAATAGACTCACAAGTGTGAGAGCTTCTTTTACTCTCAGAAGGAGATCAGAGGTGTGGAAGGAGGAGGTCAGGAAAGGGAAGCAGCATGAGGACATGAATTAACTCAATTTACAATAAAAGTCAGAGGAGGACTGAAGCCAGAATGAGTCTTCCATTTTATAAGCAGAGGGGAAAGAGAGAGCAAAGCCAGAATGAATGACTCTTAAGAGCCAAGTTTTTGTTGCTATTTTTCTAGACAAGAGATATGACAAATAAAAGATAATAAAAGAGATGTGATCATCACCTGGTCTTCACAGCCAACCAAGATAGAGAGGGGGAAGCTGGGGGCTGGGAGTGTGGCCTAGTGGTAGAGTGCTTGCCTAGCATGCACAAAGACCTGGGTTTGATTCCTAGGCACCACATACATAGAAAAAACCACAAGTGGTGCTGTGGCTCAAATGGTGGAGCACTAGCCCTGAGAAAACCCAAGGATATTGCTCAGGTCTTGAGTTAAAGCCCAGGACTGGCAAAAAAAAAAAAAGAAGGAAAGCTCACCCTCCATTTTAGAGAGGCCCAGAGTGGTTGAGCAACTTTCCCGGCCTCACACAGGAAGGACAGAAGCTGAACAGGGCTTGTTTCCAGTTGGTCCACCATTGCTGTATTTGTCGGGGTATGGTGGGGGGGGGCGGCTGAGAACAAGGCTTCTAACGGACTCTCTTGCCGCACCCTATGTAGAAGGTGCACAAGGATTTTGGAAACTCCAGTGACTGCCTACGGAGTGCTGTTTACGTTTGTACTGGTCAGTAAAATCACAGCTGGCAAAGCCAGGCGTCCACAGCTCCTCCCTGTAATCCTAGCACCCGTAATCCCAGCCACTCAGCAGGCTGAGATCACAGTTCAAAGCCAGTCCCGGCAGGGATGTCCCTGAGATTCTTGCCTGCAATTAAACATCAAGAATCTGGAATAGTTCTGAATTTAAGTTCCAGTCTAGAAGCAGCAGAAGCCAAAGAAACAGCTGTGGGCTTCTAAAATCACACACAGACAGACAGAAGATGGCTCCAGGAACTGAATAAAACTATTGGGTTGAAGGCCTGCCGTGTGTGTGTGTGTGTGTGTGTGTGTGTGTGTGTGTGTGTGTGTGTGTGTGAATCCTGGGGCCTGGGTACTGTCTATGAGCTTCTTCATTTAAGGCTGGTGCTTTAGCCACTTGAGCCTCAGCTCCACTTCTAGCTTTTTTCCCCCTTTCCTGTGATAGTTTAGTAGAGGTAAGTGTCTCAGGGATTTTCCTACCCTATTGGCCTTGAACCATGATCCTCATATATCAACCTGCTGAGATGTAGCTGGGATTACAGGCACGAGCTACAGTGCCCAGCTTGAGTGGTTTTGTGACCCAGACATGGTGGCCTCAATCCCTGTCACTGGGGACTGGACTGCAGCTCCAGCTCCTTTTGCTGTCCTCCCCTGGAGATGGGGGGATGTCTGGACTTGATTTCAACTTTGTGTGACTATCTCCCCTCCTGAAACCATTTAGCAGCTCCTCAACCAAGATTGTTGCCTTTTTTAGAACCAAGTGTGTCCCTGCCATTATCATCACCACCAGGAGGCACGGAGGAGCTCTTCCAGGAACCAGGCACTCCCCGTACCCCCTCTTTCTTGTGTCAGGGGGGAGTCTGCTACAAAGCACAGGAACCCTAGCTGACCTCTTGGAGTCTTGGCCTTCCCTGGGTTGAGTTCACTGTCTGTCTAGCTGATTGGAACACAATTCCAGGCTTGGGGACATGGTGTTTCAATTCAGCCTACTAAAGATATATCCCCATTCCAAAGTCCCAGGATAACAGGGGCCAAAGGTCTTCCCCGCCTGTGAATCGAATCCACACCCAGGGCAGACATTGCTAATCAATCTTGGCACATCTGACTTTTGAGTTGGGTGAGGTTAATGGTTCACAGAGATAATGGTAGAAAGAGCAGAAGAAACTCAAACCTGAGGGGCGAGGTGGCTCTGGACACAGGCACTCCTGCAGTTTTCTGGGGTCATGGAGGTTGGCAGAGCCACCTCAGCTCCAAACATTAGGGAGCAATCTGGAATCATACGATTCCGTCCCTCCAGTGGCTCCTGCCTCTACACTGGTAGTTAAGAAGGAAGGCCGTGCTGAGAGCTGGGCTCACGCCTGTCATCCCAGCACCTCAGGAGGCTGAGATCGGAAGACTGAGGTTTATGGCCACCCTCGGCAGGAAAGTCCACAAGACTATTTATCTCAACACACACACACACACACACACACACACACACACACACACGCACACACACGCACACACACACGATTACTAATATAGATTTACTAATATATGTATATTTACTAAAAAAGGAAGCAGAAGGGATATCAGTCATTTGGTATCCCTCCATCGCTCGCTCCCTCCCTCCCTCCCTCCCTCCCTGCCTGCCTCCTTCCTTCCTTCCTTCCTTCCTGCTTTTTTGGCAGGCTAGGCTTGAACTCAGGCCCTGGGTATTGTCCCTGAGTTTTGGTTCAAAGCTGGCAACTCTACCACTTGAACTACAGCTCCACTTCCTGGCTCTCTGGTGGTCCACTGGCAATAAGAGTCTCTTGGACTTACCTGCCCATGGGCTGGCTTTGAACTATGATCCTCAGACCTCAGCCTCCTGAGAAGCTGGGGTTTGCAGGCGTGAGTTACTGGTGCCTGGCTCACGGTCAGTTTGAGGTTAGGAAAATACTCTTCACTTTCAGCTCTGGAAACTCAGCACTTACCAGGTGGAGCCTGAGACCCCGGCCAGGTACATGATGGCGTCTAATAGGCCGAGATCTTCCAACTCACTCAGGACCCCGAGAAAGGCGATGTGTGCCCGCATTCCGCCACCCGAGCCCAGCAGGGCGACGGCGGGAGCCTGGGCATTCGAAAGGGAGACAGTGAGAAGGACCCACGTGAGAGTCTAGGATCTCCCAGGCCGTGCTCAGGACAGAGTCCTGCATGCTTTGGCTGTGCTCCCTGCCCTCCCTTGGCTCAACTGAGGCTTCAGATCCTGGGGAACGATAGGGGAACCCCCAGGATATCTTCCCCTATCCCTTACCTGAGTGGCCTGGATGCCATTACATTTCAAAGCTGCCAACACCCGGTGGCTGCGTGTCTCCACACATGCCTTCTCTTTTTCACGTCCCTCCAGAGTGAGGCCATCTTGAGAACTTCCCAAGGCAAAGCAGAAACAAGACAGTGTGCAGTGAGAGGCAGCTGTGCCTGCTGTCTAGGGGCGCCATTTGGGAGGCCGGGGGTGGGCGGGAGAGAATCCTATTTGGAGAGCAGCCCAGGCAAAACCAGCCAGGTGCGGTGGCTCACGCCTGTCATCCTAGCTACTCAGGAGGTTGAGATCTGGGGATCAAGGTTCAAAGCCAGCCAGGGCCCAAAAGAATCGGAAAGTCCTATCTTCAATTAACCTTTAGAAAACAGGAAGTGGGGCTTGGCTCAAGGGGTAGGGAGGGAGCCTTGAGCTGAAGAGCTCAGGAGCAGTGCCCAGGCCCAGAGTTCAAGCTCCATGACCCACAAAAGAATAACCAGTGCCAAAATGGCCCGAGTGTGGCTGAGCAGTAAAGCACCTGTGTAGTGAGCATGAGGCTCTGAGTTCAAACCCCACTTCACCACCTTTAAAAAAAATTAGGCAATGGGGCGAGAGTTTGCCTAGTGGTTAAAGTGCTTGCCTCGCATGCATGAAGACCTGGGTTCGATTCCTAGGTACCACATGCATAGAAAAAAGCCGGAAGTGGTGCTGAGGCTCAAGTGGTAGAGCTCTAGCCTTGAGAAAGTCCAAGGACAGTGCTCAGGCCCTGAGCTCAAGCCCAGGACTGGCAAAAAAAAAAAATTAGGCAAGTGGGGAGCCAGTGTCTCATGCCTGGAATCCCAGCGACTCAAGAGGCTGAGATTTGAGTATTAGGTTCCATGTAAGCCCTGGCAGGAAAGTCCATGAGACTTTTATCTCCAGTTAACCAGCCAAAAGCCAGACGTGGAGGTATGGCTCAAGTGGTAGAGCGCAAGCCTTGAGTGAAAAGCTCAGGGACAGCGTCCAGGCCTTGAGTTCAAATTCCGGAGCCCCCTCCCTCCCCCCCCCCAGCTATGGCTGTAAAAACTGAGGTCACACATGTGGCTCACCTTGTATATGTGGACATCAGTGATTTGGGGGATAGGCTTGTGGCTTCCCAATCTCTTCGGCTTATCGTAGTTTAATCGTTGCCCTTCCTGGCTGCAACAAAGCAGGTAACCCTTCAGCTTGGCCCAGCCCCGAGTGGCGGCCTGGGGTGAGGGAGAACAGAAGGAGGCCTTGGGCTTGCTTTCTGGAAACCCCATGGAAGAACTGGCTGTCTGGTTTCCTGGGTTTGGATTAGCTGTGGTGTCATTCTTGTCACCTGACCTCTCTCCCCATTCAGAGGTCCTAGGTCCCCTCTAATTTATCCCTGGTCTTATGGCTGTCTCAGGGATCAAGGCTAAGCTAAGGGACAATGGCCAATACTGAGCAGATCATCCAGTCCAGCTGTGTGCCCTTCTCTTTGTCCCCCACCCCCTAGGCCTGATTCGATGGAGAACAGAACTTCTAGGGTTGGCTGTGATTCCTGCCCTCCAACCGATTAGTCTATAGTGAAGCTCTTCATCTTTGTCAGAGCTTGGGATGGCCCAATGTCCTGGGGGTCACTGCTAAGAGACTGGCTGGGGGCAAGGGAGCTGACAGTGGGACATCTCCAAGCTTCCCAGGTATTCAGTCTCCTCAGTGCTCTTCCCCCTTCTCTGGGAGAGGCCAGATGAAAGAGCCAGCATTCTGCAGGACAGAATTAACTCTGGGGAAGGAGTTACCATCCATCATAGGTGAGTAGCAGGGGGCAAAGGATCCCCACCCCCCAACACACATCCTGCTGAGCGCTGGTGCTCATGCCTGTAGTCCCAGTAGCTCAGGAGGGTGAGACCTGAGAAGCATGGTTCACAGCCTCCCCAGACAGGAAAGTCCATGGGACTCTGATCTCCAGTGAGCCACCAAAATGCCACAAGCGGGACTTGTGGCTCACACAAGACTTGTGCCTAGAGCACAAAAAAAGCTAAGCGGGAACCATGAGGTCTGAGTTCAAGTTCCACGAACAAAAGAAGAAGAAACCCATATTTTATGACGGCCTTTATCCTATTTTTAAAATTTTATTGACAGTCCTGGGTTTGGACTCAGGGCCTGAGCACTGTCCTTGGGTTCTTTTCCTCAAGGGTAGAGCTCTACCACTTGAGCCTCAGCACCATTTCTGGCTTTTTTTTCTATGTATGTGGTACCAAGGAATCAAACCCAGATCTTCGTGCACGCTAGGCAAGCACTCTACCTCTAGGCCAAGTTCCTGGCCCTGGCCTTTATCCATTTATCCTGCCATCCATTCCTATAGCAGTACCTGTTGAGAATGGCACCTCCAGAATCATCTTGATCCATTTAGCTGGCACCCAAGCCCACCCCCCTCCTTCCCCACCAGGGGACCCACTGCCTGAAGTCTGTGCTTACATCAGATCGCCAATGACAAAAGAGGCCAGGGGAATTTTGATGAGGAGATTTGGTTACTTACGATGCTGGGGGTCCCCCTGCAGTCCTGAGTGAGGCGGAGTGGGGCAGAGATACAAAGGAGCAACCAGGAGCACGGTCTGGTGGGGCGCTAAGGCGTGGGTCCCTTCAGGTGAGCGGGCCAGCCCTGTCAAGTGCAGTTTATATAGGAGATTTAAAGGAAGTAGCCTGGAACCCAGCCTCTGGGGAGGGGGAGAAGTGGTGAAAGATTAGCTTTTTTTTTTTTCCTTATCACCTCTGGCACAAGTTGGGCCTTTGGGTGTGGTTCCCTGACATGGTGTCCTCAGTGGGTCTAGCTCCTGGAAAGCATCTACCTTATATCTGTGTGTTTAAAAGACACAGCCTTGGATTTAATTCTGAGTGCCAACCACAACAATTGGCAACATCTGGCACATCAAACTGATGTTGCTGGTGGGTTTTTTTTTTTTTTTTGAGGGGGAGTGGTTATGGGGCAAACTTGGGGCTTGGGTATTGTCCGTAAGCTCTTGTTTTCTTGTTTTTCTGTTTGTTTGTTTTTGTTTTCTCAAGGCCAGTGCTCTACCACTTACTTTGAGTCACAGCAACACTTTTGGTTCACTGGAGATAAGAGTATAACAGACTTTTCTGCCCAGGCTGGCTTGGAACTGTGATCCTCAGATTTCAGGCTCCCGAGTAGCTGGGATTATAGGCATGAGCTCCTGGTACCTGACTCTTCATCACACTTTTTCTGTTCCACTTCTCCATGTCACGTCTCTTCACCTCTTCCATTCAAATTTGCCTGCCAATCCAGGAAGTCTGCCCCACACCAGAAATTTATTTCATGTGGTTTTGACCAAGGGAGGTTAAAAAAAATCCAATTTCCAAACCACACCTGTCAGGTATCCATGGGTGCACTGTCAATTCTGAGTTGCCAGAAATTGGTTTAAATTGTGTGATCTGCTACACATTTCCCTGCCTTTGATTTTTGGAAAAGCTGCCTATGCTGGAGAAAATCGTGTCCAAATAGGAAGATAAAAGCTAGGCTACAGGAGGCTGAGATCTGAAGATTGTAGTTCAAGGCCAGCTTGACAGGATAGTCCATGAGACTCTCCAGAAGTCCAGAGATGTGGCTCAAATAGCAGAGTGCTGGCTTTGGGTGAGGAAGCTCAGGGACAGAGCCCAGGCTCTGAGTTCAAGCCCTGAGTCTGTTGAGCACGTACACACACACACACACACACACACACACACACACACACACACACAATACAAGCCCCAACAGGGCATACTGTGTGGTTAATTGAAGAGATAAGCATATTTTGAAGGTTGGGTGGCATTCTGGGAACCGTCAATCAAGCATCTGCATTACTGCGCATGCACAGTTGATCCTCGATGGTGGCTTCTTTGAAACTACACTGATGGATTGTAAGGGTCTGTTGTATACTTGTGTGATTTTGGAAGCATTCAGTACCTTGTGTTCCTCTGTCCTCCTACCTCCTCCTTCCTCATCCTCCTCCTCTCCTGCCACCTCTCTGTGCCTCCACTTTGTTTTCCTGTCTGCAGTGCAACCCTGAGAACAAGTGGGCATGCACCAGCAAGCTGGCCCACCAGCCCCCTGAATTTCAGTTCAACTCCATTGGGGAAACAGGATGAAAAAAGACGACTGCGGTGTCCAACTAGAACAATGTGGAACCTGACCAGGAGCTGCCAGCACATGGCAGGGAATCATCAATACAGCATGCATTTTCCCCCTTCACCCAAGGGCTCTCTCCTTTTTTGGGGTGGGGGGTGAGTGGTGCGGGGAGACTGCCCTGGAACTCATGATCCTCTTGCCTCTGCCTCCTGAGTGCATCACCATATCTGGCCTTTCTTCTTAGACGTTTATTCTGTGACCTCTCTTTCTTCCCTCTTCTCTCTCTTCCTCCTTATTCTGGCCCAAACTCAGCATGGAAATGTTTGTGTTACAGGAGAAAGCATTGGTCTGTCCCACAGCTTTGCACATGATGGTTTCCTCACCATGCCAGGGTCAGGGGACACAAGCCACACCTGACTTCTGGAGGTTTCCAAGCTCCCCATCTACCATCCACCTCTTCCTTTGCATTTATCTCATCTGCTGTTATGACCAGGTTTGTCAGGTCCAGACAGGAGAGGAGGAATGACGGGGGAAGAATCTCTTTCTCAAAATGGGACAACTATACCTTGGAATATCACACAGCCATAAAGAGAGGGAAGTTTTGTTATTGGCAGGAAAATGGATACCACAGATCATTATCATGAGTGAGATAAAGCCAAACACTGCATAGATTCAGTCATTTGTAAAATCTAGACCTAAAAGACATACATAGTAATGCTTACACTTATCTAGATACGTGGAAATATCTATCTAGATCTGTAGATATATAAGCATGATTGTAACTGCGGCCTGTTGGGGGAAGATAAAGGGAAAGGGAGAAGGCCAAAGCAGGGGTAAGAGAGGTCCATATTTACATATGGGCACAGAGATTTATATTTGTGTATGAAAACAGGACAATGAAACCTATTGGTCGTTTTTGTTATGGGGTTTGAACTCAGGGCCTAGGTGCTGTCTGAGTTGTTTTTTGTTTTGTTCTCTGGAGCACTTTTTAGTGCTCTGCCATTTGAGCTCTGGCTCCACTTTTTGTTTTGGCAGTTCATTGGAGATGAGGCTTACAGACTTTCCTACCTGGGCTGGATTTGAACCACCATTCTTAGATCTCAGTCTTTTGAGTAACTGGGACGACAGGGGTGTCACTGGTGTCTGCTGGAATTGTTTTAAGGAAGAAGGCTGTGAGGAAGCCTGATCTCTGAGCATGGGACAACGGATTCATGTATGGAAATGTCACCATGATTCTGCCACCTTGGACACCTAATAGGTGCTTTTTTTTTTTAATTTGTCACGAGAGAATCCTGGTGCTCACCTCCATTTTCTGAACCTTCCCTTCCTGCACTCCCTGGGTCAATCATCCCACACCAACGATTTAAAGTGAATCCACAGTCAAAGAGAACTTTCTCTAGCCAGGCATGGAGGGCTCATGCCTGTAATCTTAGCTACTCAGGAGACTGAGATCCGAGTTTCATGGTTCAAAGCCAGCCCGGGCACAAGAGGATCTGAGACTTATCTCCAATTAACCTCTAGAAAATGGGAAATGGGGCCTGGCTCAAGGATAGGGCAATAACCTTGAGCTGAAGAGCTCTGGGACAACACCTAGGCCCAGAGTTCAAGCCCCCAAAATGAGGACTTTCTCGAGAAATCCCTGAACAATTAGAACAGGGCAACTACACCCAAGGCTCAGCTGGAAAGTTGCTGGCAACTCACTGAGAAACCAGAACTTTAAGATAAGGAAAGGGCCTTGACCACCGGCAAGTTTGCCAACCATCAGAAGTAACTTATGCAAAAGATGGGGACCAAGATAACCTGGGCCTCTGGTCCCCTTCCTGTAAAACCAACTTCCAAGATAGATTTGGGGTGGATGAGTGAGGGGTCCACTGGGCCTTTCTTTCGCCACCTCTCCTGCCTCCTGTTGTGTGTTGGGGACAGTGACTGGGGCTACCTGTGCCAAAAGCTGTCAACTCTGCCTAGTAAGGGCATTAGGGTTGTCAACGCTCATGGGCTTCAAGCCACCAGATGCCACTAAACAGGATGCTGGGAAGAGCTGGGGAATTGGGGGTCTCTGCCTGCCTGCCCGCCCCCCTTCCTTGGCACACAAGCCCTGGGGGAGAGAGGTTCTGCTCCTCTTCTCGCCAGCAAGGGCGCTCCGGGAGTGACTGTCCATGTGATTTGGAATGATCTGCCAGCTGTCCCGCCACTCCCGGATGTTCAGGGCAATCACGATGCCCCTACATTTAAAACCATCATTGGAGTCAGGCGCCTGGTTCACACCTGTAATCCCAGCTACACAGGAGGTTGAGACCTCAGGATTTTAGTTTGAAGCCAGTCCCAGAAGGAAAGTCTGAGATTCATTTTCTCCAATGAACCAACAAAAGAAATGAAGCTATTAAATGGCGGTACAGTTCAAGTGGTAGAGTGCCAGCCCAGGGCCCTAGGTTCAAACTCAGGCACCCTCTCACTCCCTCCCCGCCCCCACACTCTTGAAGGGTAAGGAGAGAAGTTAGGGAAGCCTGCTTGTTTAGAACAAATATTGACAAATGGAAATGGTATCAGTTTCCAAGAAAGGATTACAGACTTGTGGTTCACAGGAAATCTATGGGCACATTGTTCAGGTGTTACTCAAGTATAAACTGTTTTTCCAGCCCAGAACTTGAACTCCAGGCCTCTCAGTCATGCTCAAAAGCAAATTACCCAAGCTATGCCCCAATCCTGTTTCCACTTGTTTTGCAGATAAGTTCTTGTTTTTTTTCTTCTTTTTTTTGCCCAGGGCTGGCATTACACTGCAACCTCCCTATCTCCACTCTCCATGTTGCTGGCATGACAGCCATGCAATGCCCTGCCTACCCAGAAAACTAGCGATTTTTTAAATCAACAACAGGCAAAAGTGAAGTTGGAAGTTTTTGTTTATTCCCTAGACTCATCTTCCACAAGCCATCAAAAAAGCCAGAAGTGGAGCTGTGGCAAGTGGGAGAGTACTAGCCTTGAGTGGAAAAAGAAAAAGCTCAGGGTCAGTGCCCAGGCCTTGATTTCATGCCCCAGGACTAGCACACACACGTGCACACACACACACACACACACACACACACACACACAAAGTAAGTAAATAAACCAGGAAACCTTATCACTGTCTCATCTTGGGTGAATTAAACTTTTCCCCTTTTGGCTTTAGTCTGCCAGCCAATGAATTCTCCCACACACAACAGGAGGCACTAGAGGTGGCAAAAGATAGAAAGGCCCAGTGGACCCCCCTACCCAGCTGGCCCAAGTCTATCTTGGAGTTTGGTTTTACAGGAAGGGGACCAGAGGCCCAGGTGCCAACCATTTCAAGCACAGACAGCCCCCCAAAATGGCAAGCCCATGGAACCCACTTGTGCTTCTAAAATCACACAATACCCCATGTCACTCACACCTGTGGCCACACACCTGGAAGCCAGCCCCTTAGTGCCAGCCATGTTGCAGTGATTTCTTCCACCAAGCTCAGTTTTCCAGGACACACTGTGTGCAACCAGCTCTGGGCCCTAGTCTTAGCTTTCTCCAAACCCCAAAGGAGAGGATATTCCCCCTGCTGGGAAGCCATCAGTTTGGCTTCTTATTTCAGATATGGATGTGGCTTTACAATCAGGACCCGAGGAAAGTGGCCTTGGCCTCGGTTGGAATCGAATCTCAGGCAAGGATATCCATTGGGCAAGAAGTGCCATCCCTCCATTGGCCAGAACCAGAACCAAAACCCACTAGATTTTTTTTACCGCCAAAATGGCAGAAAAGGCAGAGAAAAAAAAGACAAGGTATACCAGGAGCTGGTAGCTGAGATCTGTAATCCTAGCTACTCAGGAGGCTGAGATCTGAGGACTGTGCTTCAAAGCTAGGCAAGAAAGTCCTTGAAACTCTCATCTCCAATTAACCACCAGAAAACTGGACATAGAGCTGTGACTCAAAGTGGCACTAGACTTGAATGAGAGGGCTCAGCCATAGCACCCAGGCTTCTAGTTCAAGCCTCACAACTGACAGGAAAAATAAAGTGCCCAGGGGCTGGGAGTTTGGCTTAGTGGTAGAGTGCTTGCCTAGCATGCATGAAGACCCAGGCTCAATTCCTTGGTACTGCATACATAGAAAAAGGCTAGAAGTGGTGCTGTGGCTCTAGTGGTAGAACACTAGCCTTGAGAAAGCCCAAGGACAGTGGTCAGGCCCTGAGTTCAAGACCCAGGACTGGTAAAAAAAAAAAGTGCCCAGAGCAGCTCAGTCACTCTCTGGCAGGTGCTGATAAGGGCTAAGGAAGAGGAGGACAGGACGTCCGTCCTCCAGAATCTCACTTCCAGGAAGCGGCTGTGACTCCACCTCTATCTCCAGCAGCCAGGAGGGGAGGACAGGGCCCATCCCAACCTGAGGTTACCAACTGGGGACAAATCTCAGTCTACCTCCAGCTAGACCAAAGGCTGGGCCAGCAAGCAAGTACTTGCAGATAAGGTGGCTCCCCATCCCCCAGCTTTCCGTGGAATGGGGCAGATTTAATCAAGTGATGGGATCACTTCCCATCATTTCCCGGGAGCCTTTGGGAGAGGCCTTGTCATAGAATTCATTTTAGAATGTAGTGTGATCAGCGGGTATACTTCCTTAGGCCCCTCATCCACACCACCAGCTTCACCACGGCGCATCCACCCTGTCCATCACCCCCACACAATGGATCACGTGACCTCTCCCTGTGGAACAGGGAGCTGGCTGTAGCATCTGTGGCCACACCAAATCCTGGCTACTCCCTGGGCCTCAGTCAGTGCCCCATGTGTTAAGTGAGAATAAGGTGTGAGGTGATGGCTAGGCTGGGGGAACCCCACAAGCCCCCCATCTCCCCACTCCCATCTGCCTTCCCATCAGCAGATGGATGGAGGCCAGGGCAGGCCCCAGAGATGCCATCATGGGGAAACAAGCTTTTCCAGATGATTCCTCTCCCTTGTACCAAGAGGCTTAACTACAAACTAGGTAGATTCACCCACCCTGAGCTGGACTGTGAGTTCACACTCACGGGAGGACAGGGCCCCCATGTCCCAAGCGGCAGAGGTGGAAGGTTCTGGAAGAAGTGAGGGGACACTGCAGGTGACTAGCAGTGGTTTACTGAGGGCACGGGAAAATGGGCACCAGGCCCAGGCTAATGCCGAGCAGCCTGAGCTTAGTAGAAATCCTCGGGGTTCACGTCGGAGTTGGAGTCAGAGTCTAGCTGGTTCTGGATCTGACTCTGCTTCCGGTACAGGTGAGCCACCTGCAGAGCACAGACACGGGGGAGGGGGGGACGGTGGGTACTAGGCTGATGGGCATGGGGGGTGGGCACTAGGCTGGGCCCACCCACACCCTGGCCTGGACACCCTCCCACCCTCACCTGGGCGCTGGTGAAGGTCGGGCGCCAGCACGCACCCCTGTAATCCCAGCTGTAACCCCAGACAGAGATCTGATGATTGAGGTCCAAGGCTGTGAGACTCTTCTCCCCACGGAACCACCCAAAACAAAAAAATGCCGGGAGTGAAGCTGTGGATCCAGTGGTAGAGCGCCAGGCTTGAGCATAAAGGCGCAGGGACAGTGCTCAGGCCTCTGAGTTCAAACCCCAGGATTGGTCCCCATGAAGGGCAGATGGAGGGCACAGGAGACCGAGGCCCAGAGCCCCTCTCACGTTGCCTCTGCTGTCCCCAGTGGGTGGCCGCATGGACTTTGAGGACTGTGTGGAGTTGATGACACCCAAGCTGCTGGCAGAGACAGCCGGCATGATGGGCGTCCAGGAGATGCGGGATGCCTTCAAGGAGGTGAGCAGGCATGTGTGCAGGCATGTGAGTGCGTGTGCTGCGTGTGTGTACACAGGTGTGTGGGGTGTAGGAGTGCACGCGTCTGTGTGCACGCACACGTGTGCGTCACCACGCCCCACCTCTCCTAGCGCTTGGCCACTGCTATTGGTTTGTTTTGTGTGCTGGCCCTGGAGCTTGAACTCGGGGCCGCCTCTGCCGCTGCTCCTAGCCCAGCCCTTTGGCCTGTGTCCAGTTCGACGCCAACGGAGACGGGGAGATCACGCTGGGGGAGCTGCAGCAGGCCATGCAGAGGCTGCTGGGGGAGAAGCTGACCCCCCGAGAGATCGCCGAGGTGGTCCGGGAGGCCGACATTAACGGCGACGGCACCGTGGACTTCGAAGGTGATCTCAGGGTGAAATGACCCAGAATTCACTTGTAACTCCCGTGTCATGTCACAAGTCACCCAGTCCCTGTGTGTGTGGGGGGGGGAGCATGCGAGTGCATGTGCACCTGTCCTGGGGCTCAAACTCTTGTCCTGGGCGCTGTCCCCAAGCTCATCAGCTCAAGGCCGGTGCTCTACCACTGAGCCACAGCACCACTTCTGGTTTTCTAGTGATTAATTGGAGCTAAGAGTCTCACAGTCTTCAGTGCCCAGGCTGGCTTTGAACCTTGATCCTCAGATCTCAGCCTCCTGAGTAGCTAGCATGACAGGCTGGAGACACCAGGCCCCATCCTTGTTTTTTGTTTTTTTTTCTCCAAGTGAGCCTTCAGGGTTGGGAGGCAGCTTTGAGAAGCACTTTCTGCGTGGGTCCCTGGCCCTAACATTCTTGGGTTTTGTGCAAGGAAGCACCCCCACCCCACCTTGCCTGTCCCCCGCGCCCTGCCTCACCTGCAGAGTTTGTGAAGATGATGTCCCGCTGAAGAGCTCCCAGAAGCCCCCTCTCTTAAGCAGTGTGACAAGCAGGCTGAGGGAGGACCCCAAAGATGGGGGAGGGGGAGGGGCCTGGCGGTAGTGTGGACTGAGGTGAGATTGTAAGCAGGTGCTTGTGGCCAGGATTGGATGCCGAGGGAGAGAGTGTGCATGGAATATATGGAAGGTCCTGAAGGACCAGAGCCGTCCCCCAACTTCTAAAGTGCGATGGTGTCTTTCCTTCCTCATCCTAAACCCCACACATGCCCCAGCTGCTTGGAGGTTGGCGCGGAAGGAGGCCGTGTGGGGAACTTTGGGGCAATTTGCCCCCGACACTTCCATCACACAGTCTGCCCTTCTCTTGCCAGCTTCAACCTCTGATCCCCCAGGTTCTGTCGTGGTAGGAGTGGAGTGGGGGCCACATAGGCCACAGATCCGGCAGTGGGAATCTAGACACGCTGGGGTGTGGCAGGGCAGGTGGACAGTGCTCCACTGGGGATAGTGGTTCCAGCCTGTAGTCCCAGCGGCTCGGGAGGCAGGGAAAGGACGATCGTGAGGTGAAACCAGCCCTGGCAAAGGTAGCAAAACTCTCTCCAAAACAAAACAAACCCAAAAGGGAAAGGGCTGGGAGCGTGGCTGCAGCACCGGGGCGTTTTCCTAGCTGTGTGGGAGACCCCGGGGTCTCAGCACTCAGCACAGTGTCCTGGGGGGAGGGGTGTCCAAGGTCATCACACTGCCTTCCAGGAATAAATCCGTTTTTCCCTTTTGACCTCCACATCATCTTGGTGTGAGATATGGTGGGCGGGGGCTGGATTAAATCACAGCCTGGATTATAAAGGTTTAGAGCAAGCTGATCCCGGGGCATGAATTCTCTACAAATATCACGAGAGAGACACACACACCATACGGAGGCAGGCAGAGAATGCCGGACAGATGGATAAACAGAGACAGAGATTGACAGATGGAGACAGAGACAGAGAGAGGAGGGAGGGAGGGAGGGAGGGTCTCTCTCCCTCCTCTGGGGTGGGCCCCAGCCTGTCCTTCTGTCCATCCAGCAGGGAGGCTACAGCCTCCACCTCTGCCATCCTGGTATGGCCACTTGGACAGCCTCCTGGCCTCTGGCCTCCCAGGGCCGTGGAAGGAGAGAAATCACACAGGAGCTTCTCTGTCTCCACTCGGGTCCAGGTTCACGCGTGGAGATGGGGGCACACATGCTCGATGCTTACTTATTTATTCATCTGTGACCTGCTTAGGTGCTGACCATGCTCTACCCCAGGTCAGGCTTCTTCTTCCCGAACCCTGCAGCGTCCATGCTGCCCCTAGGCCGGGTCTTCTTCAAGGAAGCAGCGAGGTGGACACAGGGGTGGGGCAGGAGCTGTTTTCTGGGTGTCAGTGCCCTGTTTCCCTCTGCTCTTCTCAGAAGACCCGGTGATGCCATATGGTGACAACCGGGTGTTTCTAAAGGTGACCATCTAGGCCCAGAAGGCACAGGTGCCAGTCCCGGGGCGGGGGGGCAGCCTTCTCCCAAGACTGGCTTCTGTCTGAAAGAACAACCAGGAGCCAGGCTTCAATTAGAAATAAAAAGTGACACTTAGCGTGGCATCATGGCTCGTGCCTGTCATCCCAGCTACTCAGGAGGCTGAGATTTGTGGTTCAAAACCAGCCCAGGCAGGAAAACCCAGAGACTCTTATCTCCCATGGACCAACTAAAAGCCAAAAGTGGAAATGTGGCTCAAGTGGTAGAGCGACTGCCTTGAGTGTACATGCATATATATATATATATATATATATATATATATATATATATATATATATATACACACACACACACACACACACACACACACACACATATATATATATATATATATATATATATATAGCAAGTGAGACCTGGAGTTCAAGCCCCAGCCTCAGCACAAAAACAAAACAAAAACAAAACTTTCCCTTTACCTCATCTCTCCCCTTGCCAGTGAAGTCCCAATTCCCTATGGCTTCCCTCCCACCTTGGCCACTTAAGTGCTGGGATTACAGGCACGGGCCATGGTACCTGTCTTAGCAATTAACCTCCCCGCCCCTCTTTCATCTCAGCTGTTCATCAGGTTGGACCCCGCCTGCCTCCTCCTAATCTCCAATCTTCCCCACCCCGCACCCCTCACCTTCCAGGCTGCTCGGGGCCCACTGGGGGTCAGCAGTACACCCACGTGTGGTCCTGGTCGTAGTTGTAGGATGTGGCACACCAAAGGCGCTTCTGTTTCGACCCTATCTTGGTGCAGTTAAAATAATTCTTGTTTTTATAGTTGAACGGAAAGTGGCAGGGGAAGCCCGGCGATAAGGCAGAAATTCCTTCGGGGAGAGAAGAAGGAGAAGGGGACAGGATGAAGGCCATTAAGCAGCAAAGAGGGGTCAGGACCCTCACATCTCAGCTCCTGAGTAGCTGGGTGACAGGTGTGAGACCCCAGCACCTGGCGATGCCTCGTGTGTGTGATATTGTATTTTCACCTGCAGCTCAAGCCAATCCTAGTCATGCCCCCCCCCCCCCCCCGTGAGCCCCGAGTCCGAGTCTAGAGTCCAGGCTGTGCCCAGGTCCCCGGCGCCCCTCCCTGGGCCCCCAGCCCCGAGCCCCGATTACTGGTGTCGGCGCAGACGCTCCACTTGCCGTCCTGGTCCATGTTCTCGGTGGTCGGGCACCAGAGCTTGCTGTCCTCGTTCTCGATGCACTCGGAGACCACGCTGTTTCTGTAGGTGGAGGGGAAGATGCAGGGCCTGCTGAAGGAGTTGCCGCCGTACTCTGCGAACGACCAGGGGAGGCCGCGTCAGGAGGAGGGGACGGGCCTGGCGGCCTCGCGTGCGCGCATGGGTGTGCGTGTGTTGCGTGTGTGTGTGTGCGTGTGTGTGTGGTGCGTGTGTGTGCATGTGTGTGTGCATGTGTGTGCGTGTGTGTGCATGTGCATGCGTGTGTGTGTTCGTGTGTGCGTGTGCGTGTGTGCTGGTGTGCGGGGGTGTGCGGGTGTGTGCGCGCGTGTGTGCGTGCGTGTGCGTGTGTGTCGTGTGCATGCGTGTGTGTGTTCGTGTGTGCGTGTGCGTGTGTGCTGGTGTGCGGGTGTGTGCGGGTGTGTGCGTGCGTGTGTGCGTGCGTGTGCATGTGTGTCGTGTGCATGCGTGTGTGTGTTCGTGTGTGCGTGCGCATGTGTGCGTGTGTGTGTGCGTGTGTGCATGCTCATGTGTGCGTGCGCATGTGCGTGTGTGTGTGTTCGTGTGTGCGTGTGCATGTGTGCGCATGTGTTTGTGTGTGTGTGTGTGTGTGTGTGTGTGTGTGTGTGTGTGCCTGCGCATGCGCGCGCCCGTGGGTGCCAATGCCGGGGCTTGAACTCGCGGCCGGGGCGCCGTCTTTGAGCTGGCGAGCCCCTGGGCCACAGCGCCACTTCCAGCTTCCTGGTGCTCACTGGAGATGGCGGTCTCGCGGATTTTCCTGCCCGGGCTGGCTTCGAACCGCCATCAACACTTCCCCGTCCTGGCTCCTGAGGCTGCGGGATTCGCAGTACTTACGCCGGCTCCTCCTGGGTGCTTAATGCCGGCCCCGCGGTCCCCACGCACCGACCCCGGTGCTTACCGTTGGTCTCGCAGTACTTCCACTGGTGCCTCTGGTCGAAGCTGGAGGTGACGGAGCACCAGGCCCTCCGCATCAGGCTCCCTTCAAACGTGCAGCTGTCATATGGCTTCCCGCGGAAGACGAAGGGGAAGATGCAGCGCGGGTAATCTGTGCCGGGCGGGGCGGGGCTCGGCCTCGGGACTCAGACTGCCTTCGCAGGCCCCGCCCCACCCACAAGCCCCGCCCACACCTGCAAGGCCCTGCTCCACCCACAGGCCCCGCCCATACACGCAAGGCCCCGCCCACACCCGCGAGGCCCCGCCCATGGCAAGGCACTGCCCACACCCGCAAGGTGACGCCACAGGCCACAGGCACGCCCCACCCCCAAGGCTTGTGTCAGTTCTACAGGCCCCGCCCACACCCGCAAGGCCCCGCCCGCGTCGAGGCCCCGCCCGCGTCGAGGCCCCGCCTCCGAAGACCCCGCCCCTCAGCCGCAAGGCCTCGCCCCTCCCAGGCCCCACCCACACAACAGGCCTCGCCCACACCGACAAGGCCCCGCACACATCCGCAAGGCCCTGCTCCACCCACATGCCCCGCCCACACCCCCAAGGCCCCGCCCAGGCCACGGGCCCCGTCCGCAAACAAGGCCCCGCCCAGGCAAGGCTGCACCCACACCCGCAAGGTCATGCCACAGGCCACAGGCACACCCCACCCCCAAGGCTTGTATCAGCTCCACAGGCCCCGCCCACACCCGGAAGGCCCCGCCCACGTCAAGGCCCCAACTCTGCAGGCTCTGCCCCTCAGCCGCAAGGCCCCTCCCCTCACAGGCCTCGCCCACACCGGCAAGGCACCACCCACATCGATACAGGCCCCTCCCACGCCAAGGCCCGCCCACATCCACAGGGTCCCGCTCCACCCACAGGCCCCGCCCACACCGACAAGACCCTGCCCACACCAAGGCCCCCGCCCACACCCGCAAGTTCACGCTACAGTCCTCGCCCCAGGCCACAGGCACGCCCCGCCCCAAGGCTTGTCTCACTTCCACAGGTCACGCCCACACCTGCAAAGGACTTGCCCCACGCCACAGGCACGCCCCACCCCCAAGGCTTGTGTCAGTTCCACAGGCCCCGCCCACACCCTCAAGGCCCCACCCACACCTGCAAGGCCCCGCCCACGCCAGCAGTCACGTCACAAGCCGGCCCATACCCGCAAAGGCCACGCCCACGCCCCAGGCACGCCCCACCTCCAAGGCCAGACTCAGGTCCACAGGCCACGCCCACACCTCACTCAGGGCCTCATTTCTCTCCCCTTTTCCATTCAAGGCTGGCGCTCCACCACGGAAGCCACAGCTGAGAGTCTCACCGACTTTCCTTCCCCGGGATGGCATCGCGCCTCCATCCTCCGACCTCAGCCTCCTGAGTGGCTGAGATGACTGGCCTGAGCCACAGACGCCCCTTCTGTATTCGCACTCAGTGCTCCATGGAGCATGGCTCCTGCTCACACTGGGAAACCCTGCTTTCCCTGCAGGCCGTGGGGGACCCAGCCGGGGAGGTCCCGGTGTCCTGGTACGAGCCCACTCACCTTCCACCGTGCAGTACTTCCACCTGCCATCGTACACCGCCCTGGTGGAGCACCACGGGAAGAAGCTATTGGTCTGGATGCAGGTGAAGAAGGCGGAGCCCTTGTAGATGAAGGGGAAGATGCAGGTCTCCTGCTTCTCTGAAACACAGGAGGGGGCGGGGGCTGAGGGCCACAGTCACCAGCCATTCCCCATTTGCCCACCTCCAGAGCCAATCCTCCAGCTCTTTGTTTATTCCCATTAGAGTCAGGAGAAAGTCTCCCTTTTACCCAACCTAGCCAGGAGAGAGATCTCCCCACAGCTAGAATGACAGGCAAATGTCACCAAATCTTTAATCATCATCATCATCATCATCATCATCATCATAATAGGAATCAAAAGAGCTGGGGGGTTGGCTCAAGGGTAGAGGCTCAAGGCCCTAGATCTAGGTTATACTATCATTCATCTGTCTGTATCTATCTATCTAATCACCAGGGATCTAGCTCACTCCTTCCCCCTGAAAAGGTTTAGATTTGGGTCAAGAGTGTTGAGAAAAACCTTCGTATACCATGAGAGTCACTAACTGATGTCTCTGGCCCCCCCACCCCAGTTTCTTGGTGTGGAATGACATCACCCACATGACTGACATGGGTGCAGGACATGTGGGAAGTCCCCCCACTCTGGCACCTCCTTCCCCCTCTGGCACCTCCAATACGAGCCCCCATGGACTTGAGTTCCCAATATGGTGGGTTCCTCTGCCAGTTCACCACCTGCTCTGCCTGCAGGCCAGCTGTGGGTTGTGTGACCACGTGAGGCCAGGGGAGGGCTAGCAGAGAGAGGAGAGGTCAGACCTCCCTCTCCGCCTAACCAATGAGCCAGCACAATTAAGAGCCCCCAAATAGCGAGGCACTGGTGCCCACAGCTGCAGTTCCAGCCTCCGGAGACTCCCATGTGAGGACCGCAGTTGGAAGCCAGCGCAGGCAGGAAACTCTTTAAAGACATCTCCAATGAACCACCAAAAAGCTGGAAGTGGAGCTGTGGGTCAGCACCTAGGCCCTGAGTTCGAGCCCCAGGACAGGCATTAAAAAAAAAAAATCTTAAATAACCCAGTGTTTCCCACCCCTGGGTCTCAAACATGTGGCTGCTTTCATGCTTGGCCTCCTACTCTTCACTTCTCTTTGACCTTAGTATGCATGCCCCCTTGACCTTGGTCCTGCTTGTGCCCTGCCTTCGTGTGGCTGAGTCTGCATCCACACACCTCGTGCTTACAGCATGACTTGACCCGGATCTCAGATCCTGGTGTATAAACCACAGTGGTGGCGGAGGGGGGTCGTGGGAATCTGAGGTTTCTCCAACCTCTGTGCACCCAGAGATTTTGATGGGCACAGTTGCAGTTTTCCCACCTTCCAGACTGCCTCCCCCACTCTCCTACTCACCGCCACCAGCCTGGTAGATGTGGAGAAGGAAGGCCGTCCACCCCAGCACATAGCTGCAGTGCTGCATCCTCGCTGCCTCTGCCCAATACACTGAGGGAACAATGAAGCTTTGCTTTGTCATGTTCCATTTCTTTGCCACTACCTTCCGGGGTTCTATCCAAGACAACTAAAAAGTATTTTTTTTGCAGGACACATACGTTATGGCATGTCTATGTATAATATCTGTGCATACATATGATAATATATAATATATTATGGATGGATTAGAAAGTTGGATGGCTGAATAGATGGAAATTTGGATGAATGGAGGATGGGTGGGTAGATGGTAAATGGTTGATGGATGAATGGATAGATGATGGATGAATGGGTGGATGGCTGAATAGATGGAAGGTTGGATAGACGGATGGATGGTGGGTGGTGGATGGATGGGTGGATGGAAAGAAGATTGGGTGGCTGAATAGATAGAAAGTTGGATGGATAGATGATGGATGGGTAGATGGGATAGATGGTTGATGGATGGATGGGAAGGTGGGATAGATGGTTGATGGATGGATGGATGGATGGATGGGTGATGAGTGATGGGTGGATGGATAATGAGTGGATGGGTAGATGGATGAGGAGTGGATGGATGGATGGGTGATGGGTGGGAGGGTGGGTGGACAGTTGAGTGGATGGAAGATAGGTAGATATAAGGCTTCATCGATGGCTATCTGGAGGGATGGGTGGAGGAGTGATTGACAGGTAGGTTGATAAAGGCTGGACTGGAGAGTAAGAGTGAAGAACATACTTACACATGGAAGAGGCTGCCAAGAAGCAACCGTGTTTAGAAAAGTCCAGAATACAATAACAAACAATCACTAAGGTAGAGAAGAGAATCAACACAATTTCAAAATACATTTATTTTTGCCAATCCTAGGCTTGAACTCAGGGCCTGAGCACCGTCCTTGGGCTTTCTCAAGGCTAGAGCTCCAGCACTTGAGCTACAGCCGTATCTCTGGCTTTTTCTATATATGTGGTACCGAGGCATCAAACCTGGGTCTTTGTGCATGCTAGGCAAGCACTCTACCACTAGGCAAAACTCCCGGCCCCTGGGTGTTTTGTTTTGTTTTTGTTTTTGCTGGTTAGTTTAGACATGAGTCGAGCAGACTTTTTTGTGCCCAGGCTGACCTTGAACCACCATCTTGCAGACCCTCCCCCTCCCAGTGGCTAGGATTACTGATGTAAGTTGGTGACACCCTGCTCATCGATCTTTTAGAAGTAACATTTGTATCTGAGAGAACATGTGTGACAGTTGTCATAGGATCTGGTTTGGTTTTGTTTTTTAATCATTTTCTTGTGTGATATCACACCCATGTCTGCCTGTCATGCTCCCCAAGGCCACAGCTCCCCTTTTATCAACCAACAATGTACTACTGTGTACGTGGGCCAGGTGCCAGCCCCAGTCAACCCCAGGCTCAGGGCACAGGGTGCTCAGGCGCTTAGATGTCCCTACTCTCAAGATAACTTGGGCCTCGCCCCAGTGTTCCAGACATGGCTGCCTGGCTGGCCTGCTAATTGCCTGGAACCGCCCCCAGAAGAGCTTCTGTGAACACCCAGGACTTGATCAGAATAATGACTAGTGTTCTCCACGCTCCCTCAGTATCACCTTTTTCATGCTTGCATAAATTCCCTGCATGGCACAAAGGCGCAAACAGGGAGGAGCATGGGAAGGAGGAGTGGGGAGCACGCTGTCTCCAAGAGGACGGAGGAGCAAATACAAAGGCCCTGAGTATGTGGAACCGCAGCTCATGTGCCATTCACTTCAAAGACCCATGCACCAAGAGCCGAGCAAGGCGGGGCAAGAGACACAAGCCATGAGTGGATTGACAGAAAACTTGGGCTGACTGATAAATCATTGTTAAAAAGCACGTTGAGAGGAAGGTCACGAAATAGATGAGACTGGATGTGACGCCAAGGACTCTGGGTTAGCGACTGTGCACTTCGGGAGCTTGGGACTCCATTGGGAACTCCAGGGAGCTCCACAAGGCTGGTTCCACCTGTAGACCACGCCTCCCTCAGGCCTCTGGCCTGGCCTGAGCACATGGCTCCAGCCTCTCCACAGCATCTCGGAGCTTCTGCTGAACACATCTGCCTCCTTCAGGTCCAATAACTTTGCACAACTGCCACTTCTGCCACATGAGCCCAATGACGCATACATGGTAGATAATAGATATATATCATGTAATATATAGTATATAAAACATATACTCCATCTATTCAGCCTTCCAACCTTCTATCCATCCATGCTGATCATCCACCATCCATCATCTATCATCCATCCATCATCCACCATCCACCATCCATCATCCACCATCCATCATCCATAATCCATTATCTATAATCCACCATCCATCATCCATCATCCACCAACCACCATTCATCATCCATCCACCATCCACCATCCATCCACCATCCATCATCCTCCATCCATCATCCATCCACCCATCATCCATCATCCCTCCATCATTCATCTATCATCCATCCATCATGCATCATCCATCATCCATCCACTATCCATCATTCCTCCATCATCCATCCACCATCCATCATCCATCATCCACCATCCACCATCCACCATCCACCATCCATCATCCACCATCCATCCACCATCCATCATCCATCATCCACCATCCATCCACCATCCATCATCCATCATCCACCATCCATCATCCATCATCCACCATCCATCATCCACCATCCACCATCCATCATCCACCATCCATCCACCATCCATCATCCATCATCCACCATCCATCCACCATCCATCATCCATCATCCACCATCCATCCACCATCCATCATCCATCATCCACCATCCATCACACATCTTCCACCATCCACCATCCATCATCCATCATCCACCATCCATCATCCATCATCCACCATCCATCATCCACCATCCACCATCCACCATCCATCACACATCTTCCACCATCCACCATCCATCATCCATCATCCACCATCCATCATCCATCATCCACCATCCATCATCCACCATCCACCATCCATCATCCACCATCCATCCACCATCCATCATCCATCATCCACCATCCATCACACATCTTCCATCATCCACCATCCATCATCCATCATCCACCATCCATCATCCACCATCCACCATCCATCATCCACCATCCATCCACCATCCATCATCCATCATCCACCATCCATCACACATCTTCCACCATCCACCATCCATCATCTATCATCCATCATCCACCATCCACCATTCATCATCCATCCACCATCCACCATCCATCCACCATCCATCATCCATCCACCCATCATCCATCATCCCTCCATCATTCATCTATCATCCATCCATCATGTATCATCTATCATCCATCCACTATCCATCATTCCTCCATCATCCATCCACCATCCACCATCCATCCATCCAGTCATCATTCATCCATTAAGCATGTACCCATCATCTAACCTTCAAACTTCCATCCATGCACCTTTCATGCCTCCCTCCTCCCTCCTTCTATTCACCTATGATTTCATCCATCTTCCACTATCTATCTTCCATCCATCCATCCAACCCTCCATCCATTGCAGTTCATCCTGCCATCACCCATCCAGTAGCTTCCAGAGCTCTACCGTCTGCCAGACACTGGTGAGAATCCAAAGAATGCAGACAGGATTTCTGTCCCAGGAAGTGTCACAGGAAAACTCGGTTCATAGGACACATGCATGCACACACACGCCCGATGACGGCATGAGACACACAAATGTGAAAGGACCCCATGGGACACCTGCATGTGTGCATACAAGATGACTGCATGGGACACACGCAGGCGTGCTCACATGCAATATGACCACATGAGACACACACATGCACACACAAGAGGACCGCAGGAGACACACGCATGGGCACACACACACACACACACACACCCCTTCTTTACTAGAAATGTTGGCCCCCATTTGAAGGGACAAGGCCAGAGTCTCAGGAAGATCTCTTGGGAATCTCAGCTTCCTTCCTGCCCACACTAGGGGCCCTGCGCTCACCTCAGAACGGTGGCCGTAGGACACATGAGGACCTGACTCCAATAGCAAGAAACGTCAGAGGCCAATCAATCCTCCAGCCCCGTCCTTCTTGCCTTCCTCCCCAAACCTGAGCCCCACACACATTCCCACACCATGGCATTGTCCAAATAATCTCCAGTCATCACCGACTCCTTGTTGTCTTAACAAGAAAAGGAATCTGCCCCCTCCGGCCCCTCCCCTTTTTCAGCCACTCACGCCTGTAACCCCAGCTACTCAGGAGCCTGAGATCTGAGGATTGAGGTTCGAAGCCAGTCCTGGGCAGGAAAGTCTATGAGACTCGACTCCAGTGAAATACCAAGTTGTCAGAGGAGTAGCTGTGGCTCAAGCGGTAGAGTAACAACCTTGAATGAAAAGCTCAGGGATAGTGCCCAAGCCCTGAAGCCCCAGGACTGGCACGTGCACGCGCACGTGAGAATGTCCTCATGACCTGATTTGAGAGATGGCTGCCCTTCTGTCCACACCTTAATAACAGCAATACAATTATATCTAAAAAAAATCAATTACAGCTGGGTGCAGTGTCTCACACCTGTAATTCTAGTTACTCAGGAGGCTGAGATCTGAGGATCGAGGTTCAAAGCCAGCCCGGGCACTAAAGAATGTGAGAGTTTTATCTCCAATTATTCACTAATCACTAATCACTAGAAAACAGAAAATGGGGCTGTGACACAAGGGGCAGGGTGGTGCCTTGAGCTGAAGAGCTCAGGGCCAGTGCCCAGGCCCAGAGTTCAAGCCACATGACCCCCCCCACACACACACACAAATCAATTACAGGGCCAGGAGTTTGGCCTAGTGGTAAAGTGCTTGCCTAGCATGCACTAAGACCTGAGTTTGATTCCTCACTACCACATATATAGAAAAAGCTGGAAGGGGTGCTGAGGCTCAAGTGGTAGAACCATAGCCTTGAGAAAGTCCAAGGACAGTGCTCAGGCCCTGAGCTCAAACCCAGGACTGAAAGAAAAATAAATGAAAAATCAATTCATACTGGTTTCTTTTTTCCTTTTAAATATAGACCTATTGTGAAATATATAGATGTATCTTAATATATATCGCTCTATCTATATAAATATAGATGTAGATGTAGATAGATATTTTGAGTACTGTCTATTCTACCAGAAAGTCTAGAACCCATGACCCAATTTCTCACAGCACCCCCACACACACCAGATTTCTATACCTTTAGAAGAAGAATCCTTCTTGGCCCCAGGGTGCTCTCTCACGCGCTCTCTCTCTCTCTCTCTCTCTCTCTCTCTCTCTCTCTCTCTCTCTCTCTCTCTCTCTCTCTCTCTCTCTCTCTCTCTCTCTCTCTCTCTCTCTCTCTTGCTTTGAAGTCGTGCTCACACATCTGCAGCTTGACTGGGAAGGGCCAGCCTGGGGGAAGATGGCAGCCACCCCGAGGCTCCCTGGCCAGGGTCAGTGCAGGCTCGGCGGGCATCATCACCTCAGGGGAAGTCCACCATGGGTCCTGACCCTCCTGGGACGCCATAAACCAGTCAGGGTGGGTGGAGGCTCAGCGGGGGCGTCTGGGAGGCCCTGGTCTCCAGCGGGCCTGGTTCTGGCTGAGTAATGACAGCCCGGTTCTCTACTTCAAAGGATCTGAGACAGAACTGCGTGTCTCCAGGCAGTGCTCCTTTGAGTTTTCAAGTGATGTCTCCTGAGACTGAGGGAACATGGGGGGGGGCGGGAGATCGTAGATGGGGGTGCAAAGAGAGGAAGAAGAATGTAGGGAAAGGAGGGCAAGGGAGAGAAGGGAAGGGGAAGGAAAGAGTTCATGGAGGGGAGGGAAGGGAGTGGAAGGTAGAAGGTTATGGAAGAGAAGATGGAGTTGAGTTAGCAGAAGTGGGTAGAGGATCAAGAAGAGGACATGACGAGAGGGAGGAGAGTGAAGGAGAGGAGAAGACATGGGAAGAGGAAAGGGGGGCTACAGGAAGGAGGCTGGAGTAAGGGCGAGGGGAGGAGACAGAGGCTGTGTGGTTGGTCTTCAAGACTCCAGGGCCAGTGGCTGAGCACCCACGCCAGGGCCATGGCACCCAGGGGTTTCCCATGGCTGTGGACCTGCCTGCTGCCCTGCATGCTGGGACAGCAGTACGAAGGTGAGGCCCGGGCCAGGGTGCTGGGGGAATAGTGCTGAAGATGAGGCTCAGGGCTGGTGGTCCTGGGCTTGACGGGGCCTCTGGGCTGCCCCTCAGAAAGGAGAAGATGCCCCATCCCCTCAAGATAGGCCACAACCCTGGGGGAAACTCAGCAAAGGAAGCAGAAGGAGCGGGCATGGCTATAACAGCTACTGGAATGTGACACAGGCAGGCGTCAGGGGGCTCCATAGTCCTGGGGGGCCATAAGAGAAGCCCTAACGTCCTAATGGTGAGGGAAAATGGGTGTCCTGTCAGCTCATCCTTATTCCTTGACTACAGTCACATTGGCTCGAATAATTCTAAGGGGCCCATTATCAAGTGGGACGGAAGCCTGGGGACTAGCCTTAGTGATTTTGATAAGGATTGTGCACCTCTGAGTGAACGATTTCCTATAGAAGGAATGAGGGCAATAATCTCACATTGTGTTTTTTAAGTGCTCGGCAAGACGTGTGCATTTACAAAGAAATAAAAATTACAGTGTCGATGGAAGTCGTTTCAGAAATGAAAGACAGAAGAGGGAAGCAATAGATGTTCTCAAGTCTTTGGTCATTACTTTTCTATCAGCTAGGATTTCTACTGTATGCTTTTTTTTTAAAAGAAGAAAATAACATTTTTATTAGCATATGTTAATGGTACAAGGGCTTGCATTGTGGTCTCTTCTGGCAATAGTTTCAACAGGTGTTATTTCTCTACGCATCCCTTTTTTTTTTTTAAATTTGGCTATTATATAGTCTCTGCCAGCCAGGTGTGGTGGCTCACACCCATAATCCTAGTTACTCAGGAGGCTGAGATCTGAGGATCAAGGTTCAAAGCTAGCCCGGGCACTAAAGTCCGTGAGACTGTTATCTCTAATTAACCTCTAGAAAACAGGAAGTAGCGCTGTGGCTCAAGGGTAGGGTGGTAGCCTTGAGCTGAAGAGTTCAGGGACAATGCCCAAGACCAGAGTTCAAACCCCAAGACTGAACAACAACAAAAAAGATAGTCTGTCTCTCTCTGTCTCTGTCTGTCTGTCTCTGTCTCTGTCTCTTGCTCTTACTTTCTCTCTACCCCTTAAGCCACACCTTCAGCCTGGCTTTCTGCCGGTTATTTTGGAGATGGGAGTCTAGACAGCTTTGCTGCCTCCGCTGGCCTTGAACCACAATCCTGGCAGCTAGGATGACAGGCTTGAGCCACTAGCACCTGACAAGACTTTTCAAACATGTGTGAAAAGCAGAGTATGTGAAAGTGTGGTGCCCAGCTCCGAGAATGCACACTGTGCTTCTGTCCGCATTGTGTCTGCAGACCCAGATGGTCTGGCCAGATGTCTGGGTCTGCGTTCAGCCCTTGCTGGATCTTGAAAATCTCCCCAGAGTCTCTCACCCCTCCAGCCCCAATCTTGTCAATCAGATCAAGCTAGGTTTCTTAAGAAGCTTCTGTGAGTCTCATTACAACTAGAGTGAATTAAAAAGTCCTACAAAAGGGGGCACCTGTAGCTCACAGCTGTAATCTTAGCTACTCAGAGGAGGCTGAGAAGCAAGCCTGGGTGGGAAAGCCCAAGGAGACTCTTATCTCCAATAAATCACTTTAAAAAGCTAGAAGTAACGCGGTGGCTCAAGTATTAGAGCCCTAGCCTTGAGGAAAAGAAGTTCAGAGACAGGGTCCAGACCTCAGGGTACAAGCCCCAGGACTGGCCAAAAATAAAGGGGGTGGGGGTAGGGGCTTTTGCACAATTTCTGGACTAGAATGGAATTAGGTTAGATTGTTTGACTCTTTCTATTTCATAGTTATCCTGAAGCATTTGTGCAAAAGCATTTCCATTCACATGTCAGTTTAGGGGTTAGAGTGCATCTTCCATTCCCCACCCCCCACTTCTCCCCCCTTCCGTTATTTGAAAGATCAAATGTAGTGAAATAACTAGTTATTTAACTTTGTTTCTTTCAGATGATTATCTACCAACCATAGGTGAGTTGATTTCTTTAAACAAAACTCTTATTTAAATGTCTTTTTAAATGTAATAAAGTAACCACTCATTGCATTAGTTCTTACCCTGATAAAAAAAAAAATCATACTTCCTGGAGCCGGGAATTTGGCCTAGTGGTAAAGTGCTTGCCTAGCATGCACAAAGACCCAGGTTCAATTTCTTTTTATTTTTTTTTATATATTTTTAAATTTTTTATTGTAATTAGTAAAAGGGTTACATGATATTTGCCAGATAGAAGGTGCATTAATTCACATACATTGATACCCTTTCACATGTCTTGGTACCCATTACCCTCCCCCCCAGCCCCCCAGGTTCAATTCTCAGTAGCCACATACATGGAAAGAAGAGTGGTCAGAGCGTTGAGGAAAGCCCAAAGGCAGTGCTCAGGCCCTGAGTTAAGTCCCCAGGACCTGGCAAAAAGAAAAAAGATGTACTATAGCTTATACTTTATTTTTCAATCCTAGGGCTTGAACGCAGGCTTGAATGTATTGTCCTTGCGCTTTGTGCTCAAGACTAGCGCTCTACCCTTGATCCAGAGCTCTACTTCTGCTTTTGGTGGTTAACTGGAGGTAAACATCGATAGACTTTCTGCCCAACTGCTTTAAACTGTGATCCTCGGATCTCAGCCTTCTAGAAGCTGAGATGACAGGCATGAGCCCCTAATACCTTGACTGATATCTGTTTCTCAGAAAGAAACAGATAATCAGTCAAGGTATTAGGGGCTCATGCCTGTCATCTCAGCTTCTCAGAAGGCTGAGATCCGAGGATCACAGTTTAAAGCCAGTCTGGGCAGAAAAGTCTATCGGATGTTTACCTCCAGTTAACCACCAAAAAGCCAGAAGTAGAGCTCTGGATCAAGGGGTAGAGCGCTAGTCTTGAGCACAAAGCGCAAGGACAATACTCAAGCCCTGCGTTCAAGCCCTAGGATTGGCACAAAAATAAAGTATAAGCTTTGTACATCTATTTTTTTTCTGCCGGTCCTGGGGTTTAACTCAGGGCCTGAGCACTACCTTTGGGGTTTCTCAACGCTTGAATTTTTTCCATGTATGTGGTACTGAGGAATTGAACCTGGGTCTCCGTGTATGCTAGGCAAGCATTCTACCACTAAGCGAAACTCCCAGCCTTGCATGTCTATTTCTAGGCTCATTTATGACAGTATAGGAAGAAACTAGAATATTATGAAAAGATCTAAGCGAATCTCCAGCCTTGCATGTCTATTTCTAGGCTCACCTTTATGACAGTATAGGAAGAAACTGGTCTGTAACCTTATTGAACAGGTAAAAATATTTTATGATTCTAGACTTTAGGAGCACTAGCAAAAAGTGAGATGTTTTTGAAAGACAGCACAGCTTTGTGGCTAGATAGAAACTAAAGTATATAATGATCACTAATTTTTTTTTCCTGTAGACCAAATAACATTAGAGTACCTATTTAGCAAAGGTGAAATACTCTATTTTACATAAACAGCCAAAAGTATTTGGAGATGAAAGCATTCATACATGTGAAGGTTTTATATAAAGTAGCAAAACCAACTTGAAGAATACAAAACCAAAACCAGGGCTGGGAGTTTGGTTTAGTGGTAGAGTGCTTGCCTAGCATGCACGAAGACCTGGGTTTGATTCCTCAGTACCACATCCATAGAAAAGGCTGCAAATGATGCTGTGGCTCAAGTGGTAGAGTTCTAGCCTTGAGAAAGCCCAAGGACAGTAGTGCTCAGGCCCTGAGTTCAAGCCCCAGGACTGGCAAAAACAAAAAACCCAGAATGAAACCAATTCAGGCAAATAAAACATAATGATATGTTCCTGGCACAGCCCAGTAACACTGCATTTTCCTCACGCTTTTTCTTTTTGTATGTCATTTTAGATCAGAACCTATGACAATACCTAAGACCACACAGTAAAAATAGACTTCACCAATTTTATTTTCCAGATTCTGCCATTAAATATCCAGAGAGAGAAGGCAAGTTGATCAGAAAAATTTCACGGCTAATGCATGTTCTCTTTTTTTTTTTTATTGTGTAAAGAGATGGGAAAATTAGCAATTTACTTTCTAGCTATCTCCCCCGCCCCCCCGGACCCTTTTTAAAAAATGTTCTCCCCTGGTATCCCAGCCACCCTGGAGGCTGGGATCTGGGGACTGAAGTTCAAAACCAGCCCAGGGGGAGGAGAATCCATGAGACTCTTATCGTCAATAAACCACCAGAAAAGCAGAAGTGGAGATGTGGTTCAAGTGGTAGAGCATCAGCCTTGAGCAGAAGAAGCTTAGGGCCAGTACCCATGCTTCCAGTTCAAACCCCAGGACTGGCACCAAGATAACTCTGAATTCGAGGTGGTCCCCTCCACGCTCCCCTGGGGGCCCTGTGGTGGGCAGAGCCTGGGCAGGAGCGGGGTGGAGGCAGCTCTGGGTAAAGATGGAGACAAGTCTGTGTTCCACAGATGGCGAGTGCGTCTTCCCTTTCTGGTACAGAAAAGAAAAGTACTATGACTGCGTGAAACTCAACTTTAAGCACAAGTGGTGCTCACTGAACACCACATTTGCTGGGTACTGGAAGTACTGTGCTCTGTCAGGTGAGTGGCCCAAGGGAGCCCGGGCTTTGTCCATCTCTGCAGTGGTCTTCTGGGGAGAGACACAAGACATCACAAGCCAGAGGCCATTCCAAGGCCACGCACTGCGGCTACTCCGGGGGCAGTTTTTATGTTGTTGCTGTGTGCCAGGTCCTGGGGCTTGAACTCAGAGCCTGGGTGCTGGCCTTGAGTTTTAGTGCTGAGACTGGTACGCTACCCCTCGAACCACAGCTCCACTTCTGGTTTTTTGGTGATTCCATGTGGTGAAAGTCTCACAGACTTTCCTGCCGAGGCTGGCTTTGAACTATGATCCTCAGATCTCAGCTTCCTGAGTAGCTAGGATGACAGACGTGAGCCACCAGAACCTGGATTTTTTTTCCTTAGTCCCTGTTTTACATTATTATTGCCATTGTTATTATTGTTGTTATTTTAGACCCAGGTTACACCTGGGAGTGAAAATGTGCAGTATCTGACTTTTCTTTTCTTTTGAGCTTGGCTTACTTTTTCCCCCTATGACAAGATCACATTCCACTCATGTTCCTGCAAACAACATAATTGTGTGGCTCCCACAGCCGGGCAATGGCAGGCCCTCAACCCTCTCACTGGCGCTGACATATGTGTGTGCGTATGCAGGCACGTGTGAGTGTGCATGCACATGCATGCATGGAGCCCGCCATGCATCGTGCGTGCATGTGGGCGTGCACATGCATGCTGCTCAGACACTCTCCCCCACTCCCCCCCTCCCATACAGACTTCGCGCCCTGTGCGTTCCCCTTCTGGTACCGGCGCGTGATCTACCGGGAGTGCACGGAGGACGGCGAGGTGTTCGGGAGGAAGTGGTGTTCGCTGACCCCCGACTACAACCGGGACCTGGTGTGGAAATACTGCTGAGGGGCCAGGCGGGATGGGGCTGGGGGTTGCCTGGAATAAACCAGTGAAGGAAGGAAGGAAGGAGGAGAGGAAGGAAGGCTTCTCCTCTTGTTGGTTCTTTGTTCTTTCCAGGCAGGGTGGATGGAGGTGAGGAGGCTGGCTGTCTGCAATGGGTGGGTGGGGCCATGGAGTCACAGCTGCTGTCACCCCAGAGACTGACATCTCAGGGACTGTCACCGCAGCAACATGCCACTGCCTGTTGGCACTCTGGTTGTCAACTCCCAGGGGTACTCTCTCCTGTGCCCAGAGGAGATGAGAAGGACAGGCACACCTAGGACAGTGACTCAGCTCTCAAGGGACATGAAGCCAGGCACAGGGCTCACACCTGTAAACCCAGCTACTCCGGAGGCTGAGATCTGAGGCTCCTGGTTCGAAGCCAGCCCCAGCAGGAGAGTCTGTGGGCCTCTCACCTCCACAGATTCACCAAAAAGCCCCGAGCGCAGCTGCAGCTCAAAGTGGTGGAGTGCTAGCCTCGAACAAAAGCGCTCAGGGACAGCGCCCAGGCCTGGAGTTCAGGCCCACAATGGGCACCAATAAATAAATAAATAAATAAATAGCAAAGGGCTGAGCTGTGGCTGAAGAGGTGGAACATTTTCCCAGCATGCACAGGTCTTGCGGTCAATCTCAGCAGTGCAAAACAATCATCAAACAAAAACCAAGGCAATGCACCCTGTCCCCCCTCCCCACCGCCACCGTGCCAGGACCTCAGGGCCAGCCTCAAGGGCTGTGTACATGAACAGCTGAGGCATTGGTGGCCAAGTGCCAAGGGCCATTCTGACTCCTGGGCCGGGTGATGAAGGAATAATGCTTTCTCGCCCAGGTCCGCTGTGATCCTTCTAGAAGGCTGTGTTCCAGGGCCTGTTCACAGAGCTCTGCACACGGGCTCCCCAGCACGAAGGGAAAACAGACCACAGGACTCTTCCCACCGAGCTCCCCACTGCCTTCTCAAGAGTCAACGGCTAGCAGGAAAAATCTTTATCTGCGGGGGGGGGGGGGGAGAAACACATAAAACACACTAAATATTAATAATAATTTGTAATAATAATAACAATAATAATGTTTCTAGTGGCTCACACCTGTAATCCCAGCTGCACAGGAGGCAAAGATCTGAGGATCAAGGTTCGAGGCCAGCTGGGGCAGGAAAAGTCTAGAAGACCCATCCCTAGTGAACCACCAAAGCACAGGAAATGGAGCTATGGCTGCAAGTGCTAGAGCACTAGCCTTGAGCAGAAGAGCCCAGGCCCACAACCCGGCAGTCAGTGCTGGGAGATGTGCTTTTCTTCTTTCTTTCTTTCTTTCTTTCTTTCTTTCTTTCTTTCTTTCTTTCTTTCTTTCTTTCTTGCTACTCCTGGGCTTGAACGCAGGGCCTGGGCACTGTTCTTGGACACTTTTTTTTTAAATATTTTTTTTTGCCAGTCCTGGGCTTGAGCTCAGGGCCTGAGCACTGTCCTTGGACTTTCTCAAGGCTAGAGCTCTACCACTTCAGCCTCAGCACCACTTCTGGATTTTTTCTATGTATGTGGTATCAAGGAATCGAACCCAGGTCTTCATGCATGCTATGCAAGCATGCTACTACTAGGCCAAACCCCTGGCCCCCCTTGGACACTTTTTGCTCAGGGCTAGCGCTCTGCCACTTGAGCCACAGCACCACTTCCGGCTTTTTCTGTGTACATGGCACCAGAGAATGGAACCCAGGGCTTCCTGCAAGCTAGGCAAGCATTCTACCACTAGGCTATGGTCCCAGCCCAGCTCTGTTTGTCTTTTTTGGTGCCTTTCCTGGGACTAGAACTTTGGGCCTGGATGCTGTCCTGGAGCTTTTTATGCTCAAGGCTGGAGCTCTACCACTTGAGCCACAGCTCCACTTCTGGCATTTCTGGTGGCCATTGGAGATAAGAGTCTCCTTGACTTTTCTGCCTGGGCTGGCTTTGAACCACAATCCTCAGATCTCAGCTTCCTGAGCGGCTGGGATTCCAGGCGTGAGCCACTGATGCCGCCTAGGGCTGTTTTATTTTTCTGTTGTGTGCTGTTTTTCTTTTTTTTCTTTTTGATGTTGTGGTGTTTAAGCACTGTGACACTGGAAGCCAGAGGCATTTCTGGGGAGCGGGGACATGTGACAGGTCAGAAGGAGGGGTGGAGAGGGGAGGGGGCTATATATCAGCTGGAGCCCAGGCTGGCCACAGTGTGCCACTTTCAGGTCCTTGGAGATGATGGGCCATCCAGCGGTCTGGGTATTGCTGGCTAGTGGGCTATGGGGACTGAACCAAGGTGAGACTGCTAGAGAGACCAGGAGGGAGACGGGGAGGGAAGCAGGGAGGGAGGCTGGGAGGGAGGGAGAAGAGTCCAGAGCAGGGGGAGAGGCTGACCCAGTCTGGAAATCAATGATGGAGGATTTGTTCTGCAAATGGCACAGCAGAGTGTGGGGCAAGCACTGGGTCCCAGTCCGGAGGTGCCCTCAGGGCTTGGGGACCATGGGACAAATGACTTTGTTCCCTGACTGTGCCCCAGTCTAGGCTCCAATCAAAGCCTTTGAGAGCCAGGCACTGGTCCTCCCGTTTATAATCCCTGCTACTCAGGAAGCTGAAATCTGAGGGCCACAGTTCAAAGGGAGACCAGGCAGGAAGGTCTGCGAGACACTTCTCTCCAATGAGCCACCAAAAAGTTGTAAGCGGGGATGTGGTTCAAGTGGTAGAGCACCAGTCTTGACCACAAAAGCTCAGGGACAGCACTCATGCCTCGAGTTCACACCCCAGGACCTGGAAGGAAAAAGAACATCTCATCTCCACTGCAGCAAACATCAGCTATCATATCTGCTTTTTTTTCCCCCTCTTTGCTCATTGATTTCCTTTGGTGGAATCAGGATTTGAACTCAGGGCCTTATATTTACTAGGCTTGAGCACTCTGCTACTTGAGTGACACTTGCAGCCCCCACTGCTTTTTCTTGCCACTACCAGAGCTTGTTCTACTTGCTTGCTGCAACTGGCATTTAACCCTTTGAGCCACATCTCCAACCAGGCTTTGTTGTGGTTGTTTGCTGGCTAATTGATGGAGGATGGAATCTCCTTAGACATCTTGGCCTGGGCTGGCTTAGAGTCTGGAGCCTCAGGATCTTCTGGAGCTCAACCTCCTGAGTAACTGGGGTTTACAGGTCACCAGTGCCAAGCCACTTGTGGCTTAAGAACTTGGAGTTCCTCACTAACTGGCAAGGCTGTGTGTTGTGTACATGCGAGTGAGGACCTCCAGGCTGGCCGTGGGGTGTCTCTGTGAGCTCGCTCTGCAGTGGGCATGTGTTCTGTCCCGGCAGTGATTTCCGATGCCTCCTGCGTCTTCCCCTTTAGCTATGGGAGCAGCGTACACTACAGCTGCACCTTCATCCACAGCGACTACGCCTGGTGCTCTCTGAACAGCAGCTTCCAAGGCAAGTGGCGCTATTGCACGGCCCAAGGTGAGCATGCACGCCCGCTGCCGTCCCAGCTCTGCCAGCCTGAGAGCGGAGGGTCAGAGTTCCAAGCCAGCCTGGGCAGCGGGGCCCACACAATTCTCCAATGAACTGCCAAAAGGCTGGAAGTGGGTCTGTGGCTCAATTGGTAGAGCATAAGTCTTGAGTGAAAAAGCTTGGGAGAATGCCCAGGCCCTGAGTTCAAGCCCCAGGACCATCACATACACAAAAGTGACAATCTTACAAAGGTGTGTTGGATACCTAGAACCCTAGGCGTTGGTGGAGCTGCTGGATGCCGGTATTCAGGTCTCAGAATGGTGTTGTTTCCTACTTGATTCAAGCTCTCACTTGGAAACCAATGGGGTAGGAAAAGCTTGGTGGTGTGAGAGTTGGGCAGTGGTGCCCGGGGATGACCTTGTATGACCTTGTGCCCCCCCACCTCGCCCCTCAGATCCTCCAGAGTGTGTTTTCCCCTTCACCTTCAAAAAAAAAACCTTCTACAATTGCACCAAGACTGGCTACGTCCTCGGCCGGAGCTGGTGTTCACTGTCACACAACTACAACCAGGAGAAGAAATGGAAGCAATGTTCTCCTCATCAGTGAGTGCTGAGCAAGGCGGGGGCTTTTATCACCGTGGAATTAGGGAGTACTGTGGGTGGATAGGTGGATGGATGGATGGATGGATGGTGGATGGATGATGGATGGATGGATAGGGTGTATGGGTGATGAACAGATGGATAATGGATGGATGGATGCTGGATGGCAGATAGATGATGAATGTTTGGTGAGTGGATGCTTTATCAATGAATGCATGGGTAGATGATGAGTGTGTGCTGGATAATGGATAGATAGATAGTGAGTGGATGGATGGATAGATTATGCATGGGTAATGGATGGATGGATAGATGGACGGATGGATGGATGGAAGTTCAAGGCTTAGACTGTCTGGTGAATTCTTAGATGATGGGTTGGCCTGAGGTAGAAGATTTCAGGCTTAGTAAATTATTCAGTCCATGCCACACAGATGCACCTGTGCCATTGTGCCACAGTGGCACGAAGTCGGCACGAGCCGTGGACAATGGTCACGCCCTGCTGCAGGTTTCCCTTCCCCAGGGCAGCTAGCGTCCCAAGATTCATCCACGGGTATGCGTTCACTTTAATGCTCTTGATTTACAAAAGCCACACCAATTACTCATGTAAAAAAAAACCCCACAGTCAGTAATAGAATATTTAACTTGAAAAGGAGAAACATTTTCACCTCTTGCAGACTGCTGGTCTTGAATGTTCCCCTTCCTGTCCCAGGGCCCCGTGCTAAGGAGCACCTGAGGGCACTGAGCAGGCTTCCTCCACGAGGAAGAGGAGGATAGCACACAGAGCACAGAGACAGATCCGCTCTTCTAATCTCCCTCTTTCCTCCACAGTACTTAGATAATCCAGGTGGTTTTGAAGAGTCAGAAGTTGAAGATTCCTCCGCCGCCTCTCCAGACACCGTCCTACCGCCAGACTCGATGGGCTGACACCCATCCTCCCAGCTGCTCAGGAGGCCCAGGCCCAGATTTCAAGCCCCAGGACCAACAGCAAAATAAGTAAATAAATAAATACAAATTCTCGAAAGAAGTCTTTTGTGCCAGTAGCAATCCTTTCCTCGCCCTCCCCAACATTTGCTTTTCCAGGATTTATGTCTGTCTTGATGCTGTTCTTGCTCCATCTTCAAAACACATGAATTAATGACTTGGGGGCCAGCAGGCGAGGTCAGATGGAGAAAGCCACTCTTGGCTCTTTTCCTTTTCCTAAGCTTTTACTGCAGCCAGTGAAGGAAGGAGCATGTGTCTAAAGCAAAGCAGAGAGCTGCCTCTGCATCCCCAAATACACTGTCTCTGAATTCCTGGTGGCTGTTTATCATGCCTTCTTGTCCCTGATTCCTCTGGCCTTAGTGCCCTGAGACTAACCAGCAACCCCCACCTGTCTTTCACGCAGAATGTGGACATGTCCTCATAATCTGACAGTAAGTGACAGGTCACTTTTCCTATTGTCCTAATGTGGCCGGGCACTGGTGGCTCACACCTATCATCCTAGCTAGTCAGGAGGCTGAGATCAGAGGATTGCAGTCGTCAGGAAGTCAGCCAGGGCAGGAAAGCCTACGAGACATTTATGGCCAATGAACCATGAGAAAACCGGAAATGGTGCTGTGGCTCAAAATGGTAGACCACTAGCTATGAGCAAAATAATAATAATAATAATAATAATGCCCAGGTCCTGAGTTCAATCCCAGCATAAACACACACACACACACACACACACACACACACACACACACACAGTTTGGGGTATGATGCTACCAAAGTAGTTGCTTCTCAAACCTACAATGTCAGGACAAAGCCAAGAAGTCTGAGAAACTCTCCCTGCCCACAGGAGCTTGAGGAGCCATGAAGACCCACGTCACAGGAGATCTTGGGTGAGATCCTGGAGCAGAGGCCTCTTGGCAGTTTCCTTAACCTCTACAGCCATGTGCACAGCATAGCGCCGTTCACCTTGACAAGCTCTGGGCTCCATGCTGGCTGCTCCCTAGTGGCCTCCGCTCCTCCCCAGAGTTAACCCTCAGGAATCCCAGGCCATCTTTGAATGAGGCCAGCCAGCGCATGTGCACATGAAAACCTGCAGTCCAGGCGTTTTAATTGGGGTTGTACTTACCAGTGAAGCTAAACAGGAGGCTTGGCCAATGGGCCCTGCGGGCTTTCTCAGTCCATGCATATGGGGGAGGAGGGAGCTATTTATTCAGGTATTTCATGTTTCTCAGTATTTTCAAAGTTCTACATCTAGCACTTGTGGGCATTCTTTAGCTATATCCCCTTGCTTTTTAGTTGGTATAACAATTAAGGGTGTCACTTTTCAATTATTTATTTTTGTGGGGGGGCAGTACTAAGATTTGAACTCAGGGACTTGTACTCGCTTAGCTTGCTTATTCAGCTGGTACTCTACAGCTAGATCCAAATGTCCACTGTTGTATAGAGAGATTACCGTTTTTTAAGTATATTTATTGTAAAGATGACAACGTGGGGGAGGGTTTACAATCACATAAGGTAATGAGTACATTTCTTTTTTTCTCAGGGCCTGACCTTTCTCAAGGCTAGAACTCTATCACTTGAGCCCACCGCACCATTTCAGGCTTTTTTCTATGTATGTGGTTCCGAGGAATGGAACCTGGGTCTTCGTGCACGTGAGTCAAGCACTCTACCACGAGGCCAAACTCCTGGCCCCGAGAGATTGCCATTTTATAAGTCAGTTCATGAGTACATTGGGGCGTTTATTTTTGTTTGTTTTTGTTTTGGAAAGCACCCAGGCACTGGAGTCAAGCTCCAAGAGTAGCACAAAAATAAAAGCCAATCATTGTGGCAGTAGTTGGGAAGTGGAAAGCCTCCAGTACACACAAGGAACTGGCAGAGCAGGCCGGGAATCCAGGGCCTGGCTTGTGAATCAGCAGCCGGATGGGGCGGGAGGGGAGCACCGAGCCCAGGACAAGAGAAACAGGCTGGAGATAAGGAGCCAGGGCCAAGCACGGAAGGGATTTCAGTAAGCAGGCCCACATGAAGGACAGATGATTGGTACATGTTTGTTAATTAGCCCCATGCTTCAAACTACTCATCATGTATAATTGTTAGAGAAGTTGTGTTATTTATTGAACCCAAAGTGAAGACAAATGAAGCCTACATGAAATCCTGTTGTGGTTGCTGAGAGGCTCCTTTCAGAAGCTGATTGGAGAAGGACTTGCCAAATTAGCATTCAAGTAAAAATGTAGCATTTTACCGGAAAAAGGTTTATCTGAAGGATCTTAGCACAAATTTTCCCCTTTTCCACTTTGAAACAAGTATTTGGGATAATTTTTCTTCCCCAAACCCCTTTTCAAAGCTACCAGGCCACCTGAGAGGAAAACAGATCTGTCTTCTTTTCTTGCAGTGAGTTAGCTCTTAGAAAACCTTTGAACTCAAATAGCATAGTTTTTCTTTATATGTTGGAATCACTGCACCAGAATCCAGACTTTATAAACTTAGGCTCTCAGAACAATGTTTACTCCTCACAATTTGTATCTAAATGTAGAACAGCATTGAAACCAAATTATATAATACAGATGAACCTTTTTTGTTCTTTATTCTTTCTTTCTTTCTTTCTTTCTTTTTTGAGGGTCATGGGGTTTGAACTCGGCCTGGGCACTGTCCCTGAGCTCTTCAGCTTAAGGCTACTGCTCTACCCTTGAGCCAAGCCCACTTCTCATTTTCTAGAGGTTAATTGGAGATAAGAGTCTCAGGTCTTTTTGTGCCCAGGCTTGCTTTGAACCTTGATCCTCAGATCTCAGCCTCCTGAGTAGCTAGGATTATAAGCATGAGCCACCACCACCTGGCCCTTCTTTTTACCCAGGAGTGACTGGTCTATCCAGGAAACTCTCTGCATCCTGAGAGTATATTGGGAGAAGACATCCAAACTCCCAACCCATTTGGGATTTCACAGCTTGGATTTGGGGCTCTCACAAAGCCAAGCACTGAGCTTACACCTATCTTCCAGCTACTTGGGAAGCTGAGATCTGAGGGTGGTGGTTTGAAGCCAGCCCTGGTGGAAAAGTCCATGAGATTCTTGTCTCCAATGAGCCACCAAAAAGCTGGTAGTGGCATCATGGCTCAAAATAGTAGAGCACTATCCTTAAGCAAAAGAGGTCAGCAACAAGGACCAGGACTGAAGTTCACATGCACACACACACACACACACACACACACACACACACACACACACACACACACACACCATCCCAGTGATGAGTGAATTATTTGGTGTTTCTCCAACCTGACTAGCTCAGGACAAGGAAAGGAAGTGTAAGAAACACTCTCTGCCCTCAGGAGCCTGAGGAGTCGTGGAGATCGATGACACCAGGTTTATGGCTGAGATCCGGGAGGAAGCAGAAGGAATCAGAAGGAAAATGCAGAATGGGGACCTTTGGTAATTTTCCTAATCTCTCCAGCCATGTGCACAACAAATCAGAATTCGCCTTGGCACACACTGTACTCCAAGCTCGCTGCTCGTGCAGAAGCCAGGGCTCTTCCACTGGATTCAATCTCAGTTAATCACAGGCTGCCCTTGAAGGAAGCCAGCTAGCCATTGCTGGCAAGCTGGTTAATTTTACAATGAAATGAAGAAAGTTAATGATTCATTGACTTTACTATTCAGACTTCCCCCAATGCAGCTGGAAGCTGGCGTTACATGAAGTTTCAGACATGTGTGGCCTGACCACTCAATTTAGGGGAAAGGGCTGAGGACCTAGGATGGAAGTTGCTGAGACAAAAATGGCTTTCTTTAAGCTCTATCTAAAACTGAGTCCTCACATTCCCCACTGGTTTTATTCCCATATCAAATCATTGATAATTGGGTCCTAGGTATTCAGTTTGTACCTGCATCAAAGCATCACCATCCTGCAGACATAAAAAATAGTTCCACATCAGTGCACCAATCCTGACCCTATTTATATCACAGCCAACCTAATTACATGACAACTTTACTCTCAAACTCTGCCTTTTAAGACCTACTCACACGATTTGCTCCATACTCAAACTTTCTGGACTTTGTCTTCCTCCCTTTTAACTGCAGAACAAACATTTTAAGATGATCCTTGAATTTCAGATCCTTTCTCATCCAGAGGAAACCAATTTTTTGTTCCCCCAATTCCTTTAACTAATGTTCTTTCTGACTTTCTTTACTAATGTTTCTCTTTGTGACTGGAGTTTAAAATTGTCTCTCCCCACCCCTGCCCCAGCCCTTTGGCTTCCGGAACCAGGTTAGCTCAGAATTGCCTCAAAGTCAATTACTTTGACTCCACCCACAAGCTGCTGGGGAGAGAAAAAGATGATCAGGGGCCAAGTCTGGTGGCACTGTGACTTCTAAGCTCACACCCAGAAGGAAGCAGAGCCAACCAAGGTCATGACGATAGAGTGGATTTCTCCAGTTCCCTGTGCCTCAAAGTGCCCAAGACTGGCCAGAGTTGTCCATAGAGTCAACTCAGAGGAGGAAGATGTTTGGCGAGGTAGACAGAGCTTGACATGCTGGAGTCGCCTTGAACCTGTACAGCTGTAGGAGTAGAGAAATCTTAATTTCAGTGGATCCAAAGCAGTCATCCACCAGGAAGCAGTTGTGAGTGATGGAGTCTGGAGCCTGTCTACTTTCAACTTTCGCCTCCAGAAGAGATGGGCTGGATCTCACCTGGGCTGTGGAGGTGTCTCCCCCCCCCGGCTTCCATAGATTCTCACACCTCCTGTTGGGTTGGTTAAGGACGCATTGCATAGGCGTGGCAGGCCGAGACCCTGCTGGTTTGTAGGACAGCTGTAGCCAGGGTGACATGTTTTATTAATGCATACTTCTTTTGCTGTTGTTGTTTTGATTTGTATTTCTTTCTTTTTTTTTTTGCCAGTCCAGGGGCTTGAACTCAGGGCCTGAACATTGTCCTTGAACTTTCTCAAGGCTAGAGCTTTACCACTTAAGCCACAGCACCACTTCTGGCTTTTCGATGTATGTGGTACCAAGGAATTGAACCTGGGTCTTCGTGCATGCTAGGCAAGCACTCAACCACGAGGCCAAACTCCCAGCCCTATGATTTGTATTTCTTTTATGGCCAGAGATGTTCAACATCTCTTCATGTGTCTACTGCCTGTTCTAATTTTTTTTAATTAAAAGATTTTATTAACACTGAATTTTTTTTACATCATCTTCCAATTGTCAAGTTTCACAAGTATTCAAGAATGGAATCTATATACAATCACTGGCACATACATTTAAGAACAAAATTAAAATTAAGCTGAGAGTTTGTATGTCATAGATACATATCAATCTATATGACATAATTGTATTTCTTTTTGATAAGGCCAGGAGCTCATAGGCAAAATAGAAGGCTTGGGCCTTGTGACCATCTCGAGAAAGTGTGGGCTCCACACTTGCACACTTGTTACCACTATTTCACATGCCTTGTCCTTTCATCAATTCTGCCTCATTTTTCCAAAAATGGTCTTAAAGGGGGCAGAGGTTGATGGGCAAAGATCCACCCTCTGTAACTTTTTCAGGATGACTCCGGGGCAGTGAAATCACCTAGCCAGGAACCTATAACTTTAGCCTATTTTACCAAGGTGTTGCCAAGATTTGATTTGATGCCATGAAGAGCAATATTTTACTTCAAACTGGAAATTAGATACAACGTTGAATTTTGAACAACTGCACGGATCTTTTCTTGGACTACAGCAGGGTCGCCTGTTTAGCAATTCAGAGTCCAGAAGTCCATGGAGATATGGTTAAAGTTGGCAAAGGAGTTTTATTAGCCAGCTGGTGGCTATCCTGTCCTCGACTCCCAAGGACATCTCAGAACCAAGGGCAGACCAATGCAATTGACAAGGCAGTTTTGCAAGCAAGCAAGCTGATTCACAGAAACTAAAATTTCCATTAGCCTTATAAGCAATTTCGAAAAGTCACTCCTGGAGCCATTAGGGCTGGGGCGGGAACGGGGTGGGGGGAGAGGTCTTCTGCAGCTGCCAGTGGACGTAGCCCAGGGAGGGTACCTTCGTGGTCATGCCAGGGAATACAGCATTGCGCCAATGCAGCTGGAGGCTGTAGATAGGTGCAGCTTTGGGGGGAGTGAGATTTAACATCTGTGGTCAGAATTAGACTGATCACTTGATTTAGAGGTTGCTGAGACGAAATAGCTTTCTATAAGCTATATTTAAAATGAGGTATTCACAGTAGTAGCTCATTTCTTTCTTTCCCTTCATTGAGAAGGACCTTGGCAGCCCATTTAAAAGGGATTCCTGTGTGCATTGTGGGCCTGGAAGGTGTTGGAAAAAAGTGGTGGTGTTGGGCCTATGGCAGGATTAGGTATTGTGATTGCCAGAGGGCCGGGGAGTGAGGGAAGGTGAATGAACAGATCCCATAGAAGAATCACATTCAGTTTTTCATTCTAAATATAAAATTTGAATGTAATTATTTATTTAATATTTTTAAATGATCTATTAGCAGTTGTACCCAAGGATTTCAATGACACATTGCCCATTTCTCAGGGCCAACCATCTTGTTCAGTGTTACCCCCTACACATACATGTTGGGTCGAATGTTTCAGACCATCAGCTCACGCGAATGTACCACCTGCAGTCCCAGTATCGGGTTTAATACTTGAGATAAATTGGAAGCTAGCATATGAGACATGCTGGCTTTCTAAGCCAATACATATAGGGGAAGGTTTTTTTATTTTCCTCAATATTATTTTTTGCCAGTCCGAGGGTGTGAACTCAGGGCCTAGGCACTGTCCTTGAGCTTTCTTCAAGGCTTGCACTCTACCACTTGAGCCACAGCACAACTTCTGGCTTTTTCTGTGTATGTGATACCGAGGAATTAAACCTAGGTCTTGGTGCATGCTAAGCAAGCACTCTATAGTTTAAAAGTTCAATGTCTCAATATTTTAAAAGTTTTATGTCTAGGATTTGTGGGCATATTTAGAAAAAAATTATACTTTTATTTACTACATGCAAAACACTATAGGATGTAACTTTTCAATTACTTCCTTTTGGGAGGAAGAGGCAACACTGGGATTTGAACACAGGACCTTGTACTTGATTGGCTTGCTTACTTACTCTGCCAAACCTCAGCAAAACCTATCACATGGAACAGAGTGGTAACTATTTCATATGACAGGTAATGAGTACATTTCATTTGATTATTTCTGTTCCGTTTTGCTTCGCTTTTTGAGAAGTAACCAGGCCCTGAGTTCGAGCCCCAGGACTGACACAATAAGAAAAATAATTCATTGTGGGAAGTAGCTGGGAAGTGGAAAGCCTCTAGTAGACACAAGGACCTGGCAGACAGAGCAGGCCAGGAATCCAGGGCTGGCATGTGAAGCAGAGCAGGATGGGGCGGGAGGGGAGCCCTAAGCCCAGGGAAATGGGCCAAAGATCAGAAGCCAGGTGAGCAGACGGGGCTGCAGCTGTGTGGAGAAGACCAGACCTGTGCCCCACTCCTATCTGCCTCCCCAGTGGGGACAGGATAGTAGCTCATTATTAAAGACCTGTGGTCCAGTGGTAGAGCGCCAGCCATGAGCACAAACACTTAGCGATCAAACCTCGAGACAGGAACAACAAAAAGGTTTTGAGAGCTCTACGGTAGGTTAAAGTGACAAGGAGGACGTTCCGGAGGAAGTGGTGTTTGCTGTCCTGGAGTGGAAGAAGTGCAGAGGGCAGGGGGGAGGGGGTGGAGAGGGGGAGGGGGAGGGGCTGTCCAGAACTGGTGAATGAATGGACCAATGCACGCATGCCTCCCCTCTCCATCTCTCTCTGAGACTTTCCCAGCTGCGGGCAGCGGGGACTCAGTGTCTTCCTGTCCACCTGCTGTAAAGTGTGGGTGGAGTGGTGGGGGCAAGTCTGACACCTGGGGACTGTCAGCCCAGCGCAGTGTCACAGCCAGTTGCTGCTGGCTGTCAACCTCCATGAGCACTGTCTACCTTGAGGAAATGCCCACGGGAGATCGGGAGGACAGTGACTCTGCTCTCACAGCCAAGTGAAGCCAGCATTGGGCTTAGGCCTGTCCGCCCAGCTACTCTGGCGGCTGAGATCCGAGGACGCTTGTTGCTAAGGAACCAGCAGAAAGCCAGATGTGGCATCATGGCTCAAAATGGGAGAGCAGTATCCTTAAGCAAAAGAGGTCAGCAACAAGAACCAGGACTAAAGTTCAAGCCTTGCACTGGCACACACACACACACACACACACACACACGCACTCCCAGTGATATGAATGAATTATTTGGTGTTTCTCCAACCTGTCCAGGTCAAGACAAGCAAAGGAAGTGTGAGGAACCCTCTTTGCCAGTCAGTGCAGTGGCTCACGCCTGTCATCCTCGTTTCTCAGGAGGCTGAGATCTGAGGATCGCGGTTCAAAGCCAAGCCCACTTAAAGTCCATGAGACTCTCGTCTCCAATTAACCACTCGAAAAAAAGGAAGTGGCATTGTGGCTCAAGGGGTAGGGTGGTAGCCTTGAGCTGAAGAGCTCAGGGACAGCAGCCAGGCCCAGAGTTCGAGCCTCACGTCAGACAAAAACAACAACAAAACAGAAACTCTCTCCCCTCAGGACCCCAAGAAGATACAGAGATCCACGAGTCCAGTGTCATGGTGAGATCCCGGAGGAAGGAGGGGAAATCAGGAGACACGGCAGCGTGAGGACTCATGGCCATTTTCTTAACCTCTCCTGCCATGCGCACAGCTGGGCAGAGTTCCCCCAGATTCGCACTGGGCTCTGAGCTCCCTGCTTGTGCAGAAGCCTGGCTCTTCTACTGGAATTAATCTTACTCACAAGCCTCCACGGAATGAAACCAGCTCGCCGTTGTTGGCAAGTTGCCTAATTTCACAATGAAATGATGAAAGTTAATGATTGATCGCCTTCACCCTCCAGACGCTGCCGCCATAGCCCCAGTGGCAGCAACCAAGGGCCAGGCATGCCAGGCTCAGCCATGGCACAGGACTACCTGTGGTACGAGGGCATTCCTTTCCCTAAGGTGGAGTACAACCTTGAAGTCATCAAAGCAGCCCATGAGACATTCGAGGTGAAGGACGACGACATCATCACAGTGACCTACCCCAAATCAGGTGACCAGACGGGGCCCAGGCTGCAGGGGACAGGCTAGGCCTGTGCCCACTCCCTCCAGCCTTCTGGGTGGAGATGGAGTAGTAGCTCATTTCTTTCTGTCCCTTCACAGAAGAGGACCTCAACAGGCCATGTCACAGGGATTCCTGTGTGCATTGTGGGCTGGGAAAGGGATTGGAGAAACTCAGTAGTGTGGGGTCTGTGGCAGAATTAGGTATTTGTGACTTCCTGGGAGTAGGGGGGGGGAGGAGGGGCTGAATGCGACAGATCTCATAGAAGCATTGCATCTGGTTTCTTCTTTTTAGACATAAACTTTTCATGCCCTAATTGGTTTCTTTCATATTTCAAAATGATCTTTCAGCAATTGTCCCCAAGGACCCCAGTGTCACGTGGCCCACGGCCCAGGCCAGTGTCATCCCTCCACATACATGCTGGGACCAGTAACTTGCACTATCAGCACAAGTGCACACGCCACCTACAGTCCAGGTGTTTTTAATCGGGGTTGTGTTTAATACGGAGCTAAACTGGAGACTGGCATGTGTGGGGCATGCTGGCTTTCTCAGTGCATACATATGGGGGGAAGTTTGATATCTGGTATTTTATTTTTGTGAACATTTTTAAAGTTATACACCTACCATTTGGGGATCCACTTCAGACAAATTCTACACTTCTTTCCATAGTGGTTACTTTTTCATATGTCAGGTATTGTGTACATTGGTTTGGTTTTGCTTTGTTTTGAGAAGCATCCAGGCACTGAGTTCAAGCTCAGGGACTGGCACAATAAAAAAGGATTCATTGTAGGCAGGACATGGGACCGGGAAAGCCTCCAGTACACACAAGGAATTGTCAGAACAGGCCAGGAATCCAGGGCTGGCGTGTGAAGCAGAGCGGGATGGGGCGGGATGGGAGCACTGAGCACGGGACGAGGGACATGGCCGGAGATCAGGAGCCAGGGCCACGCACCGAAGAGATTTTAGGAACCCATATGACGTGGATTAAACCCAAATATCCACCCAGAAATAGCTGCTTAATCCAAACAGGTCTCCGGGAATATAAGGAACATTATGCTGTCAATGCAGAACACTCATTCCATGCTATGGTAAGAATGGAGGACATTTTGCCATTTGAAGTAATGAGGAAGAGAAAAATGGTGTGTGACTTACACCCTGTGCAAGGCCCACAGCCACCGCAGTGCTAGAAGAGACCAGGGAGCTGTGGCGATCTGGACAGGAGAGAGGGGCAGCTACACACGTGTGGACAGCGTGGATTTATAGGTATAAAAATATTGTGCTGGGAAGGCACTGTGGCCCACACCTGTCATCTTAGCTTCTCAGGAGGCTGAGATCTGAGTACTAAGGTTCAAAGCCAGCCCAGGCAACAGCACCTGTGACACTCTTCTCTCCAACGAACCACCAAAAACCAGGACGTGGAGCTGGGGCTCAAGTAGTAGAGCGCCAATTTTGAGAAGAAAAGCTCAGGGACAGCACATAGACTCTGAGTTCAAGCCTCAGTATGAGGACACACACACACACACACACACACACACACACAGATACTTTAACAAAGGTGACAATAAGGTTTATCCTATGTGTGTTTTACCATCATGTTTCTCGTGCAGTTCAGATAGAAACAAGTGACAGCCGTGCTTCCTTGTGTCTCAGGAACCAACTGGATGATTGAGATCCTGTGTCTCATTGAGAGCCGGGGTGATCTGGACTGGATCCGTTCTGTGCCCATCTGGGAACGATCCCCGTGGATCGAGACTGAACCTGGATTCAAACGTATAAAAGACAGGAAGGAGGGCCCCCGCCTCCTCACCTCCCACCTCCCCATCCATGTCTTCCCCAAGTCTTTCTTCACTTCCAAAGCTAAGGTCAGGTTTTGATTCTGAATAAATTTCCAGTCCATGCTTTTTCTTTTTCTTTTTCTCTTGTGGCGTCAGTTCTCAGGGCCTGGGCGCTGTCCCCGAGCTTTTGCACTGAAGGCTAGCGCTCCACCTGTCTGAGTCACAGCTCCACTGCCAGACATGGGTGGCTAACTGGAGGCAAGAGTCTCTCAGAGTTTCCTGCTCAGACTGGCCTTGAACCACCCTCTTCAGATCTCAGCATCCCGAGTAGCTGTGATGACAGGTGTGAGTCACCGACTCAGTCGGTGCTTTTTAAGCTTCCTGTCCTGGGGACCGGGCCTCACTGCATGTGCCTTCAGCCATTCACCATGGGCCTGTTGTGGCATTCATTAGCGACAGTCAGCAGGCCCAAGCTGTGGTCCAGTGCAGATGGGCCCTCACAGAGGAACTGGAGGCCAGTGTTCCAAAACCAACGCGAACTTGCTAATCTCCTCTGTACAGAAGTACTTGCCTACCAGTTCTTCAAACTCGACGCCATCAGGCGTCACTATGGTGCACGCCTGTAATCCTAGTTGCACAGAGGGCTGAGATCTGAGGATGTGGTTGAAAGCCCAGGCAGGAAAGTCCACGAGACACTTATTTCCCAGGAATCAAAAGCTAGTGCTCAATGGTAGAGCACTAGCTGTGAGCATCAAAGCTCAGGGATGGTGCCCAGGCTGGGAGTTCAAGTCCCAGGACTGACATCTACCAAAACATAAATAAGTGGTGTGCTAGTAAGACACTGAGCACATTACTGATGCTTTGAGGTTCACTCTATCGAGTAGAACTTGACTGAGCAGAGTTGGAGACCTCGCTGAGCGAACAATGGTAATAATGGCCTCTATTTCTCCTTTTTCTCTTCAAGCTGATCTACATCATCAGAAACCCAAAGGATGTCCTTGTGTCTAGCTATTATTTCCTGAGAGGATCAAAGTACATGAAGAATCCACAGTCTCTGCAGGAGTATTATGAATGGTTCGTGGAAGGCCGAGGTGGGTGGTTTGTGAAGCCAGGCTATCTGAACATCGTGTGTGTGTGTGTGTGTGTGTGTGTGTGTGTGTGTGTGTGTGTGTGTGTGTGGTAGTGGGGGTTGGTTCTCCAGCTTAAGCTCTGTGCCTGGGAACTTTCCTTTAGGATTTGAACTCTAAGCTAGAGATCTACCCCTCGAGCCACACCACCCCAATTCCATCTTGTTTACTGGTTGTTGGAAGTAAGAGTCTCTCTCACACACTGAACCATGATCCTCAGAGCTCAGCCTCCTGAGTAGTGAGAATGATGGGTGTGAGTCACTGGTGCCCTGTATATCCGTTCAAGATTGTCTTCAGGATTTCTTCCTGGAGAAGCTGATGGGGACAGGGGAAATGTATGGACATCGAGACCTCATTTGGATGTCCAGGAGCTGATCACTCACTCCTGTCCCCCCACTCCACCCCGCCCCCCTGCAGTGCCATATGGGCCATGGTTTACGCATGTACAGGGCTGGATGTCCATGAGAGACAGGGAGAATGTGCTGCTGCTCAGCTATGAGGCACTGAAGAAGGTAAGGACCACGGTTCCACCCACCTCACCACCACCACCGCGTCTCCCCTTCTCATGGACCCCACTCCCCACAGCGGTGTCACAAGTGGAGTTGTGGCTCAAGTGGTAAAGTGCCAGCCTTGAGTACCCAGGCTCAGGGACAGAACCCAGACGATGATTTCATCCACACAACCAGCGCCCACACACTAACAAACTCACACACAGACGCACAGACACACAAAGACAGTAAGAAACACGTGTATTGTTCTGAAATGAGATTGATCTTCCTGCTGATAACTGTCAAATTTTCAAGTGAAGATTGTCCAAAAGCCTTCTACTAGGTCTGGTAAGTCTCCAGGCCCTGGGCTCTGGTTATACAGCCACTGACCGTAAAATGACATCCATGTGCTCTGTGCTTGGATTAAATCCTTCCGGTCCTCTTTCCTTTCCGGTTGCCATCCCTTCCTCCCTCCCTGCACCCGCTCAGCCTCCATCACCCAAGTCTGTCCTTGCACTTGGCTGTGTGCCCCCCTTGTCCTCTTCCACAGCTCCCTCCTTCTGAGAGCTGCTCTGTGGTCCCCTTCTCCTGCTTTTCCTTCTCACAGGACACAAGGGGCACTGTGGAGAAGATCTGTCGGTTCCTGGGGAAGTCGCTGGAGCCCGAACAGCTGGACTTGGTCCTGGAGAACAGTTCCTTCCAGGCCATGAAGGAAAACAAGATGTCCAATTATAGCCAGCTGCAGGAGACTTTCTTTCATGCTGGAGTCTTAATCACCAGGAAAGGTTTGTGCAATTGCTGTGCTTTAAACGTCTGTGAAACATGGGGAAGGGAATTCTTCACAGATCATTGCTTTGTGAATAAGGCTTTATATGTTTACTGTTTAATGTATATGTTCATCCTGGGATTCCAACGAGGGCCTGAGAACCCTCCTTGAGCTCTTTCCTAAATGCTTGTTCAAGGTTGATGCTCTACCACTTGAGTCACAACTCTACTTCTTGAGTCTTGGTGGTTCATTAGAGAGCAGAATCTCATGGTCTTTTCTTGCCCAGAACTGGATCAAGGTTTGATCCATCATCTCAGCCTTCTGGGTAGAAAGGATGACAGGTAGAAGCCAATAGCTTCCAGCTGGCTCCGTGTACTTCTTAGACATTTTTATTTATTGATCTCAGAATGCCTTATTTCTTCCACTGTCTGTCTAACCATTGTCTTTACAGCTTTAAACTCTTTGCACATTATGAATAATCTGAACAGCTGGGAAATTCACCAGCAAAAGCCAGAAGTGGCAGAGGACCAGTCTCAAAAAAAGTTCAAAGAAAGCTGGGCGCGGTGACTCATGCTTGTAATCTTAGTTACTCAGGCGGCTGAGATCTGAGGATCACAGTTCAAAGCTAACCCAGGCACTAAAGTCCATGAGACTCTTATCTCCAATTAACCACCAGAAAACTGAAAGTAGCGCTATGGCTCAATGGGTAGGACTGTAGCCTTGAGCTGAAAGGGCTCAGGGACAGCACCCAGACCCTGAGTTCAAGCCCCACGACTGACAAAAAAAAATTCAAAGAAAGTACCAAGGCCCAGTAGTGGCATGCACACACAGACACACACACAGTTGCACACACACAAATAGGACTATATCCAGTAACTTGCATGAGCACACATGCAGACAAGTGTATACACGCATGCATACATACCAACACATACACATATATGCATTCACACATGCACACCACACCCACAGATAGGTCCTAGCTGCAGTTCGCTCTGACTCCAGAGTCCTGGACAGTTGTGGGGCAGGGTTGGTTGGCTGGTCCCTGCATACCCACCATTCTGTGTGAAGTCAGTGTTTCTTCACGGCCTCCAGGCATTGTGGGGGACTGGAAAAACCACCTCACCGTCACCCAGGCAGAAGCCTTGGACAAAATAGTCCAGGAGAAGATGGCGGGACTTCCCCCAGAGCTGTGCCCTTGGGACTAAGTCCAGACTTGTCTCTGTTACTGGAGATGAAGACCTGCACCCCTTGGGATCAGAAAATAAATCTGTCACTTGTTTCACACGGCTCGAGTTTTCATGTTCGTCTTTTGATTATTTGTCTAAATAAATCCTGATGGCGCCATTCTTCCATTTATAGTATCCTAGCTATCAGCAAAGCGTAAAAAGCCAAGGCCTGGTGGCTCATGCCTGCCCTCCTAACTTTTCCCAGAAGGCTGAGATGTGATGAATGAGGTTCAAGGCAATCCAGGCAGGAAAGTCTGTGAGATTCTTATCACCAATTAACCACCAGAAAACCGAAAGTGGTGCTGTGGCTCAAAGTGGCAAAGTGTTAGCCTGGAGCAAAGAAGTTCAGGGATAGTGCCCAGACTTTGAGTTCAAACCCCAGGACTGACTGGCAAGAAGAAGCAGAAGCAGAAGAAGAAGAGGAGAAGGAGGAGGAGGAGAAGAAGAAGGAGGAAGAGGAGGAGGGGGAGGGGGAAGAGGACAAGAAGGGGGAGGAGGAGAAGGGGGGAGGAAATAAATAAATAAATAAATAAATAAGTGGCCTTCAGGTTTCCTTCTGTCTCCAAGAATCAGCTAGCTGGTTGAGACCCTGGGTCTCAGTCATACAAATGGGGAGCCAAAGGAGAGCCTATCTGTGTTCAGACTACATTGGTCCCCAAAGACATGGAGGGGCCGGGTATGTGGCCTAGTGGTAGAATACTTGCCTAGCATGCACAAAGACCCAGATTCGATTCCTCAGTAGTATCATATACATAGAAAAGCTGAAAGTACTTTTCTATGTATATATATACATATAGATATATATCTATGTATATTATATACATAGATATATATAATATACATAGAAAAATCATAGTGCTCAGGCCCTGAGTTCAGTCCTCAGGACTGGCAAAAAAAAAAAAAAGACATAAAGGAGGGCCTCGCTGTCTCATCTCCAACCACCCCGTCCAAATCTTCCCCAAGTCTAAGATCCATACTCAGTAACTATTAAATAAGTGCTCTTTCTTTCTTTTTCTTCCCTTCCTTTTCTTTCCCTTATTTATTTATTGGTGCCAGTTCTGGGGCTTGAACCTACAAGCATGAGAACTCTCCCTGAGCTCTTTAGCTCAAGACCAGTGCTCTGCCACTTAAGCCACAGCACACCTCCTAGATTTTTGGTGGACAGATAATTGGAGGCAAGAGCCTTGAGCAAAAGAGCTCAAGGACAGCATAAAGGCCCTGAGATCAAACCCATGACTGGCACCAATGATAAGAAAGAACAAAGGGCTTAGGAGTCACTGCGGAGGCAGAACAGTCTCCCAGCATGCACAGGCCTTGGATTCAATCTCAGCAGTGCAAAACAATCACAAAACAATAACTGGGTGGGGCATGGCGCCGCACACCTGGACCTCATGGCCAGCCTCCGGGGCTGTGCACATGAACAGCTGAGGAGTTGGCTCCGCACCAGCCCTGGACTGGTAAACCAGGTGGCCAAGTGCCAAGGGCCATTCTGACTCCTGAGGCGGGTGATGAAGGAATAATGCTTTCTCGCCCAGGTCCCCTGTGATCCTTCTAGAAGGCTGTGTGCCAGGGCCTGTTCACAGAGCTCTGCACACGGGCTCCCCAGCACGAAGGGAAAACAGACCACAGGACTTTTCCCACCGAGTTCCCCACTGCCTTTAGAGTCTGAGTGTTCTGCACTGGCAATCAACACACTATCCCATTTCTTCCCTAAGATGGATTCACGTTTGGCAGCCATTTCTATGTGAGCATTTTGCTTTAAATCTTTTTTTTTTTTGCCAGTCCTGGGCTTTGAATTCAGGGCCTGGGCACTGTCCCTGAGCCCCACTATGAGGAAGTGAACCCAGGGCTTCGTGTATGTTTGGTGAGCACTCTACCACCAGGCCACACTCGCTGCCTGTTTTTTTTCCACAGGGTGTGACTTTTGGAAATCAAGAGAATTAAAGTGAAAAGCGATGCACGCATTGGATACCCATGGATGAATCTTGGGACACTAGCTGCCCTGGGGAGGGCAAACCTGCAGAAGGGTGAGGCCACTGTCCATGGCACAATGGCATAGGTGCGTCTGTGTGGCATGGACTGAATAACTTGCTAAACCTGAAATCCTCCACCTCAGGCCAACCCGTCATCTAAGAATTTACCAGACAGTGTAAGCCTTGAACTTAGGCTTCAGGATGAGCTCTCTGGGAAGGTGCCTGCTAGGTCCTGAGAAAGGAGCATACTAAGCTATGGCAAAGAAGCCTACTGAACTAACACACAAGACCTGAACATTGTGTGTGCTTACCTGTGTGTGTGCCGGTCCTTAGACCTGACTCTAGTTCTGGGGACTTTCCTTTATTTTTCACTAACGGTTAGTACTCTCCCACTTGAGAAACTGCTCTCCTTCCATCTTGTTAGCAATTAATTGCAGAGAAGAGTCTGATGAACTTTCCTTCCTGGGCTGGCTGTGAATCCTGATCCTCAGATCTCAGCCTCCTGAGTAAATATGATGATGGGCGAGAAAAACCGGCACCTAGCTACATGTCTAACCTGGAAATGTGCACACGATTGGTTTTTCAGTTATACCGGGAGGAAACTAACAAGTGCAGGGGAAATGTGTGAAGATGATACACCACAGAGGGACAGCTGGGATTTTTCCCACTCTGAAGTGCAATCCGGGTCATGATTGAACACATCCAGCAAAAACACACTCGGGTTCCTTGGTGTGGGTCACTGCATGGGGCTGTCACTGGTCCTGGTGATTGAATCAGAGGAACAAGGGCAAGATCCAGACCTCCAGATCTGAGTGACAGCTTTCTGCCATGATCCCCAAGCCAGTGACTCAGTGGACTCAGTCCCAGGGGAACAGCTCCAAAGGAAGTCCCGCCATCTTCTCCCGGAATATTTCCTCAAAGGCCTGGGTCTGGGCTGGGCTGAAGTTGTTCTTCCAGTCCCCCACGATGCCTGTAGGCCATGGAGACACACTGACATCAGATGTGACCAAGGCAGGAAAGCACTGTCCACTCATGTCCCCTTGGCCCTCTGCCTGCCCCGGGGGTGAAGCCACAGATCTCCCCAGAACATGAACTCCACATCAACCTTGCTCCATGTCTAGTGCTCTCCTTGAAGTTCTGACTTCAGCCACCATGGGCCGCGTTCATGCCCAAGGTGAGGGGGGGTCCAGAAGTTCAGACTCAGAGGACTACTGTCACCGCAGTGTCCCCGAGCCCGCCATAGTGCTTCTATATACTACAGAACTAAGTGTGTGTGTGTGTGTGTGTGTGTGTGTGTGTGTGTGTGTGTGTATGCACACAGAGTTCTTATATAATGAACATGCATTGCTGCATGCATGTGTATGTGCAGTTGGTAGTTATAATAGAGTTGAAAATGTCTGTGCATGTGTGCATCCATGTGTGTTTGTGTATGTGCATGTGTATGTGATCGTCTTATATACTAGAGTTAAATGTGTGTGCATGTGTGCATGTGTACTTAAGGGAGCGTGAACTGATGCCATGGATGGTGCTTGGGAATTATTTTCTGCTCAAGCCTGGTGCTCTGCCATTGGAGCCACAGCTCCATTTTCTCTTTTTTCGGTGGTTAATGAAGACAAGGCGTCTCATGGACATTCTCAACCTGGGCTGCCTTTGAACTAGGATCCTCAGCTCTCAGCTTCCTGGTAGCTAGGAGGAGAGGTGTGCTGGAAGTCAAACTTTGTTTTCTTTTCTGGTCTGATTGCTATCTGATTACTGACTTCTCTGTTTGTTTGCCTGTAAGTTGAAGGCTTGAGCTGAGGGACTGGGGTGCTGACCTTGAGCTTCTTTTGCTGACGGTTGGCTCTATTTGACTAGAGCCACAGCTCCACTTCCAATCTACTTTTTCTTTGGCAGAAGCAGGAAGGGAACCACCAGCCAGTCCTTGGCTGAGCCATGGCCCTGAGCCTGTGGCTGAAGCACTGGACTTCCGGAGCCAGGCGGACAGACAATCCTTACCCAGACGACTCCTGACCTTTCCTGGGGATTTTGATGGTGGCGGACACAAACTCCTCGGGCACCTGGCTGAGGTTGCCCAGCATGTTGTCCTTCATGTTCTGGAAGGAACTGTTCTCCACGACCAAGTCCAGCTCTGCAGGCTCCAGCGCCTTCCCCAGGAACTGACAGATCTTCTCCACCGTGTTCCTTGGGTCCTAATGAAAGAAAAACGGGGTCCCAGGTACAACAGAGAGATGACAGGGAGTGGGTCTCAGGAGGAGGGGCAGGAGGAGAATGGAGGACAGCAGCAGGAAGTGGCAGCAGAATGGAGTTGGAGGCGTGGCTCCGTGGTAGAGCACAGGCTCAAGAGCCAATTGTCATGAAATGAGGTCAAGGCATTTCCTCAACACAAAAATACAAGAGAAAGAGAAGAGGAGGGAGGGGTGACACACAATGTGATGGAAAATCTGACAGAGTGGGAGATGGACTGTGTGTGTGTGTGTGTGTGTGTGTGTGTGTGTGTGTGTGTGTGTCCTTGGGAAAGAACAGGAGTAAAAGGGAAGAGGGCAAAAGGGGTGAGGAGGGCTGGGTGGGAAGGGCTGTGTGGAAAATCCTTCATTACCTTTTTCATCTCCTCATAACTGACCACCAGCACGTTCTCCTTTTCCTTCATGGACATCCAGCCTCGCACGTGATCAAACCAGGACCCATAAGGCACTGCATGGGACAGGATGGCACCATGAAAAGTCCCCACCATTCCCCCAGCTCTGTGTCCTGACACAGATGGCTTTGTCCCTGACACCTTCAGCAGGTGAGACTCAGATATAAGTCCTGCCTCAGGGGGGGAGGGAAATGGGTACCAAGACATGTGAAAGGGTATCAATGTACGTGAATTAATGCACCTTCTATCTGGCAAATATCATGTAACCCTTTTACTAATTACAATAAAAAATGCAAAAAAAAAGTCCTGCCTCTATTTACACTCTAATACTTGAGACTTAAGGAAATACCCATCACGTCTGCTTTGGCAAATCAGGGTAATTAACCTCTCTGTGATATTCGAAACCAGTCACTTCCCACTGGCAGAGAGGTACAATGCATTTCTGAAGTAATGCCAGGCAAAATGAAAAGGATCTTCGCTACAGAAACCAGCGAGATCACCATGGAGGCGAGACATGACTTTTCAAAGTGTCTTTTTGTTGTTATTGGTTTTGTGGAGCAGCCTTTGCCCCAGGTGAGGCAGCTCACCCAGAGGCAGCACCCACTCCTCTTCCCAGGACATCGAGCCCCGAGACCCCTCACAGAACCCACGGTGAGCGCCTTGCAGGACACGCTGGCCGAGAGCAATAATTTCCACAGTTGAGTAGAAATCCAGTGGCAGGTCTAAACCTAGACCCATGGCACACAAGGGGCCTCAGCACCCCTGCCCACGACACCAGGCCACTCAGTCTAGAAGCATCGGTTTAGTATATTCTGCCGGAACACATTGTGACACGGAAATGCTATTGGAATTCGATTCCCTCTCTGATCTTGATGAGTCACCATCCATCGATCACAGTCAGACTGATGGGTAGAGTTTTCTGCACCGGAAGTCAGGGCCTGGGCATAATCACTGAGGTTTATGCCCAAGGCTGGACTTGACCCCTAGAGCCACCCCTCCTCCTCCTGCTTCTGATGATGAACTGGGGATGACAACCTCATGTTCTCTCCTCCCCCAGGTTGCCTTCCAGCTGTGACCCTCCCTCTCAGCTCCTGAGTGGCTGAGATGATAAGCGTGAGCTGCCAGGCTGCACTGTAATCCCAGAGGTCAGAGATGTTGAGTTAGGGAGAAGCAGTTCAGCAAGCACCTCCACTGGTGGTGAGGCCACATCCACAGGGCCTGACACAGCAGAGGATGAGGGCAAGAAAGCACAGAGGAGGGGTCCCCACCCCTCTCACACAACTCAGGCCATGGAACCTGACAACACTGTGGACACAGGACACAACTGCAAGCAGGAGGAATGACCCAGCACTTCTGTAGACACAGAGGGACCCCAAATTCAAGCCACAAACTCTGAAATACAATCTCAGTATAAACCTACAGGAGAGTCGGGGTTGGTGGTCTGGGAGCCAGTGAGGAGCTGTCAGTCACCACTGTGGCCAGCAGCTCTCAAGAGGGGGCGGGCCCTGCATGCTATGGAAGCTCCAGGGGCTCAGAAGCCATGGGAGCTTCATCAAGGCCAAGTCTGCTGCTGCCTTCAGCACATGTGAATTCGAGGATGAGGAAGCCCTGCACCCCCGGATGGTGAGGTTTAAAGATAAACCTGGCCAAGTCCTACAACAAATTTATATCCTTTTCTCCCCTCTTCACAACCCACTCACCATGTCCTTGCAAGAACCATTCAAAGTACTGTTCCAGTGACTCTGGTTTCTTAGTCAGATTTGCAGAACTCCAGAAATGATAACCAGATATAAGAACATCCTTCGGGTTTCTGGTGACATAGATCACCTGAAAGGGAGAAAGGAGAAAAATTCCCATATTTTCCCACGTTTGTGTTCAGAGAAATCCTAGAATGTTGCTGTGAAACCGCCAATTACCTGTGGGGTTTGGGGTTGTGTATTACTTGGTCAAACACTTTCCAAGTTCTTGTGATCAAATCATTTTCCAGGAATGAATCAGAGGAGGTACAGTGGCTTGCCTAAACACATCTGCAATATTTGTCTACATGCAGAAGACAGCAGACACGGGTTAGTCTTTGCTGGCCTTAGATTGAGGAGTTGTTTACTGAAAATGTCTGAAGAAGTTTGTGTTGGTGGCTCTCGTCTGTAATCCCAGCTACTCAGGAGGCTGAGATCTGAGGATTGTGGTTTGAAGCCAGCCTAAGCTCTAGCTATCTGAATACCACAAGTTGATCTGTGACTCAAAGTGGTGGAGTGACAGCTTTGAACACAAAAGCTCAGGGAGAGCACCGAAGCCCTGAGTTCAAGCCTCAGGCGTGACACAAAACCAAAACCAAAATCAAAACATAGTCTGTGTGCAAATAAATGGTGGCTCACAACTGTAATCTTAGCAACTGAGGAGGATGAGATCTGAGAATAGCAGTTCAAAGCCAGGCTGGACATGAAAATCTGGGAGACTCATCTCCAATTAATCACCAGAAAACTGGAAGTGATGTTGTAGCTCAAAGTGGTAGAGTGCAAACATTGAGTTGAGAAGCTCGGCAACAGGACCCAGGCCCAGAGTTTAAACCCCAAGACCACCCAAAAAAAATCCTCCCAAGACATTATAAAACAAAACAAAACCCATTGAAACTGGAGGGAAGGGGGGATGAAATAACACAATCAGCAGAGTTCACAGCACATGAGCCCATTACGGTCATGTTCAGGACCAAACAAGTGTAGTTACCATTAGATCACAGAGGTGTGTGCACTGACTGGTGTGGGCAGGCAGGGGACCTGCAATCTCATAGGACAGAGATGCTGGTGTGATCTGGACAGAGTCCCCAGGGGTTTACTCACTGCACCCACAATCAGAGTCAGGGGACAGTGCCACATGCGAACACACAATACAATGTCACCTTTCTTTTTCTTTCTTTCTTTCCTTCTTTCTTTCTTTCCTTCTTTCTTCCTTTCTTTCTTTCTTTCTTTCTTTCTTTCTTTCTTTCTTTCTTTCTTTCTTTCTTTCTTTCTTTCTTTTTCTGTTCTCAGTCCTAGAGCTTGAACTCAGGGCCTGTCCCTGTGTTTTCTTGCTCAGGCTGGACCTCTACCACTAGAGTCACAAATCCACTTCTGTTTTTCTTTTTGCTGGTTCACTGGAGATGAGTCCCCAAGCCCATCCTGCCTGGGCGGCTTCCAACCTTGATCCTCAGATCTCAGCCTCCTCAGTAGCAGGGAGGGCAGGCATGAGCCATGGGTGTTGGCTTCAAATACAGTGTGCTTAGTCTTTGAGTGCATCCAGTCCATGTGTCAGGGATTATCTGGCCATGATCCACAGGTTTGAACGGGGTTTGTGTAGAGAACCCCAACCTCATGAAAGAGTCTCAGACCCCGCCATGAACTACAGGAGGACAATGCCAGATCTCCTGCTGTGTTCCATCTCAGGATTAAAGGGCATTGTTGGAGTAGGTGTTGTCCACGGCCCACTGACCTTGGCCTTGGAAGTGAAGAAAGACTTGGGGAAGAGTTGGATGGGGAGATGTGAGGAGATGAGGGGGGGGCCCTCCTTCCTGTCCAGTAATGCTTTATATCCACCTACACCCTCCATCCATGGGGAGCGATTATATGTAGTCACAGATCTAATCCACTTGGGATCACCCTTGGTGTGAATCAGAGAGAGAATCTCAATCAACCAATGGGTTCCTGGGGACAGAGAGAAAAGCAAACATTACTCATTCTGACTATGTACTATTTATGTATATATTCCATAGTGCTAAACATACATAATATAAACCTTCCCTATGCAAAATTGGTCAAACATACAATCTGGTGGTGATCAGTAAAGTTTATTTTATTCACAGCTCACTAAACACCTGTATTTTGACATATTATAAATCTGCACTGTTCATAACAACTAAATATTGATTTCCTTTGTTATGTGGGAAATGGAAAGTGTACTTTTTTTTTAATTCTGTGCCAGTCCTGGGCCTTGGACTCAGGGCCTGAGCACTGTCCTTGGGCTTTCTCAAGACTGGTGCTCTACCACTTAAATCACAGCACCACTTCCAGCTTTTCTGTGTATGAACCTGGGCCTTCATGCATGCCAGGCAAGTACTCTACCAATAGGCCAAACTCCAGGATTAAAATGTATTATTATTGTAATGTGAAAAATGGATTGTTGTAATGGAATTTCTGGATTTCCATTACAGCTTGGGCTTAGAGCCCATCCCTTCCCCCTGCGTCCCTCTGCCACTGTTTACCCAGACTTAACACCCTTCTCCTGCCATTCCTTTACCCAGTCTAAGGCTGTATCTTGAGACATCTTGGTGCCCACAACCACAAGCATCTGGTCTATAGATAAAGAAGTATGCGATTTACAGTGTGAACCCCCTATGAGATTTGCAGTGTGAAGTCCCAGCCTGTTTGTGGGCTTCTTTAAGAACCACATGTGCACTGCACCCCGACATCCGGACCAGGGCATCGTCCTGGTCATCAGCTCCTTCCCTGCTCCACACTCTTCTAACATCCCCAGCGTGTCCTGAGTGGTCTCACAGTTTCTCCACCTCTGCACCCACTACACCTTGCCATCTGCTCTGCCTCCCACAATCTCATCTTGAGGATGTTGGCAGATTGGGGGCCTTGTTCCTGAATGCAATCACACACAACTTCTTTTATCATTCATGCAACTCAGAAGGCAAAATGTTGAGAACTAGCCAGGCGTGGTGGCTCATGCCTGGAATCCTAGCTACTCAAGATGCTGATATCTGAGGATCAAGGTTCAAAGCCAGCCTGGCCAAAAGGACCTAAGACTCTTATCCCCAATTAACCTCTAGAAAACAGGAAGTGTGGCTTGGCTCCAGGGTAGGGAGGTAGCCTTGAGCTGAAGAACTCATGCACACCACCCAGGCTGAGTTCAAGCCCCATGACCCAACCCCCAAAGAAGTTGGGGATCTAGAGGAGCATGGGTCTGAGCAGTCAGCATTTTCAGCTCTGAGTAATACTCCGTTTTGGTTTCTCAACCTGTTTTGGAGTCGGCAGCCATTTCTCTGTGTATGTTTGGGTTGAACCCACCTGTGAGCACTTCCTGAAATCCCTTCAGCTCACCCCCTGGCTCTGGGTTCTCGGCACATGTCACTTGCAGTGAGTCCTGGGTTCTCAGCCCTCTCCCAGTGCTCCTCACACACATTGCAATCCCTGGGATTCTGGGCCTGGTCTGCCAGCTCCTTGAATGTACCCCAAGATTTCCAGTTCCCAGCTCTGGCCCCAGGTGATTCTTCTATTGGGAATCATGCCTCTTCTCCAAATAACCTAAAGGCATTTATTTTCACATTAATATGCCATGGAGCACCTCCCAAACACCTCTTTAAAAATTGGTGGCAATCCTGGAGTTTGCCCAAGCGAGAGCGCTGTCCCTGAGCTTCTGTGCTGAAGGCTGGCTCTCTGCCTCGGGGCCACAGGTCCTCAATAACGGGCTCTGACTCGCATCCAGGTGGGAGCCAGATGGGGGTGGGCACAGGCTTGGCCTTGCCTGCACAGCTCAGGCCCCTTATGCTCACCTGATTTGGGGTAGGTCACCGTGATGATGTCCTCGTCCTTCACCACAAACGTCTCGTGGACTGCTTTTATGACTTCAGGGTTGAAATTCAGAACCGGGAAAGGAATGCCCTGGTACCACACATAGTCCTGTGCCATGTTGGAGCCCTGTGTGTCCAGCTCTTGTCCAGGCTCTGCCACTGCCACTGGGCTGGTGGTGGCTGAGTTTGTAGTGTCTTTCTGGATGGGGAAATCAATCATTAACATTTTCTATTCCATTGTATAACTAAATTAATAATAAACAGGGAAAACCCATATGATTTCTCTTGGCATTTTCACTGTACAATTGGGAAATAATTCAGAGAGCAATCAGTACTCATCTGATCTCCAGTGTCTGGTACCCATCCAAAAAAACAAGAGGAAACAGGCTTCAGTACTTGATTACATTTGTTTTTAATGCACCAAACCTTTGTTTTGATAAGAGGTCAGATATCAAAAAATTTGCAGAGAGGGAGGACTGGACTTCTACCCCAGTGCTCTTAACTCAATCCACTATGATCACTCAGACATCTTTGCCAAGCCAAGTGTCCTCATCTCTTCCCACTTCCCCATCCACTCTTCCCCAAGTCTTTCTTCACTTCCAAGGCCAAGGTCAGTGGGTCGTGGACAATACCTACTCCAACAATGCCCTTTAATCCTGAGATGGAACACAGCAGGAGATCTGGCATTGTCCTCCTGTAGTTCATGGCGGGGCCTGAGAATCCTTCATGAGGTTGGGGTTCTCTACACAAACCCCGTTCAAACCTGTGGATCATGCCAGATAATCCCTGACTCATGGACTGGATGCACTAAAATGCTAACCACACTGTATTTGAAGCCAACAACCATGGCTCATGCCTATCATCCCTGCGGAGCGGTTGGGACATGAGAATCAAAGTTGGAAACCAGCCAGAGAGGACAGACCAAGAGACTTATCTCCAATGAACCACCAAATACCCCTCCAGCCCCAGACCAAGCTGGGGAACTGTGGAGGAAGCAATAAAGGTCAGCCAGAGCAGGGAAACACAGGAACAGTGCACAAGATCTGAGTTCAAATTCCAGGAATGACAAAAACAAAAAACTAAAACTGCAGAGTACAACGTTGTTGGGATCTGACCCCTCGGCCTGACTCTGAATGCAGGTGCAGTGAATGATCTCCTGACTCCCTTTCTACTCTGGAGAGAGGTCCCAGGTAGTCCTGGCTGCCCACACAGTGCACACACGACCATGGTGCAATGCTACCTAGATTTGTTGGCTCACGAAGCTCACAGAATTGGACTCATGTTTTGTGAACTGTCCTTTCCTGTCTTACCTTACTCCCTGTACACAATCTCCCTATTTATGGATTTATGAACATATTTTCTTTTGGTGCCAATTCTGGGACATGATCTCGTGTCCTAGCTGCTGTCCCTGTGCTTGTGATCTCAACGCTGTCATTCAACCACTCGGAGTCACAGATTTACTTGCAGTTTTCAGGTAGTTCATTGGAGATAGGAATGTAATGGGCTATTCTGCCTGGGATGGCTTTAAACCATAATCCTCACATCTCAGCCTCCTGAGTAGCTGGGATTATACAAGACAGCCTCTGATATCTACCCTCTTCAAATACTTTTACCAAGTGATTCCTAAATCTATGGTTAGCAAAGGAAAGCCAGCCTCTGATTTCCTTTATTTTCCAGATAAATACTGCAGATGTGTTTAGACAAGGCTTTCTACATCATTGTTTCATTTCTGCTATGATTTGATCCTGGAAACTCTGGAAGGCAACTACCAAAATAATACACAACCAAAAGACCAACAGATACTGTGATGTTTGACACCAAGATTCCACAATTTCCTGAACACCAAGAATGTGAGACAGGATGGAATTGTCTTTGTTTGTTGAATTCTCTCCTTTCTCCCTTTCAGGTGATCTATGTCATCAGAAATCCTAAAAATGTTCTTATATCTGGTTATTATTTCCGGAGTTGTACAAATCTCACTAAGAAACCAGAGTCACTAGAACAATTTTTTGACTGCTTCTTGCAAGGAAATGGTGAGTGTGTTGTGTAGAGGGCATAAAGGATATAAAGTTGCTGTAGGCCCTGGACCAGGTTTTATCATAAACCTCACCATCTGGGGTTCAGTGCTTCCTCATCCTAGAATTCACTTGTGCTAAAGGCAGCAGCCAACTTTACCATGATGGAAGTTCCCAGGCTCCTGAGCCATGTGCCATGGGTCTAGGCTTAGAGCTGACACTGGAACGACTACTCAGCTATGGAAAGTATGGCTCAGGGCCAGGGAAGCTTGCAAGGCGCTCAGCTTGGGTTCTGTGAGGGGCCTCGGGCTCCATGTCCTGGGGAGAGGAGTGGGTGCTGCCTCTAGGTGAGCTGCCTCCCCTGGGGCAAAGGCTGCTCCACAGGGGAAATTGTTTGGAAACCAAGTCCTGGTCCCCAGGCTCTCTCTTTACACCCTCAAGAAGAGGCTTTATTTCTGAGTGTCACCTGCTGAAGGTGACAGGGACCAAAACCATGTGTGCCATGATACAGGGCTAGGGGAATGGTGGGGACTTTTCATGGTGCCCCGCTGTCCCCTGCAGTGGCTACGGGTCCTGGTTTGATCACGTGTGAGGCTGGATGTCCATGAAGGAAAAGGAGAACGTGCTGGTGGTCTGTTATGAGAGATGAAAAAGGTAATGAAGGATTTTCCACACTCCACTCACCACACACACACACACACACACACACACACACACACACACACGGTCTATCTCATACTGTCAAGAATCTCCATTATGTTAGTTTCATTCTTTCCTCTATTCCACTCATCATCCTTTCCTTTCTTACTGTCATGTTTTTTAATTGTTGTTTTTCAGTGCAGGGATTTGAACTCAGGGTCTAGTAGTGTCTTGGACATTTTTGCTCAAGACTAGCCCTCTGCTCTTTTAGTCAGAGGGCCATGTCCAGCTTCTTCTGTGCATGTGGTAGTTTACAGGGGAACCAAGTGCTTTGAGCAGGCAGGCCACACTCCCGGCCCCTCCTCTTGTTTATTTGAGTTTTGAGGTGGAGTCTTGAACTCAGCTCCTGACACTGCTCTTTGGCTGGTGTTGTACCCACTGAGCCACGAGTTCATCCCACATGCCACTCATCCTTTCATCCTTTCTGTTGCCAATTCCTTCTGCTGTCCTCCCCTCTCTTCCTGTTCCTCCTCCAGAGACTCACTCGTGTTATCTTCCTCTCATACTCGTGGCCTCCCCATTTTTCTCCCCTTAGCACGCGAGGAACACAGTGGAGAAGATCTGTCAGTTACTTGGTGAAGCCACACATATTTATTATATAAGAACTATCAAATACACAGGTACCCATTTGCACATATATGCAGGCATATTCAGCTCTATTATATAAGAACTCTTCCAAATACACATCTACCCACATGCACACAGAGACATTTCAGTATGATAGAGGACCTGTAATGTTTACACACACACACAAGCATTTAATTCTATTTGGTAAAAATGTTATAGTGTATACTTGGACATTGAGAGGACATGAAGGGAAGGTGCTTTCCTGCTCTGGTCACATCTGCTGCTAACATTTCTCCATGGCCTCAAGGCGTCATGGGGGACTGAAGAACCACTTCAGCCCAGCCCAGACCCGGTAGGGCCTCTGGGGAGGGGATCATGACATAAAGCTGTCACTCAAATCTGGAGGTCTCCATCTTGCCCTTGCTCCTCTGATTCAATCACCAGGGCCAGTGACAGCCCCATGCAGTGACCCACACCAAGGGACCCGAGTGTGTTCTTGCTGAAATAAACAAGGCAATGGAACTGGGCTCTGACAATCATGCCTTTGTGTTGTGCTGTGCAGAGGGGACCTTACTGGAAGGCCAGGAGTTGGTCCCTTGTGGGAGGACAGTGGCCCCTCACCACAGGAGGCTGCCCGAGGCTTTGCTGATGTTCTGTGGAAAGGGTTCCTTCCTTCCATTCATCCCCAGGGTTGCTGTCTGCTCCTTCCACGCGGGACAGCTCCCACCCTTGAGTCCAACAAATGGAAACACCCACCAAGCAGGTGCTCAGCACACTGCCCGGGGATGGGCACTGGGGACCTGTCTCCCAGCCATGCAGCACTCCTGCAAAGGCAAGCATGGCTGGCGCCTTCCCAGGGTGACTGGTGGACTGGAAACGTCCTCTGTGTGAACCATGAGTCCTGAGAGAGCACAGTGAAGAAAGGGGAGACAGGGAGCTGGGGCGTGGGGAGGGGGGAGGATTTGGCCAAGCCACCCAAAGGCAAGAATCATGGAAAGATGGGGCCAGCTAGAGCAGCCAGCAGGGTGAGCTGTCCCCGTGTTCTCCATGGCAATCTGATCGTTCCATGCTCTCTGCACAAACCCCTGTTGTTGTTTTAGGTTGGGGGCTGTGAGCAGGTGCACTGCAGGCTGAGCTTAGAATTTCGGCCTTGCTAGCCAGTTGGTGTACTACTTGAACCACACTTTCAGTTCCATCTCTCCCCTCTTCCACCTCCACCTCCCCTTCTTCCTCCTCCCTCTCTTATGCCTCCTCCTCCTCTTCTTTCTCCTTCTTCTTTTCTTCTTCTCCCTCTTCCTCTTCCTCCTCATCTCCCTCCTCTTCCTCTCCTTCTCCTCCTTCTACTCCTGCCCCTCCTCCTTACCCTGCTTCTCCCTCCATCCCCTGCCTCCTCCTACTTCTTGTTTCCTCTTTGGTGTTGCTAGGAACTGACATCTGATGAACACAGAGCATCCTTTGAATCATTCCACTGTTGTCCAATTAAATCCCAAGGACAGTCACTCTCTTTATGTTCTTTATCATCCAATTAGTTATACAATGAAATGCAAAACTTTAATCATCGGCTTCACCACCTAGCATGACATTACAAACTCGACCACCACCAGCCCAGTGGCAGTGGCAGACTCTGGACCAAGAGCTGCACACACAGGGCTCTGCCATGGCACAGGGCTATGGGTGGTTCCAGGGCATTCCTTCAGGTTCTGGATTTCAACCCTGAAGACCTAACAGCAGTCCATGAGACGTTCGTGGTGAAGGATGAGGACATCATCACAGTGACCTACCCCAGATCAGGTGAGCAGACAGGGCCCGGGCTTTGTAGGAAAGGCCAGGCCTGTACCCACTCCCATCTGCCTCCCACCTGGGTGCCAGTCAAAGCCAATTATTGAAGACCTGGCCGCCAGCCTTCAGCACAGAAGCTCAGGGACAGCGCCCAGGCCTAGGGCAAGTTGGGTGAGAGCCATACATTCCACAGCTGAGTAGCTGTTCCAGTGTCAGCTCTAAGCCTGGACCCAAGGCACATGGCTCTGAAACTTGGGAACTTCCATCATGTTAAAGTCTGCTGCTGCCTTCAGGAAATATGAATTCTGGGAGAAGGAAGCAATGCACCCCCAGATGGTGAGATTTAAAGATTAACCTGGCACAGGTTCTACAACAAATTTATATCCTTTTCTGCCCTCTTCACAACCCACTCATCATTTCCATGCAAGAACCATTCAAAGTATTGTTCCAGTGACTCTGGTTTCTTAGTCAGATTTGTAGAACTCCAGAAATAATAACCAGATATGAGAACATCTTTAGGATTTCTGATGACATAAATCACATGAGAGGGAGAAAGGAGAGAATTTAAAAAAACACAACATTCCCATAATTTCTCACACTCTTGTTTAGAAAGTTGTAGAAACTTGCTCTCAAACAACACAGTGTCTGCGAGTTTTTTGGTTGTGTATTATTTGTCAAACATTTCCCAGAAATCCTAGGATCAAATTATTACCAGAAATGAAACAATGGAGGTACAAAGCCTTGTCTAGACACACCTGCAGTGTTTATCTGGAAAATAAAGGAAATCAGAGGCTGGCTTGCCTTTGCTAACCATAGATTTAAGAGTCATTTGGTAAAAATATTTGAAGAGGGTAGACATCAGAGGCTGCCTTGTATAATCCCAGCGACTCAGGAGGCTGAGATGTGAGGATTGTGGTTTGAAGCCATCCCACCAGAACAGCCCTTTACATTCCTATCTCCAAATAACTACCTGAAAACTGCAAGTGAAACTGTGTCTCCAAGTGGGTGAGTGACAGCTTTGAGTTCACACGCTCAGGGACAACACCTAGGACACGAAATCAAGTCCCAGAAGTTGCACACCAAGAAAATATGTTAATAAATAAATAGGGAGATTGTGTACAGGGAGTAAGGTAAGACAGGAAAGGACAGTTCACAAAACATGAGTCCAATTCTGTGATGAGCCAACAAATCTAGGTAGCATTGCGCCATGGTCGTGTGTGCACTGTGTGGGGGCAGCCAGGACAACCTGGGACCTCTCTCCAGAGTAGAAAGGGAGTCAGGAGATCATTCACTGCACCTGCGTTCAGAGTCAGGCCGAGGGGTCAGATTCCATGACTCAGAACCAACAACGTTGCACTCTTCAGTTTCAATTCCTATTCCTCCTCCTCCTCCTCCTCCTCCTCCTCCTCCTCCTCCTCCTCCTCCTCCTCCTTCTCCTCCTCCTCCTCCTTCTGCTTCTTCTTCTTCCTACCATTCCTGGAATTTTAACTCAGGGCCTGTAAACTGTTCCTGTGTTTCCATTCTTGGCTGACCTTCTACCACTTCATCCACAGTCACCCCACTTGGTTTGGGGGTAGGGCGTTTGGGAGATAACTCTCTTGGACTATCCTCTCTGGCTGGTTTCCATCCTTGATCCTCATGTTCCAACCTCTCAACAGGGAAGACAGGCATGAGCCATGGTTGTTGGCTTCAAATACAGTGTGCTTAGTCTTTTTGTGCATGCCGTCCATATGTCTAGGATTATCTGGCCATGATCCACAGGTTTCAATGGGGTTTGTGTAAAGAACCCCAATCTCATGAAGGAGTCACATTCCCCGACCTGAACTACAGGAGAATACCAGAGCTCCTGCTGTGTTCCATCTCAGGATTAAAGGGCATTGTTGGAGTAGGTATTGCCCACAACCCACTGACCTTGGCCTTGGAAGTGAAGAAAGACTTGGGGAAGAGTTGGATGGGGAGATGGGAAGAGATGAGGACACTTGGCTTGGCAAAGACTTCTGAGTGATCATAGTGGATTGAGTTAAGAGCACTGGGGTAGAAGTCCAGTCCTCCCTCTCTGCAAATTTTTTGATATCTGACCTCTTATCAAAACAAAGGTTTGGTGCATTAAAAACAAATGTAATCAAGTACTGAAGCCTGTTTCCTCTTGTTTTTTTGGATGGGTACCAGACACTGGAGATCAGATGAGTACTGATTGCTCTCTGAATTATTTCCCAATTGTACAGTGAAAATGCCAAGAGAAATCATATGGGTTTTCCCTGTTTATTATTAATTTAGTTATACAATGGAATAGAAAATGTTAATGATTGATTTCCCCATCCAGGAAGACACTACAAACTCAGCCACCATCAGCCTAGTGGCAGTGGCAGAACCTGAACAAGAGCTGGACACACAGGGCTCCGCCATGGCACAGGACTATGTGTGGTACCAGGGCATTCCTTTCCCGGTTCTGAATTTCAACCCTGAAGTCATAAAAGCAGTCCACGAGACGTTCGTGGTGAAGGACGAGGACATCAGCATGGTGACCTACCCCAAATCAGGTGAGCGGACAGGACCCAGGCTATTCGGGGAAGGCCAGGCCTGTGCCCACCCCCATCTGGCTCCCACCTGGGTGCGAGTCAGAGCCTGTTATTGAAGACCTGTGGCCCTGAGACAGCGCCAGCCTTCAGCACAGAAGCTCAGGGACAGCGCTCTCGCTTGGGCAAACTCCAGGATTGCCACCAATTTTTTAAAGAGGTGTTTGGGAGGTGCTCCATGGTGCATTAATGTGAAAATAAATGCCTTTAGGTTATTTGGAGAAGAGGCATGATTCCCAATTGAAGAATCACCTGGGGCCAGAGCTGGGAACTGGAAATCTTGGGGTACATTCAAGGAGCTGGCAGACCAGGCCCAGAATCCCAGGGATTGAATTGTGTATGAGGAGCACTGGGAGAGGGCTGAGAACCCAGGACTCACTGCAAGTGACATGTGTCAAGAATCCAGAGCCAGGGGGTGAGCTGAAGGGATTTCAGGAAGTGCTCACAGGTGGGTTCAACCCAAACATACACAGAGAAATGGCTGCCGACTCCAAAACAGGTTGAGAAACCAAAACGGAGTATTACTCAGAGCTGAAAATGCTGACTGCTCAGACCCATGCTCCTCTAGATCCCCAACTTCTTTGGGGGTTGGGTCATGGGGCTTGAACTCAGCCTGGGTGGTGTGCATGAGTTCTTCAGCTCAAGGCTACCTCCCTACCCTGGAGCCAAGCCACACTTCCTGTTTTCTACAGGTTAATTGGGGATAAGAGTCTTAGGTCCTTTTGGCCAGGCTGGCTTTGAACCTTGATCCTCAGATATCAGCATCTTGAGTAGCTAGGATTCCAGGCATGAGCCACCACGCCTGGCTAGTTCTCAACATTTTGCTTTCTGAGTTGCATGAATGATAAAAGAAGTTGTGTGTGATTGCATTCAGGCACAAGGCCCCCGATCTGCCAACATCCTCAAGATGAGATTGTGGGAGGCAGAGCAGATGGCAAGGTGTAGTGGGTGCAGAGGTGGAGAAACTGTGAGACCACTCAGGACACGCTGGGGTTGTTAGAAGAGTGCAGAGCAGGGAAGGAGCTGATGACCAGGACGAGCGATGCCCTGGTCCGGATGACGGGGTGCAGTGCACATGTGGTTCTTAAAGAAGCCCACAAACAGGCTGGGACTTCACACTGCAAATCTCATAGGGGGTTCACACTGTAAATCGCATACTTCTTTATCTATAGACCAGATGCATGTGGTTGTGGGCACCAAGATGTCTCAAGATACAGCCTTAGACTGGGTAAAGGAATGGCAGGGGAAGGGTGTTAAGTCTGGGTAAACAGTGGCAGAGGGAAGCAGGGGGAAGGGATGGGCTCTAAGCCCAAGCTGTAATGGAAATCCAGAAATTCCATTGCAACAATCCATTTTTCACATTACAATAATAATACATTTTGAGCCTGGAGTTTGGCCTATTGGTAGAGTAATTGCCTAGCATGCACGAAGACCCAGGTTCATACACAGAAAAGCTGGAAGTGGTGCTGTGATTTAAGTGGTAGAGCACCAGTCTTGAGAAAGCCCACGGACAGTGATCAAGGCCCTGAGTTCAAGCCCCAGGATTGGCACCAAATTAAAAAAAAACAATAGTACATTTCCATTTCCCACATAACAAAGGAAATCAATAATTAGTTGTTGTGAACAGTGCAGATTTACATGTCAAAATACAGGTGTTTGGTGAGCTGTGAATAAAGTAAACTTAACACTACTGATCCCCACCAGATTGTATCCTTGGCAAAATTTGCAGCGGTAAGGTTTATGTTATGTATGTTTCAGCACTATGGAATGTATACATAAATAATATATACTCAAAGAAATGGCAGGGCCTGAGACTCCTTCATGAGGTTGGGATTCTCTATACCAACTCCATTCAAACCTGTGGATCATGGCCAGATAATCCCTGACACATGGACTGGATGCACTCAAAGACTAAGCACACTGTATTTGAAGCCAACACCCATGGCTCATGCCTGCCCTCCCTGCTACTGAGGAGGCTGAGATCTGAGGATCAAGGTTGGAAGCCAGTCCAGGCAATACAGGCTTGGAGACTCTTATCTCCAGTGAGCCACCAAAAACTAACAAACAAACCCTGTAGATCTAGTGGCAGAGGGCCACCCTAGGCAAAAAAAAAAACCCACAGAAACAGTGACCATGCTCTTACTTCCAGCTCCAGGACTGACATAAAAGAAGAAAGAAAAAAGCAAAGTCACATCGCATTGTTTCAGTGTCAGGGGATCTGGCACCGGTGACCTGACTCTGAACCCGGTGCAGTGAATAAATACCTGCCCAGATCACCCAGGACTTTGTCCCCCAGTTGAAGTCCTGGGTTCCCCTGCCTGCCCACCCCAGGCAGAGTGCCCACATGTCCCTGCCTGGTGCAATCCCCTAGACTTGTTTGCTCATGAACCTTGGGGTATCATGGGTGCTCGACCCCTTCCCAGTGCTCCTCACACCTGAACCCCGGGATTCCAGGCCTGCTCTGCCTGCTCCTTGGATGTACCCCAAGTTTTCCAGGTCCCAGGTATGGCCCAGATGAGTCTTTTATTTGGAATCATGCCTCTTCTCCAATACTATAAGTCACTTTTTATGCTAATATACCATGGGGCACTTCCCAAACTCCTTTTCAAAAATTGGTGGCAATTTTAGAGCTTGCCCAGAGCCTGAGCGCCATCCCTGAGCTTCTGTGCTGAAGGCTGGCGCTCTGCCTCGGGGCCACAGGTCTTCAATAACGGGCTCTGACTCGCACCCAGGTGGGAGGCAGATGGGAGTGGGCACAGGCCTGGCCTTCCCGCACAGCCGGGGCCCCGTCTGCTCACCTGATTTGGGGTAGGTCACCGTGATGATGTCCTCGTCTTTCACCACGAACGACTCATGGACTGCTGTTAGGACTTCAGGATTGAAATCCAGAACCTGAAGGAATGCCCTGGTACCACACATAGCCCTGTGCCATGGCGGAGCCCTGTGTGTGCAGCTCTTGTTCCAGGCTCTGCCACTGCCACTGGGTGAGTGATGGCTGAGTCTGTAATGTCATGCTAGGTGGCGAAGCCAATGATTAAAGTTTTGCATTTCATTGTGTAACTAATTGGATGATAAAGGACATGAACAGAGTGACTGTCCTCGGATTTTATTGGACAAATGTGAAATCATTCAAAGGATGATCTGTGTTCATCAAATGTCAGCTCCTCGCAGAACAACAAGAGGAAAGAAGAAGAAGGTGTGGGAGGAGGACAGGAAGAATGGGAGGAAGAAGAAGAAGTGGAAGTGGAAGAAGAGAAAGAGGAAGAAGAAGAGGAGGAAGAGGAAGAAAAAGAATAAAGAGGAGGAGGAGTGGGAGAAGGAGGATGAGGAGGAGAGGGAGGGGTTGGATTGGCAGTGTGGTTCAAGCAGTACAGCAACTGGCTAGCAATGGCAAAATGCTAAGCTCAGCCTGCAGTACACCTGCTCACAGCCCCCCACCTAAAAGAACAACAGGGGGGTTCGTGCAGTTAGCATGGAACGATCAGATCGCCATGGAGAACATGGAGACAGCTCACAGCAACTGCCTACTCCGACTAGACACCATCTTTCCAAGATTTTTGCCATCAGGTATCTTAGCCATGTCCCCCACACCCTCCAGTTCCCGTCCCCCCTTTCTTCCCTGTGCTCTCTCAGGACTCATGGTTCACACAGAGGACGTTTCTAGTCTGCCAGTCACCCTGGGAAGGCGCCAGCCATGCTTGCTTTTGCAGGAGCGCTGCATGGCTGCATCCCCGGGCAATGTGCTAAGCACCTGCTTGGTGGGTATTTCCATTTGTTGGACTGAAGATTGGGAGCTGTCCTGCGTGGAAGAAGCAGACAGCAACCCTGGGGATGAATGGAAGGAAGGAACCCTTTCCAGAGAACATCAGCAAAGCCTCGGGCAGCCTCCTGCAGTGAGGGGCCACTGTCCCCCCACAAGGGACCAACTCCTGGCCTTCCAGTAAGGTCCCCTCTGCACAGCACAACACGAAGGCATGATTGTGAGAGCCCAGTTCCATTGCCTTCTTTATTTCAGCAAGAACACACTCGGGTCCCTTGGTGTGGGTCACTGCATGGGGCTGTCACTGGCCCTGGTGATTGAATCAGAGGAGCAAGGGCAAGATGGAGACCTCCAGCTTTGAGTGACAGCTTTATGCCATGATCCCCGCCCCAGTGACACACAGGGGAGTCTGGACTCAGTCCCAGGGGAACAGCTCCAAGGGAACTCCCGCCATCTTCTCTCGAAAAGTTTCCTCGAAGGCCTGGATCTGGGCTGGGCTGAAATGGTTCTTCCAGTCCCCCACGATACCTGGAGGTCATGGAGAAAGGCTGGCAGCAGATGCGACCAGGGTAGGAAAGCACCTTCCCTTCATGTCCTCTCAATATCCAAATATACAGTATAACATTTTTACCAAATAGAATTAAATGCTTGTGTGTGTGTGTGTGTAAACAATGCAATTCTTCTATCATACTGAAATGTCCCTGTGTGCACGTGGGTTCATGTGTATTTGGTAGGGTTCTCATATAATAGAGTTGAATATGCCTGTACATATGTTCACAACATGTGTGTGAGTTCTATGGGTACATGTATATTTGACAATTCTTATGTAATAAAAATGTGTGGCTGTTGTGAATGTGAGTATGTTCACACGGGAGCTTAAACTCAAGCTCTACCACTTGGGTCACAGCTGCATTTTTGGACTTTTCAGTGGTTAGCTGTAGAGAAGCAGTCTCATGAACTTTCCTGTCTGTGCTGCCTTTGAACTGTGATCCTCAGATCACAAACTCCTGAGTAGCTAGCATCACAGCCGTGAGCCTCTGGAACCTGGCTCCCTTACAGTGTTCACAAGGCTTGAAGTGAACCACCAGCCAGTCCTTGGCTGGAGCCAATCCTCAGCCTGCGTCTGGAGCACTGGACTTGCCTACCCAGGCCAACAGCCCATCCTGCTCTGGTGTCTCCTTACCTTTCCTGGTGAGCTTAAAGTTCTCAGGAATTAACTCCCTGGGCGCAGTGCTGAGATTGGACATCTTATTCTCCTTCATGGCCTGGAAGGAACTGTTCTCCAGGACCAAGTCCAGCTCAGCAGGCTCCAGCGACTTCCCCAGGAACCGACAGATCTTCTCCACCGTGTTCCTTGGGTCCTAAGGGGAGAAAAACAGGAGGGCCCCAGGTATGAGAGGAAGATAACATGGAGTAGGTCTCGGAAGGAGGAACAGCAAAAGAAAGGAGGGCAGCAAAAAGAACTGGCAACAGGAAGAATGTTTGGCATGTGGGATGGACTCGTGGCTCAGTGGGTACAACACCAGCTAAAGAGCTGTGTCAGGAACTGGGTTCAAGACTCCACCTCAAAACTCAAATAAACAAGAAGGAGGGGCGGGATTGTGGCCTGCCTGCTCAAAGCACTTGGTTCCCCTGTAAACTAACATGCACAGAAGAAGCTGCACATGGCCCGGTGAGTAAAAGAGCAGAGGGCTAGCCTTGAGCAAAAATGTCCAAGGACACTACTAGGCCCTGAGTTCAAATCCCTGTAATGAAAAACAACAACAATAAAAAAAATTGACAGTAAGAAAGGAAAGGATGATGAGTGGAATAGAGGAAAGAATGAAACTAACATAATGGAGATTCTTGACAGTGTGAGATAGACCCTCTGTGTGTGTGTGTGTGTGTGTGTGTGTGTGTGTGTGTGTGTGTGTGTGTGTGTGTGCGTGTGTGGTGAGTGGAGTGTGGAAAATCCTTCATTACCTTTTTCATCTCCTCATAACTGACCACCAGCACGTTCTCCTTTTCCTTCATGGACATCCAGCCTCGCACGTGATCAAACCAGGACCCGTAAGGCACTGCAGGGGACAGCGGGGTGCCATGAAAAGTCCCCACCATTCCCCCAGCTCTATGTCCTGGCATGGATGGCTTTGGTCCCTGTCACCTTCAGCAGGTGAGACTCAGAAATAAAGCCTCTTCTTGAGAGTGTAAAGAGAGAGCCTGAGGACCAGACTTGGTTTCCAAACTATTTCCCCTGTGGAACAGCCTTTGCCCCAGGGGAGGCAGCTCACCCAGAGGCAGCACCCACTCCTCTCCCCAGTGCATCAAACCCCAAAGCCCTCACAGAACCCGCTCTGAGCGCCTTGCAAGCCTCGCAGGCCCTGAGCCATCCTTTCCACAGCTGAGTAGCTGTTCCAGGGTCAGCTCTAAGCCTAGACCCATGGCACATAACTCAAGAGCCTGGGAGCTTCCATCATGGTAAAGTCTGCTGCTGCCTTCAGCACAAGTGAATTCTAGCATGAGGAAGCACTGAACCCCAGATGGTGAGGTTTATGATAAAACCTGGTCCAGAACCTACAGCAACTTTATATCCTTTATGCCCTCTACACAACACACTCACCATTTCCTTGCAAGAAGCAGTCAAAATATTGTTCCAGTGACTCTGGTTTCTTCATCAGATTTGTACAACTCCGGAAATAATAACCAGATATAAGAACATCTTTAGGATTTCTGATGCCATAGATCACCTGAAAGGGAGAAGGAGAGAATTCAATGAAGAAATAAAGGTCCATAATTTCTCACATTTTAATGTTAGGAAATTGTCAAATCTTGGTGTCAAACATCAGTGTCTGTGGGTGTTTTGGTTGTGTATTATTGTCAAATGCTTCCCAGAGTTCCTACCATCACTTCATTTACCAGGAACAAAACAATGGAGGTAGAAAGCCTTGTCTAAACACATCTGCAGTATTCATCTGGAAAGTACAGGGGAGAAGAGGCTGCCTTGCCTTTGCTGGCCATAGATTTAAGAGTCCTTTGGCAAAAATATTTGAAGAGGTTAGACATCAGAGGCTGTCTTATGGAGTCCAGGCTATTCAGGAGACTGAGATGTGAGGATTGTGGTTTGAAGCCATCCCAGGCAGAACAGCCCATTAAATTCCTATCTCCACTTAACTACCTGAAAACTGCAAGTGAAACTCTGACTCCAAGTGGGTGAGTGACAGCTTTGAGTTCACACGTTCAGGGAAAGCACTTAGGCCCTGTGTTCAAGTCGCAGAACTGGCACAAATAGAAAACATGTACATAAATAGATATATAGGAAGATTGTGGACAGGGAGTCACGTAACGCAGGAAAAGGCAGCTCACAAAACATGAGTCCAATTCCATGAGCTTCAAGAGCAAACAAATCTAGGTAGCATTGCGCCATGGTCGTGTGCGCACTGTGTGGGGGCAGCCAGGGCAACCTGGGACCTCTCTCCAGAGTAGAAATGGAGTCAGGTGATCATTCACTGCACCTGTGTTCAGAGTCAGGCGAGGGATCAGATCCCATGACTCAGAACCAACAACGTTGCACTCTTCAGTTCTAATTCTTTTTTTTCTTTTCTTGTTGCCATGCCTGGAAATTGAACTCAGGGTCTGTGCACTGATCCTGTGTATCCCTGCTGTGGCTGACCCCCTACCACGTCCTCCACAGTCTCCGGCTTGGATTAAAGGGTGTTTGGTCCTTCATTGGAGATAAGTCTCTTGGTCTATCGTCTCTGGCTGGTTTCCATCCTTGATCCTCATATCTCAACCTCTCAGCAGGGATGATAGGCATGAGCCATGGGTGTTGGCTTCAAAGACAGTGTGCTTAGTCTTTGAGTGCATCCAGTCCATGTGTCAGGGATTATCTGGCATGATCCACAGGTTTGAACGGGATTTGTGTAGAGAACCCCAACCTCATGAAGGAGGCTCAGACCCCGCCATGAACTACAGGAGGAGAATGCCAGATCTCCTGCTGTGTTCCATCTCAGGATTAAAGAGCATTGTTGGAGTAGGTGTTGTCCACGACCCACTGACCTTGGCCTTGGAAGTGAAGAAAGACTTGGGGAAGAGTTGGATGGGGAGATGTGAGGAGATGAGGGGGGGGCCCTCCTTCCTATCCAGTAATAATTGGTGTCCATGTACAATCTCCATCCATGGGGAGCGATCAAATGTGGTCACAGATCTGATCCACTTGGGATCACCCTTGGTGTGAATCAGAGAGAGAACCTCAATCAACCAATGGGTTCCTGGGGACAGAGAGAAAAGCAAACATCACTCATTCCTATCTGAATTATATATATATACATATATACGCATATATGTATATATATATGGATTCTAATGATAAAACATACATACCATAAAGCTTACTTTTACAAACTTTGTGAAGCATACAATCTGGTATGGAGGAGTAGTGTCAAGTTTATTTTAATCATTGCTCACCCAACATCTGCATTTTGACATCTCATAAATCTACACTGTCCACATCAACTGAATCTTGATTTGCTTGTCTGCCCTGCTGCCATAATCCTCTCCTCTCCTCTAGGACTTTGGAATCTCTTGCCTTGCACTTGAGTGCAATCACACACAATTTCTTTCCTGATTCTAGTGGAGCATGGATCTGAGCTGTCAGCAGTATTTTCAACTTTGAGTAATATTGGATTTTGGTCTCTCAACCGGTTTTGGCGTCGGCAGCCATTTCTCTGTGTATGGTTGAGTTGAATCCACTTGTGAGCAGTTCCTGAAATCCCTTCAGCTCACCCCTGGCTCTGGATTCTCCGCACATGTCCCTTGCCGTGTGTCCTTCAAGTGCTCAACCCTCTCCCAGTGCTCCTCACACCAAACTCCAAATTCCAGGCCTGCCTACCAGCTCCTTGAATGTACCCCATGTTTTCCAGTTCCCAAACATGGCCCCAAATGATTCTTCTATTTGGAATCACACCACTTCTCCAAATTACCTAAGTCATTTATTTTCATATTATTATACCATGCAGCACCTCCAAATCACTTTTTAAAAAATAGTTGGCAATCCTGGAGCTTACCCTGGGCCTGGGTGCTGTCCCTGAGCTTCTGTGCTGAAGGCTGGCCCTCGGCCTTAGGGCCACAGGTCTTCAGTAACGGGCTCTGCTTCACACCCAGGTGTGAGGCAGGTGAGAGTGGGCACAGGCCTGGCCTTCCCCACCCAGCTGGGCCCTATCTGCTCACCTGATTTGGGGTAGGTTACGGTGATGATGTCCTCGTCCTTCACCACGAACGTCTCATGGACTGCTGTTAGGACTTCATGGTTGAAATACTTATCAATGAACGGAATGCCCTTGTACCACACGTAGTCCTCTGTCATGGCGGAGCCCTGTGTGTCCAGCTCTTGGCCCGGCTCTGCCGCTGCCACTGGGTTGGTGTTGGCCAAGTCTGTAATGTCATGCTAGGTGGTGAAGCCAATGATTAACCTTTTTCATTTCATTGTGTAACTAATTGGATGATAAAGAAGACAAACAGGGTGACTCCTGGAATTTTCACTGGGCAACTGTGAAATCATTCAAAGGACATTCTGTGTTCATCGATTGTGTGTTCCTAGCAGAATAACAAGTGGAAATAAATTTCAATACAGCATTATTTTTTCAATGCACCAATCCTTTTTTTGAAAAGAAGTCTGGATATTAGAAAATTGCTGAGCAAGAGGCCTGGACTTCTGTCTCTGTGTCCTTCCTTCCATCCTGTTATCACTCAAGAATCTTGACCAAAATTCCTCAATGCGTTTTTCTTCTATTTTTCTTATTTTCCTTGGGAATCTCCCTCTGCTCCATCATCTCAGCCATGGTCCTGGGTCATGGATCCCTGTGTTTCCTAGGCTATCGGGCAGGGAGAGTTTCTCACACTTCCTTTCCTTGTCCTGAACTCGTAGATGTGAGAAACAACAAATACTGCTGTCACGTCTCTGGGATGGGGTGAGTCTGTTTGTGTGCACGTGAATGGTGTGTCTGAGTGTGTGCCTGAGTGTGTGTGTGCATGTTCACACCCCAGGAGCCCATGTCTGTGATGTTCAGGAGCAACAACTCCAGTTAGCATGGCACTCGGGAAGTGTGTGCCTTGTGGTGGACTGGGCTGGGCCTGAGAACTGGGACCTCCCTCTGGAGCAAAGGCTCCATTCTTTCTTTCTTTCCTTCCTCCTTTGTTTCCCTTCTCTTTTTTTGTCTTTTTTTTTTGCTAGTCCTAGGGTTTGGGCTTGAACTCAGGTCCTGAGCACTGTTCCTGTGTTATTTTTCTCAATAGTGTTGCTTTATCAGTTTAGCCACAGCTCTACTTCTGGACTATCTTTTTTTATCAGTCCTGGGGCTTGAACTCTGGGCCTGGGTGCTATCCCTGAGCTCTTGATCTCAAGGCTAGAGCTCTACACTTGAGGCACAGTGTGCCTTCTGGTTTTCTGGTTCATTGAAGCTAGGAATCTCATGCACTTTCCTGAATAGGCTGGATTTGAACCTCTATCCTCAGATCTCAACCTCCTTAGCAGCTGGGATGAGAGGTGTATAACACTAAGCTCCTAGCTGGTTGTTCCTTCTTCTGGGAGGATTACTATAATGGTTTTGGTGGAAAATGAGGTCATTGAACCTTCTAGAAGGTCTTTGATTGCTTTCTTCATTTGCCTGTCAAAGGCTTACTATCAGTTAGGTTTGGAATGCCAAAGTCAGAGTTCTTGTGACCAGCCTAACAGAGAGGAAATGCTGGGTTGAGCTCAGGGCAGACCAAGCTCTTTCTCATACACCATCCCAGCACCACCAGGTCTTTCTGTCAGCCCCTATGGATGAAGAGGCTGTCAATGAGTCTGCTGCCTTGGGGGTGAGCGGCCTTACCTCCCCTCAGGATGGATCCAAGGTTCAGAGTGGTTTCCTGGGGGTTTTTGGAGGTTATAGTGATCTGGCTGAGGGACAGAGGTATGTTCCAGTGTCTGCAGGACCTTGTTGTTTAGTGACTGAGGGGTGGGGCTGTGCCCTGGAGGCTGATGGTCATTGTAGTTTTCTAGCTCAGGGGCTGAGTTGTGTTCAAGTGGGCTTCCACAGGAAGTGAAGGGGTGAGGGCAAGGGTTCTGGTTTTCTTGTGGGATGGTGTCCATGGTTGAGGTGTAGTTCAATAGGACAAAGAGTGAGACACTAATCTCCAAAATAACCAGAGCAAAAAAGAAAAAGAGGAGGAGGAGGAGGAGGACCAGGAGGAGGAGGAGGAGGAGGAGGAGGAGGAGGAGGAGGAGGAGGAGGAGGAGGAGTTGGAGGAAGTGGAAGGATGGAACTGAGAGTGTGGATCAAGTAGTACAGCAACTGGCTAGCAAGGGTAGAATCCAAGCTCAGCCTCCAATACACTTGCTCACAGCCCCCAACCTAAAAGAACAGCAAGAGGGGTTCGTGAAGCTACCACTAAACCATCAGAACGCCATGGAAAACACGGGGACAGCTCACCACCACTGGCTACTCTAGCTGGCCACCATCTTTCCATGGTTCTTGCCCAAGGGTTGCTTGGCCAGGTCCGGCACGACCCGCAGCTCCCGGTCCCCACTTTCTTCACTGTGCTCTCTCAGGACTCATGGTTCACACAGAGGACGTTTCCAGTCCACCAGTCACCCTGGGAAGGCGCCAGCCATGCTTGCCTTTGCAGGAGCGCTACATGGCTGGGAGACAGGTCCCCAGTGCCCATCCCCGGGCAGTGTGCTGAGCACCTGCTCGGTGGGTGTTTCCATTTGTTGGACTGAAGGGTGGGAGCTGTCCCACGTGGATGGAGCAGACAGCAACCCTGGGGATGAATGGAAGGAAGGAACCCTTTCCACAGAACATCAGCAAAGCCTCGGGCAGCCTCCTGTGGTGAGGGGCCACTGTCCCCCCACAAGGGACCAACTCCTGGCCTTCCAGTAAGGTCCCCTCTGCACAGCACAACACGAAGGCATGATTGTCAGAGCCCAGTTCCATTGCCTTCTTTATTTCAGCAAGAACACACTCGGGTCCCTTGGTGTGGGTCACTGCATGGGGCTGTCACTGGTCCTGGTGATTGAATCAGAGGAGCAAGGGCAAGATCCAGACCTCCAGCTTTGAGTGACAGCTTTATGCCATGATCCCCGCCCCAGTGACACACAGGGGAGTCTAGACTCTGTCCCAGGGGAACAGCTCCAGAGGAAGTCCCGCCATCTTCTCTCAAAAAGTTTCCTCGAAGGCCTGGATCTGGGCTGTGCTGAAGTGGTTCTTCCAGTCCCCCAGGATGCCTGGAGGCCATGGAGAAATGCTAGCAGCAGATGTGACCAGGGCAGGAAAGCACCTTCCCTCATGAAATCTCAGTATCCAAATATACAGTATAGCGTTTTTACCAAATAAAAATAAGGTGTGTGTGTGTGTGTGTGTGTGTGTGTGTGTGTGTGTGTGTGGTTAGTGGATTGTGGAAAATCTTTCATACCTTTTTCATCTCCTTATAACTGTCTACCAGCACATTCTCCTTTTCCTTCATGGACATGATCAAACCAGGACCCATAAGGCACTGCAGGGGACAGCAGGGCGCCATGAAAAGTCTCCACCATTCCCCCAGCCCTGTGTCCTGGCACAGATGGCTCTGGTCCCTGTCACCTTCAGCAGGTGAGACTCAGAAATAAAACCTCTTCTTAAGGGTGTAAAGAGAGAGCCTGGAGACCAGGACTTGGTTTCCAAACAATTTCCCCTGTGGAGCAGCCTTTGCCCCAGGCGAGGCAGCTCACCCAGTGGCAGCACCCACTCCTCTCCCCAGGACATCGAGCCCAAGGCCCCTCACAGAACCCACGCTGAGCGCCTTGCAGGCCTCTCTGTCCCTGAGCCATACTTTCCAGTATTTCCCTGTGTTTCCATTCTTGCAGAAAGCCTGAATCATTCCTCAGGGCATTAATTCTGTCATGACTCCACAGTTCTCTGACTTCCAGGTATGATTGGGAGGGAATCGGGGAGACCTCACAGCTGTGCTTTATTAACCTCACCATCTGCTGTCCCAATCACTACAGGTGCTTGATGCACCACTTCTTCCATGTCTTCTTCCTCTCAACACCCCTCCCTCGACTCCCTACTATCTATCCTACCTTCTCTGTCAAATTGCTACCTCCTGTTGTGTGCCAATCCTCCCTGCAGTCACTCCTGCTCCTGCTCCCTTCCTTTTTTTCCCCCTCTTCTGAGATGGAGTCTTGAACTCAGTATCTCACCATTTGCTCTTTAGCAGGTGCTCCACCCACTGAGCCATACCTCCACTCCCCAGTCCAGTCATCCTTTCTGCTGCCAGTTATTTTGCTGTCCTCCCTTCTCCTACTGCTCCTCCCCTGATCCCCCTCCCTGTTGTCTCCCTCTCATATTCATGGCACCCTGTTTCTCTTGGGTTAGGACTTGAGGAACACAGTGGAGATCTGCCAGTTCCTGGGGAAGGTGCTGGAGCCAGCAGAGCTGGACTTGGTCCTGGAGAACAGTTCCTTCCAGGCCATGAAGGACGAGATGGCCAATCCCAGCCATGTGCCTGAGGAGATTATTTCCGCAGGCATCAAATGTGCCAGAAAAGCATGGAAGCACTGGGGGGAATGGAGGTGTGGAGCCTGGGATGGGATGGAGCTGCGGCCATGGAGGAGGCAAGGGTAAATGGCTCTTCACATTTGCCTTGCTTAAAAACAGATTGTGACTCACCAATTGATGTTTTATGTGTAAAAGCCTGAATTTTTTTACATAACATATATAACATATATGACATAACTCTGAGCCAGGGTGCTTTTCCTGAGCTCTTCAGCTCAAGGCTAGCACTCTACAACTTGAGCCACAGTACTACTTCCGGTTTTCTGTTGGTTAATTGGAGGTAAAGAGTCTCACAAACTTTCATGCTCCAGCTGGCTTTGAACCATGATCCTCAGATCTCAGCCTTTTGAGTAGTTAGGATTACAGGTGTGAGCTACCACTCCTGGCTGTGTTTGGAGGTTTTTTATGTGAGCTTATTGCTATGACCTTTCCTGTCAGCACTGCTTTGCTGTATCCCAGAGGTTCAGGTATGATTTTTTTTTTCATTTTCATTGAATTGCAAGAAGTTTTTCATTTCCTCCTCCTCATCTTTTTTTTTTTTTTGCCAGTCCCAGGACTTGAACTCAGGGCCTGCTGAGCACTGTCCTTGGGTTTTCTCAAGGCTAGAGCTCTACAACTTGAGTGGCAGCACCACTTCTGAGTTTTTTCCTTATATGTGGTACCAAGGAATCCAACCTGGGTCTTCATGCATGCTAGGCAAGCACTCTACCATTAGCTCACACTCTGGCCCAATCACTTTCCTGTTTATTTCTTCAGTGACCCCAGTATGATTCAGTCCTCAGGTGTTTGAGTGTTTTGTGTTCGGTGTTTTGTTCTTGAGGATTAGTTTAATCCCATTGTGATCAGGTAGGATACAAAAGTGTATCTCAGGCCTCTTGTATATGCTTAGGTTACTGTGTATCCTATGACATAATCAAATTTGGAGTATGGTCCATGACTGCTAGAATATGACCTGACTCATTCCTGTGTGGAATACTCTGTAGCTGTCTAAATCCATTTGGGTAATGGTGTCATTTAATTCAGAGGCTTCTTCATTGACTTTTTGTTTGGTTGGCCTGTCCTTTGGTGCGAATGCAGTGTTAAAGTCTCTCACTATTACTGTGTTGAGAGGTCTCTATCATGTTTTGGAAGTCCAAGAGTGTTCTTTTTTTGGTCAATTATGAGGCTTGGGCTCAGGGCCAGAGCACTGTTTTTGAGCTTTCTCAAGATAGCGCTCTATCACTTGAGCCACAGCACCACTTCCAGCTTTATCTATGTATGTGGTACTGAGGACATCAAACCTAAGCAAGCATTCTACCGCTAAGCCAAACTCCTGGTCCCTCAAAAGTGTTCTTTTAATGTATTTAGATGCTCCATTATTCGGTGCAGAAATATTAATCACTGGGACTTTCTCCTCATGGATCATTCATTCCCCTTATTAATATGTAAGCCCTTCCCTGTCTCTTTGTACTGATTACAAAGAAAAAGTCTATTATCAGATATCAATATGGCTGCTACAGTCTTCTTGCATGATGCACGGGCATGAAAGATCTTTTTTCATCTTTCCATGGAATTTGTATTTATCTTTGACTATGAGATAACAAATGGTTGGATTTTGTGTGGTGAGGGGGGTCATGGGCCTTGAACTGGGCCTGGGAACTGTCCCCAAACTCCTCAGCTTAAGGCTTCCGCCCTACCCCTTGAGCCAAACCCCACTTCCCATTTTCTAGAGATTAATTGGAGATAAGAGTCTCAGGTCCTTTTGTGTTCAGGCTGGCTTTGAACCTTGATCCTCAGCTCTCAGCCTCCTGAATAGTTAGGATTACAGGCATGACCCACCTTGCCTGCAAATGGTTGGATTTTATTGTGACTTTTCGCCAATCCTGGCGCTTATACTCTGGGCTTGGGCACTGTCTCTCAGCTTCATTTGTTCAAAACTAGTGCTCCACCACTCTTGAGTGTTAGAATCTCCACTTCCAGTTTTCTGGTGATTAACTAAAGATAACAGCCTCAGGGACTTTCCTGTTAGGGCTGTATCAGAACTGGGATCCTCAGGTCTCAGGGCTTACAGGTGTGATCCATTGGCTCCCAGCTTGTATCTTGGTTTTTGATCCAATCTGCTGCTTTACATATTTTTGTTGTTGTTGTGGGTCATGGGGCTTGAACCCAGCCTGAGGGCCTGAGCGCTGTCCCTGAGCCCTTCAGCTCAAGGCTTCCGCCCTACCCTTGAGCCAAGCCCCACTTCCCATTTTCAAGGGGTTAATTGAAGATAAGTCTCAGGTCCTTTTGTGCCCGGTGACTTTGAACCTTGATCCTCAGATCTCAGCCTCTTGAGTAGCTAGGATTAAAGGTGTGAGCCACCGCCCAGCTCTCGGGCCCTCCCCCACCCTCCCTCCTTTTTATTTTTTGCCAGTCCTGGGCTTGAGCTCAGGCCCAGAGCACTGTCCTTGGCCTTTCTCAAAACTAGAGCTCTACCACTTTATCCTCAGCACCACTTCCAGCTTTCTTCTATGCATGTGGTACCGAGGAATTGAATCCAGATCTTAGTGCATGTTAGGCAAGCACTTTACAACTAGGCCAAACTCCCGGCCCTCAGGGCCGTTTTAAAGCAGAAAACCTATGTAACTTTTCAGTTATTTTTGTGAGGGGGGCAGTACTAGGATTTGAACTCAGGGCCTTGTACTCACTTGGCTTGCTGACAGTCTATCACTTGAGCCATATCTCTAGCACTTCTTGTTAATATAATCTTATTGTTGTTACTTAAGTGTTGTACAGATTGCTTGCCATTGCATAAATCAGGTAATGAATACATTTGTTTTGGGGAAAGTGCTCAGGCCCTGAGATCAAGCCCAGGGACTGGAAAAAAAGAAAAATTAATAGTGGGCAGTAGTTGGTAATGGGAAAACTTCTGATACACACAACAACTGCCAGAAAGCCTGTGATCCAGGCTTGTAAGTGAAGCAGCACTAACACGGGATGGGAGATGAGCACCTAGCCCGCACTGAAGTGAAATGTGGGGAGAATCTGGAGTCCGAAGATGCACTCATGGGATTTCAGGGAACAGCTCTGAGGTTGATTAAAGCCAAATATCTACAGAAAGGACTGCTTAATCCAAAGCAGGTTGAGAGATCAAGACGGGATATTACTCACTGTTGAAAATGCAAAAAACTTAGATCCACATCCTGTTTCATCTTTTTGTGCTAGACTTGGGGCTTAAACTCAGGGACTGGGTGCTGTCCCCCAGATTTTCTCAAGATTAGCTTTCGTACCACTTCCAGCCTTTTCTGGAGATAAAGAGTCTCAAGGACTTTACTGCCCAGGGTGGCTTTTAATCCTAATCCCCGGATCTCAAGTTTCCTGAGTAGCTAGGATTACATGTGTGAGCCATTACTGCCTGACTCCATGCTCTATTATTTTGAGGACATTTTGCCATCAGACAAGACCGTCATTCAAAAGAGCTGGGGGGAAGTGCCCAGACCGATATGTGTATATATGTGTGTGTGTGTGTGTGTGTGTAGCAAGAATTAGTAAGGACGGCTGAGCAGCAAGAGAATCTCCATTGCAGCTCTCTGATCACCCAAGATATGTGGGGTCCCACTGTGCCCAGAATTCGGGGTCCCCAAGGACCACTAAAGAGCTGAATCTGATGTAAGAGCACAAGGGTCTTTATTGTAAGCTCAAGCCTGGACTCATAACTAATACCAGCGCAGTAGGTTTGAGTTGTGAGAGCCCACCCTTCTGTTAGCGGGGTTTTTATATGTTACAAAGTCAGGTCTAGGGGGTTTCCAACGAAGATACTACATGATTGGTTAACATTCAAACATAAAGGAGTGGAAAATAGAAAATATTTACAATGCTATCTTAGTCTGGGGCTCTTGAAAAATACAATGCTCTCTTAACATCCTGGGCTCTGGTGTTTGTGACCTGGTGACTAGTTGTTGGTGAGGCAGTTTGGGGAAAAACATGATTGAGACACTCTCTGAGCTTTCCGGGAACTTGTATTTCTAGTCAACAGATCTTCCAGTAAGATGGAGTCTGAATTCAAACTGGTTTCACTGCACCCCGAGAGAATCAGGAAAATATAAACAGATATCACAAGAATGAAGAAACTTTCTCAAGGCCAAAAAACAGTGCCCAGGCCTTGAGATCAACCACCAGGACTGGCCAAAAAAAAAAAAAACTTATTTATGACTTGAGTAAAATGATACCACATGGTCGGTGCTTGTACACTCAAGGATTTAAGATTGCTTGTGACATCAAAGAAAGTGTGATCTCACTCTGCCCCTACAGGCCGGGCCCCCGCTCTTACCTAGCTGTAAGATGGACCCCGGGTAGTGAGGCTGGTGGAAGCCCTCACGCCGCTCACGCCCCCACCCTCCTGTGTTCCGGGGAACTCGCACGAGGCCGGAAACCCCGAGCGCCTTCCGGCCTCCCGCAGGCCCGAGGCCCTGCGGCCCCACCCGGCCCCGGCCTGTGCCACAGACACCCGCAACACAGCCGCTCGGCCTCCACGCAGGACGAAACTCACCCCCGAGCCGCCTGCCAGCCCAAAGCCCCGCCAGGAACCAGGAGCCCCCACGGGGACCGCAGCCACGGGGACCAGCGCCCTGGGAACGCGGCCTGGACTGAGCGCTCCTGGAAGGAGGCCGGAGCCCTCTTTCCCCGCCCCTTCCGCTTCCGGGGGAAGCTCCCCTGGACACAATCCCGCCCCAGAGCCAGAAAACTACAACGACCAGCAGCACCCGGGAATCCACCGCCACCCCGGATCCATCCTGAGGGGCATGGAAGGCCGCGCACCCCACAGGCCGCATGCCCAGCGGCGGCCTCCTCATTCACAGGGGCCGACAGAATGAGCTGGTGGTGCTGGGATGCTGTGTGAGAAAGAGCTCGGTCTACACCGAGCCCAGCCCAGCGGTTCCTCCCTGGAAGGCCGGTCACACCAACCCTGGCCTTGGCTTTCAAAAGCCCGGCTGATGGCCGGCCGTGACAGCCACGTGAAGAAAGCCATAGAAGACCTGGTAGAAGATTCAACCACCCCGTCTTCCACCACACCCACGATAACAGCACAGTTCTGATAATTCCTCCCAGGAGAGCGAACAACCAGCTAGGGGCTTAGGGTTCCATACCTGGTCATCCCAGCTGCTCGGGAGGCTGACATCTGAGGATCGAGGTTCAAAGCCAGCCCAGGCAGAAAACTGCATGAGATTCCTGCCTTCAGTTAACAACGAGAAAACCAGGAGTCGCTCTGTGGCTCAAAGTGAGCGAGTGCCAGCCTACAGGGAAAAAGATCTCAAAGACAATGCCCAGGCACGGAGTTCAAGCCCCATGACCACATCCAAAAGAACGAAAAATGGGAATAAGCGACAGGGACAATCTCCTTTCCCACATCCTGTGATCTCCGGGGAATTTAGAGGCTGGACCCATAATCCACGGGCCGTTATCACCCTCGCTGTGGTTGGGCTTCAGAGGAGGAAGTGAAGAGAGTGGGGTAGACATCCACCCTTGGGAAAAGGTCTGGATGTCAGGATATGAGGACGGCAGACTGCCCGACAGGGCCATATAGTTGAACATTTCAGAAGAGCAGTGAGAGGGGTTGCCCGGAGCTCGCGTGGAACTATCAGAGCGCCATGGAGAGCAGAGGGGACAGCTCACCACCACTGGCAGCTCTAGCTGGCCATCATCTTTCCATGGTTCTTGCCAATGGATGGCTTGGCCAGGTCCCCCACCCCCACCCCACTTCCCAATCTCCCCTTCCTTCACTGTGCTCACTCAGCATTTCAGTGTTCACATAGAGGACGTTTCCAGTCTGCCAGTGAGGGGCCCACTGGTCCCCCCCCCATGCACACACGAGGGACAACCTCTAGGCCTTCCAGTAATGGCACCTCTGCAAAGCACAACACGAAGGCATGATTGTCAGAGTCCAGTTCCATTGCCTTCTTTATTTCAGCAAGAACACACTCGGGTCCCATGGTGTGGGTCACTGCATGGGGCTGTCACTGGTCCTGGTGATTGAATCAGAGGAACAAGGGCAAGATCCAGACCTCCAGATTTGAGTGACAGCTTTATGCCATGATGCCCCACCCGAGTGGGGAAACAAGTCCTCATCCCCAGTGACACAGAGGGGAGTCTGGACTCAGTCCCAGAGGAACAGCTCCAGAGGAAGTCCCGCCATCTTCTCCCGGAATATTTCCTCAAAGGCCTGGGTCTGGGCTGGGCTGAAGTGGTTCTTCCAGTCCCCCACGATGCCTGGAAGCCATGGAGAAACACTGACATCAGATGTGACAAGGCAGGAAAGCACTGTCCACTCATGTCCCCTTGGCCCACTGCCTGCCACGGGGTAAAGCCACAGATGTCCCCAGGACATGAACTCCACATCAACCTTGCTCCATGTCCAATGCTCTCTTTGGAAATTCTGACTTCAGCCATCATGGGCCCTGTTCCTGTCCAAGGTGAGGGGAAGTGCAGGAATGCAGACTCAGAGGACTGCTGTCCCCCCAGTGTCCCTGAGCCCGCCATAGTATTTCTATATACTAAAGAGCTAAGTGTGTGTGTGTGTGTGTGTGTGCACAGAGTTCTTATATAATGAACATGCATAGGTGCATGCATGTGTATGTGCAGTTGGTAGAGTTATAATAGAGTTGAAAATGTCTGTGCATGTGTGCATCCATGTGTGTTTGGGTATATGCATGTGTATGTGATAGTCTTATATACTAGAGTTAAATGTGTGTGCATGTGTGCATGTGTCATAAGGGACCATGAACTGATGCCATGGATGGTGTTTGGGAGTTATTTTCTGCTCAAGCCTGGTGCTCTGCCACTGGAGCCACAGCTCCATTTTCTCTTTTTTCGGTGGTTAATGAAGACAAGGCGTCTCATGGACTTTCTCAATCTGGGCTGCCTTTGAACTAGGATCCTCAGATCTCAGCTTCCTGGTAGCTAGGAGGAGAGGTGTGCTGGAAGTCAAACTTTGTTTTCTTTTCTGGTCTGATTGCTATCTGATTACTGACTTCTCTGTTTGTTTGCCTGTAAGTTGAAGGCTTGAGCTGAGGGACTGGGGTGCTGACCTTGAGCTTCTTTTGCTGACGGTTGGCTCTATTTGACTAGAGCCACAGCTCCACTTCCAATCTACTTTTTCTTTGGCAGAAGCAAGAAGGGAACCGCCAGCCAGTCCTTGGCTGAGCCATGGCCCTGAGCCTGTGGCTGGAGCACTGGACTTCCAGAGCCAGGCGGACAGACAATCCTTACCCAGACGACTCCTGACCTTTCCTGGGGATTTTGATATTGGCAGAAATAATCTCCTCAGGCAGCTTATTGAGGTTGCCCAGCATGTTGTCCTTCATGTTCTGAAAGGAACTGTTCTCCACGACCAAGTCCAGCTCTGCAGGCTCCAGTGCCTTCCCCAGGAACTGACAGATCTTCTCCACCGTGTTCCTTGGGTCCTAATGCAAGAAAAACAGGGTCCCAGGTACAACAGAGAGATGACAGGGAGTGGGTCTCAGGAGGAGGGGCAGGAGGAGAATGGAGGACAGCAGCAGGAAGTGGCAGCAGAATGGAGTTGGAGGTGTGGCTCCGTGGTAGAGCACAGGCTCAAGAGCCAATTGTCATGAAATGAGGTCAAGGCATTTCCTCAACACAAAAATAAAAGAGAAAGAGAAGAGGAGGGAGGGGTGACACACAATGTGATGGAAAATCTGACAGAGTGGGAGATGGACTGTGTGTGTGTGTGTGTGTGTGTGTGTGTGTGTGTGTGTGTGTGTGTGTGTGTCCTGGGAGAGAGGTAGAGTAAAAGGGGAGAGGGCAAAAGGGGTGGGAAGGGCTGTGTGGAAAATCCTTCATTACCTTTTTCATCACCTCATAACTGACCACCAGCACGTTCTCCTTTTCCTTCATGGACATCCAGCCTCGCACGTGATCAAACCAGGACCCGTAAGGAACTGCAGGGGACAGCAGGGCACCATGAAAAGTCCCCACCATTCTCCGAGCCCTGTGTCTGGCACGGATGGCTTTGGTCCTTGTCACCTTCAGCAGGGTGACACTCAAAAATAAAGCCTCTTCTTGAGGGTGTAAAGAGAGAGCCTGGGGACCAGGACTTGGTTTCCAAACAATTTCCCCTGTGGAGCAGCCTTTGCCCCAGGGGAGGCAGCTCAACCAGAGGCAGCACCCACTCCTCTCCCCAGTGCATCGAACCCCGAAGCCCCTCACAGAACCCACGCTGAGCTCCTTGCAGGCCTCGCTGGCCCTGAGCCATCCTTTCCACAGCTGAGTAGAAGTCCAGTGTCAGCTCTAAGCCTAGACCCACGGCACACGAGGTGCCTCAGCACCCCTGCCCACAACACCAGGCCGGCATTCTGCAGAGGTATTGCTTTGGGCATAATCACTGAGGTTTATGCCCAAGGCTGGACTTGACCCCTTGAGCCACCCCTCCTCCTCCTGCTTCTGATGATGAACTGGGGATGACAACCTCATGTTCTTTCCTCCCAGGTTGCCTTCCAGCTGTGACCCTCCCTCTCCGTTCCTGAGTGGCTCAGATGACAGGCCTGAGCCACCAGGCTGCACTGTAATCCCAGAGGTCAGAGATGTTGAGTCAGGGAGAAGCAGTTCAGCAAGCACCTCCACTGGTGGTGAGGCCACATCCACAGGACTTGACACAGCAGAGGGTGAGGGCAAGAAAGCACACAGGAGGGGTCCCCACCCCCCTCACACAACTCAGGCCATGGAACCTGACAACACTGTGGACACAGGACACAACTGCAAGCAGGAGGAATGACCCAGCACTTCTGTAGACACAGAGGGACCCCAAATTCAAGCCACAAACTCTGAAATATAATCTCAGTATAAACATACAGGAGAGTCGGGGTTGGTGGTCTGGGAGCCAGTGAGGAGCTGTCAGTCACCACTGTGGCCAGCAGCTCTCAAGAGGGGGCGGGCCCTGCATGCTATGGAAGCTCCAGGGGCTCAGAAGCCATGGGAACTTCATCAAGGCCAAGTCTGCTGCTGCCTTCAGCACATGTGAATTCGAGGATGAGGAAGCCCTGCACCCCCAGATGGTGAGGTTTAAAGATAAACCTGGCCCAAGTCCTACAATAAATTTATATCCTTTCTGCCCTCTTCACAACCCACTCACCATGTCCTTGCAAGAACCATTCAAAGTACTGTTCCAGGGACTCTGGTTTCTTAGCCAGATTTGTAGAACTCCAGAAATGATAACCAGATATAAGAACATCCTTCGGGTTTCTGGTGACATAGATCACCTGAAAGGGAGAAAGGAGAAAAATTCCCATATTTTCCCACATTTGTGTTCAGAGAATCCTAGAATGTTGCTGTGAAACCTCCAAGTATCTGTGGGGTTTTGGGTTGTGTATTACTTGGTCAAATGCTTTCCAAACTTCTTGTGATCAAATCATTTTCCAGGAATGAATCAGAGGAGGTACAGTGGCTTGCCTAAACACATCTGCAATATTTGTCTACATGCAGAAGACAGCAGACACGGGTTAGTCTTTGCTGGCCATAGAGTGAGGAGTTGTTTACTGAAAATGTCTGAAGAAGTTTGTGTTGGTGGCTCTCGTCTGTAATCCCAGATACTCAGGAGGCTGAGATCTGAGGATTGTGGTTTGAAGCCAGCCTAAGCTCTAGCTATCTGAATACCACAAGTGGATCTGTGACTCAAAGTGGTGGAGTGACAGCTTTGAACACAAAAGCTCAGGGAGAGCACCGAAGCCCTGAGTTCAAGCCTCAGGCGTGACACAAAACCAAAACCAAAATCAAAACATAGTCTGTGTGCAAATAAATGGTGGCTCACAACTGTAATCTTAGCAACTGAGGAGGATGAGATCTGAGAATAGCAGTTCAAAGCCAGGCTGGACATGAAAATCTGGGAGACTCATCTCCAATTAATCACCAGAAAACTGGAAGTGATGTTGTAGCTCAAAGTGGTAGAGTGCAAACATTGAGTTGAGAAGCTCGGCAACAGGGCCCAGGCCCAGAGTTTAAACCCCAAGACCACCCAAAAAAAAATCCTCCAAGACATTATAAAACAAAACAAAACCCATTGAAACTGGAGGGCAGAGGGGATGAAATAACACAATCAGCAGAGTTCACAGCACATGAGCCCATTACGGTCATGTTCAGGACCAAACAAGTGTAGTTACCATTAGATCACAGAGGTGTGTGCACTGACTGGTGTGGGCAGGCAGGGGACCTGCAATCTCATAGGACAGAGATGCTGGTGTGATCTGGACAGAGTCCCCAGGGGTTTATTCACTGCACCCACAATCAGAGTCAGGGGACAGTGCCACATGCCATGACACAAACAATACAATGTCACCTTTCTTTTTCTTTCTTTCTTTTCTTTCTTTCCTTTCTTTTCTTTCTTTCTTTCTTTCTTTCTTTCTTTCTTTCTTTCTTTCTTTCTTTCTTTCTTTTCTCAATCCTAGAGCTTGAACTCAGGGCCTGTCCCTGTGTTTTCTTGCTCAGGCTGGACCTCTACCACTAGAGTCACAAATCCACTTCTGTTTTTCTTTTTGCTGGTTCACTGGAGATGAGTCCCCAAGCCCATCCTGCCTGGGCGGCTTCCAACCTTGATCCTCAGATCTCAGCCTCCTCAGTAGCAGGGAGGGCAGGCATGAGCCATGGGTGTTGGCTTCAAATACAGTGTGCTTAGTCTTTGAGTGCATCCAGTCCATGTGTCAGGGATTATCTGGCCATGATCCACAGGTTTGAACGGGGTTGGTGTAGAGAATCCCAACCTCATGAAGGAGTCTCAGGCCCCGCCATGAACTACAGGAGGAGAATGCCAGATCTCCTGCTGTGTTCCATCTCAGGATTAAAGGGCATTGTTGGAGTAGGTGTTGTCCACGGTGCACTGACCTTGGCCTTGGAAGTGAAGAAAGACTTGGGGAAGAGTTGGAAGGGGAGATGGGAGGTGATGAGGGGGGGGCCCTCCTTCCTGTCCAGTAATAATTCATATCCATGTATACTCTCTAGCCACGGTGAGCGATCATATGTGGTCACAGATCTGATCCACTTGGGATCACCCTTGGTGTGAATCAGAGAGAGAACCTCAATCAACCAATGGGTTCCTGAGGACAGAAAGAAAAACAATATTTATTTCTGAGTATATACTATTTATGTATATATTCCATAGTGCTAAACATATATACCATGAAACTTACCAATGTAAACTTGGTCAAACTTACAATCTGGTGTGGATCAGTAGTGTAAAGTATATTTTATTCACAGCTCACCGAACACCTATATTTTGACATATTATAAATCTGCTCTGTTCACAACAACTGAATATTGATTTGCTTTATAATGTGGGAAATGGAAAGTATACTATTTTTTTTTAATTTGGTGCCAGTCCTGGGGCTTGAACTCAGGGCCTGAGCACTCTCCGTGGGCTTTCTCAAGACTGGTGCTCTACCACTTAAATCACAGCACCACTTCCAGCTTTTCTGTGTATGTGATAACAAAGAATTGAACCTGGGTCTCCATACATGTTAGGCAACTACTCTACCACTGGCCAAACTCCAGGCTCAATATATATATATATTTGTTTTTTGTTTTTGCCAGTCTTGGGCTTCAGCTCAGGGCCTGAGCACTGTCCTTGGGCTTTCTCAAGGCTAGAGCTCTACCACTTGAGCCACAACACCACTTCTGGCTTTTTTTTTATGTATGTGGGACTGAGGAATCGAACCTGGGTCTTCGTGCATGCTAGGCAAGCACTCTACCACTAGGCCAAACTCCCGGCCCAAGGCTCAAAATATATTATTTTTGGAATGTGGAAAATGGATTGTTGTAAGGGAGTTTTTGGAATTCCATTAAACTGGGGCTTATAGCCCTTCCCTTCCCCCTGCCTCCCTCTGCCACTGTTTACCCAGACTTAACACCCTTCCCCTGCCATTCCTTTACCCAGACTAAGGCTGTATCTTGAGACATCTTGGTGCCCACAACCAGATGCATCTCATTTACAGATAAAGAAGTATGAATAGGGATAGTTTAATTTCTTTTTTCCCTATGTGGATCCCTTTGATGTCCTTTTCTTGCCTTATTGCTCTGGCTAAGAGTTCCAGCACTATATTGAAGAAAAGTGGGGAGAGTGGGCATCCCTGTCTAGTTCCTGATTTTAAGGTGAATGGTTCCAGTCCTTCACTATTTAGTATAATACTGGCTGTAGGTTTTTCATATATGGCTTTAACTATTTTGAGGAATGTACCTCTTATTCCTATTTTTTTAGTGCTTTCAACATGAATGGATATTGTATTGTGTCAAATGCCTTCTCCGTGTCCAGAGAAATTATAATATGATTCTTATCCTTAGCTCTATTGATGTGATGTATTACATTGATTGATATGTGAATGTTAAACCAGCCTTGCATCTGTGGGATAAAGCCTACCTGATCGTAGTATATGATTTTTTTAAATTTGTTTCTGGATTCTGTTGGCTAATATTTTATTCGCAGATGACATGATCCTCTACTTGAGTGACCCCACAAACTCCACTCCCAAAGTCCTAGAATTAATAAACTACTTTAGCAAAATGGCAGGATACAAAATTAACCTTCAGAAGTCAGTAGCCTTCTTGTACACCAACAATACACAAACAGTAGGCTAAATCAAGAAAATGATCCCATTTGCAATAGCCCCCAAAAGAATAAAATACTTAGGAATTAACCAAAGATGTAAAGGAATTATTCAATGAAAACTATAAAAGCCTAATTAAAGAAATTGAGGAGGACACTAGGAAATGCTCATGGCTAGGGAGAACCAACATAGTGAAAATGGCTATATCGCCAAAATTGATAAACAAATTCAATGCGATCCCCATCAAAATCCCAAAGACATTCTTTACTGAAATAGAAGATATAATCCAAAGATTCATATGGAACAAGAAAAGACCTAGAATAGCAAAAACAATTCTAGGCAAAAAGAGCAATGCTGGTGGTATTACAATACCAGACTTCAAACTCTACTATAAAGCCATAATAACAAAAACCACTTGGTATTGGCACAAAAACAGACCAGAAGATCAGTGGAACAGAATAGAAGACCCAGAAATAGAACCACACACCTATAGTCAACTTTTATTTGACAAAGGAGCCAAAGATATACAGTGGCACAAACACAGTCTATTCAATTATTAGTGCTGGCAAAACTGTGCAGCCACATGCAGAAAACTGATAATTGACCCGAGCCTTTCTCCATGCACAAGCATTAACTCAAAGTGGATCAAAGACCTCAATGTCAGACTGGAAACCGTGAAACTGCTACATGATAAAGTAGGAGAGACACTGGAACTCATAGGCACAGGCAAAAATTCCTGAGCAGAATCCCAGGGTCACAACAGATTGGAGAGAGACTCGATAAATGGGACTACCTAAAAATAAGAAGTTTCTGTACAGATAAAAGCATAGTTGCAAAAGTAGAGAGACAACCAACCAACTGGGAAAAGATATTTACCAATAATACATCTGACAAATGCTTAATATCCAGTATCTACAGAGAACTCAAGAAACTAATCCCCCCAAACCCAACAAACCATTCACTGAATGGGCAAGGGAACTAAAGAGAGACTTATCAGAAGAAGAGATTAAAGTGGCAGAAAAGCATATGAGAAAATGTTCATCATCTATGGTCATAAAGGAAATGCAAATAAAAACAACCCTAAGATACCACGTTACCCCAACAAGAATGGCCAAGATTTTGAACTCAGACAATGACAGTTGCTGGCAGGGTTGTGGAGAAAAAGGAACCCTACTACACTGCTGGTGGAAATGTAAACTAGTTCAGCCACTCTGGAAAGCAGTGTGGAGGTTCCTTAAAGAACTGAAAATAGACCTTCCCTATGATCCTGCCATACCACTTATGGGCATCTATCCTGAACAGCATGACCCAGGATATTATTATAAAGACACCTGCTCAGCTATGTTCATCTCTGCACTATTCACAATAGCCAGGCGATGGAAACAACCCAGATGCCCTACTGCAGATGAATGGATACAGAAAATGGGGTAGATAGATAGATAGATAGATAGATAGATAGATAGATAGATAGATATACACACACAATGGAATTCTACATAGCCAACAGAAAAGATAAAATAATGGCATTCACAGTGAAGTGGATGAATCGAGAGAAAATCATGTTGAGTGAGTCAAGTCAAAACCAAAGGAACAAAAGGCACATGGTATCCTTAATTTGTGGCTATTAGACCCAAAAAGTACAAGACCGAGGACTCAATATTTGCATACCCAATGCTATGGACATGGTAATGGAAATACAAACAACTATAAAAACATAAACACCTGTGACTCTACAGACATAATGTTTTATTTCAAAAATTAATATATTTCTATGAAATACAAACCCTTAGCCTAATTTTGATTAAGTTCTAAAACCTAAGTCCCAGTGATTGTATATAGAGATTCCCTTCTTGAACACTTGTTTGTTAAACTTGTTATTTGAAATATGATGTAAAAATCAATGTTAATAAATTCTTTAATTAAAAAAAAGAAGTATGCAATTTACAGTGTGAAGCCCCTATGAGATTTGCAGTGTGAAGTCCCAGCCTGTTTGTGGGCTTCTTTAAGAACCACATGTGCACTGCACCCCAACATCCGGACCAGGGCATCGCTCGTCCTGGTCATCAGCTCCTTCCCTGCTCCGCACTCTTCTAACATCCCCAGCGTGTCCTGAGTGGTCTCACAGTTTCTCCACCTCTGCACCCACTACACCTTGCCATCTGCTCTGCCTCCCACAATCTCATCTTGAGGATGTTGGCAGATTGGGGGCCTTGTTCCTGAATGCAATCACACACAACTTCTTTTATCATTCCTGCAACTCAGAAGGCAAAATGTTGAACTAGCCAGGCGTGGTGGCTCATGCCTGGAATCCTAGCTACTCAAGATGCTGATATCTCAGGATCAAGGTTCAAAGCCAGCCTGGCCAAAAGGACCTAAGACTCTTATCCCCAATTAACCTCTAGAAAACAGGAAGTGTGGCTTGGCTCCAGGGTAGGGAGGCAGCCTTGAGCTGAAGAACTCATGCACACCACCCAGGCTGAGTTCAAGCCCCATGACCCAACCCCCAAAGAAGTTGGGGATCTAGAGGAGCGTGGGTCTGAGCAGTCAGCATTTTCAGCTCTGAGTAATACTCCGTTTTGGTTTCTCAACCTGTTTTGGAGTCGGCAGCCATTTCTCTGTGTATGTTTGGGTTGAACCCACCTGTGAGCACTTCCTGAAATCCCTTCAGCTCACCCCCTGGCTCTGGATTCTTGACACATGTCACTTGCCGTGAGTCCTGGGTTCTCAGCCCTCTCCCAGTGCTCCTCACACACAATGCAATCCCTGGGATTCTGGGCCTGGTCTGCCAGCTCCTTGAATGAACCCCAAGATTTCCAGTTCCCAGCTCTGGCCCCAAATGATTCTTCTATTGGGAATCCTGCCTTTTCTCCAAATACTCTAAAGGCATTTATTTTTATATTAATATACCATGGAGCACCTCCAAAACACCTTTTTAAAAAGTTGGTGACAATTCTGTAGCTTGCCCAGGGCCTGGGCACCATCCCTGAGCTTCTGTGCTGAAGGCTGGCGCTGTCTCAGGGCCACAGGTCTTCAATAACGGGCTCTGACTCGCACCCAGGTGGGAGGCAGATGGGGGTGGGCACAGGCCTGGCCTTCCCCACACAGCCCGGGCCGCGTCTGCTCACCTGATTTGGGGTAGGTCACCGTGATGATGTCCTCGTCCTTCACCACGAACGTCTCGTGGACTGCTTTTACGATTTCAGGGTTGAAATTCAGAACCAGGAAAGGAATGCCCTGGTACCACACATAGTCCTGTGCCATGTTGGAGCCCTGTGTGTCCAGCTCTTGTTCCAGGAACTGCCACTGCCTCTGGGCTGGTAGTGGCTGAGTCTGTTACATAATCTTAGATGATAAGGTGAACCATTTACATTTTTCATTTCATTGCAAAACCAATTTGATGATAAAGGAAAAAAACAGCATGAATGTCTTCAGGGATTTCTTTTTCTTTTTCTTTTTCTTTTTCCCTTGTCTGTCCCTGGTATTTTTATTGGGCAATTATGAAATCATTCAATAGGCAATTTATGCTTATGGATCCTGGTAGGGATCTAGTAAAAGAAGAGGAAACAGGCATCAGTAGTTGCTTATTATTAGTATTATTTTTTTTTTGCCACTCCTGGGCTTAAGCTCAGGGACTGAGCACTGTCCTTGGACTTTCTCAAGGCTAGAGCTCTGCCACTTAAGCCTCAGCACCACTTCTGGCTTTTTTCTATGTATGTGGTGCCGAGGAATCGAACCCAGGTCTTCGTGCATGCTAGGCAAGCACTCTACCACTAGGCCAAACTCCCGGCCCTAGTATTATTATTTTTTAATGTACCAATCCTTTGTTTTAAAGAGGTACAGATTTCTGAAAACTGTCTGAGGGGGAGAGCTGGGCTTCCCTCTCAGTGCGCTCAGTTCAATCCAGTATTATCACCAAGATTCCTAGATGCAGCCTGGCGCAGTGGCTCACACCTGTACTCCTAGCTACTCAGGAGATGAGATCTCAGGATCCCAGGATGAAGCCAGCCTGGGCACTAATATCCAAGAGACTCTCTCTTATCTGCAATTAATCCCTAGAAAACGGGAAGTGGGGCTGTGGCTCAGGGGTAGGGTGGTAGCCTTGAGCTGAAGAGCACAGGAACAGCGTGCAGGCCCAGAGTTCAAGGCCCATAACCAAAAAAAAAAAAAAAAAAAAAAAGATTCCTAGATGCATTTTCCCTGTGGACTCCCTGAGGCACTGCCACAAACATGGTGACAACTCCTGTCTCCAGGATAAAGAGCGCCCTGGACCCTCACAGAACTCAACCTGAGCACCGTCCAGACCAAGCTGACATAAGCCATGATGTCCACAACTGAATAGAAGTCCAAGTGCAAGGTCTAAGCTTTGGCACATGGCACACCAGGCCCTTCCCGCCCCTGCCCACGGCACCAAGCAGGTCTGCCTCCAAAAGCAGCCATTTGAAGAACACTTGAAAACACGGAAAGTCACGGCTGAACAGTGTCCAGACACGATTCAAGATCTCATTTTGGTGACTCACACTTTGTAGATCATAGCCAAACTGATGATTCGGGTTGTTTTTTGTCTGTTTTTTGTTTTGTTTTCTTTTGTCTGCGTGTTCTGTTCCCCTTCTGGGACGACTGAAGTGAGGTCTTGAGCTCTGCTTCTGAATGCTTACGCTCAAGTCCAGCACTCTACCACTTCAACCACACCTCCACTCCCGGTGTTTTGATGAATTGTAGATGAGAGTCTCAAGGACTTTCCAGCCTGGCTTGGCTTCCAACTGTGATCTCAGCTCTCAGCCCCCTCTCGTGTCTTCTGCTCCAGGTGCTCGCTGAGAGCTTCTCGCTGGCTTCCCAGACAACCAAACTCTACCTGTCCTCTGTACGCCTTCTGCTGCTTTTACATTTTCTCTCACGGTCAATTCAGATTTGCTCCTTGAAGTTGGATTTCCTGTGTTTCCAGTCTTGCAGAAAGGCTGGATCATTCCTCTGGGCTGTAATTGTGTCATGTCTCCATGGTTCTCTCGGGCTTCCGGGGCCTGATTGGGAAGGAATGGGGGAGACCCCACAGCTGTGCTTTGTTAACCTCACCATCTGCTGTCCCATCACTCCAGGTGCTTGATGCACTGCTTCTCCATTTTCCACACAGCACTCCACACCCCACAGTCCTCACCCCTTCTTCCATATCCTGAGGAACAAGGTGGAGAAGGTCTGCCGGTTCCTGGGGAAGGCGCTGGAGCCGCAGATCTGGACTTGGTCCTGGAGAACAGTTCCTTCTAGGCCATGAAGCACAACAAGATGGCCAATCCCAGCCACGTGCCTGAGGAGGTTATTCCCCAGGGCATCAGACTGGCCAGGAAAGGTAAGGAGATGCGGGCACACAAGGGTGGAAGCGCCAGGAGAGGGAAATCTGGTCCTCGAACCCCAAGCTGATGGCCACGGCTCAGCCAGGACAGGCTGGTAATTCACTTCCAACTTGTGTTTAAAGGCATGTAGACTGTTAGTGGAACGGTAGCTCAGGTGCTAGAGCAACCTTCACGAGCAAAAGAAGCTCGGGTGTGTTGAACCCAAAGTTCCCAATCCCCCCGAAAGACCACCAGAGTCCACAACCAATGCAAGCAACAAAGAGCTGTTTATTAGCAAGCTCGAGCTTGGTCCTCCACACCTTAGAAACCAGGGACGCTTAGAGGCCCCGAGTACAGAATTAGCACAGCTTTTTTTGTTGTTGTTGCCAGTCCTGGGCTTGAGCTCAGGGTCTGAGCACTGTCCTTGGATTTTCTCAAGGCTAGAGCTCTACCACTTGAGCCTCAGCACCACTTCCGGCTTTTTTGTATGTATGTGGTACCAAGGAATCAAACCCGGGTCTTTGTGCATGCTAGGCAAGCACTTTAACCACTAGGCCAAACTCCCAGCCCCAACACAGCTTTTATAATACAGAATAAACAAGGTTTCTTTGTTTTTGTTTTTTTTCGTTTTCATTCTCACACCTTAGCCTCATGGTTTGGTTAACTTCTACTTTGGAACACTCCTTCATTTCTTATCGGCTTTGATGTTATGGTTTTTCAACAGAAATTTAGGTCAGGATGGCCTTGCTGGCTGTGGAACACAGCTGCAGTCCTAGAGATGACCTTTGAATGCCCTTGCTAACTCTGAGTAAACATCTGATGGAGCATCTTACAGTTCTCCTGAGAAGAGGCAGTTTGGGGAGTTCTCAGAACTTTACAAAATGAAGACTGCTTAGAAATAACTTTCTACTGAAGTTCATCGAACTTCAAAATTAATTTAGGTCTCATGGGTTTCTAAACAAAATTTGGAATTAAAGTTGTAATAAATGTTTCTTTTAAGAAAGAGAAAAAAGGAAAATTAGGACTACCAAAATGATTGCTTAATTGCATTTCAGTTTGCTCTTGTAAGTTTCTTTATAGCAATTTCTAGTGGGCCATGAAAAAGGACAGCAGATCCTTACTCAGATGTAATTTTGGCCCTTACCAAGTTCCAGGTAAGATCATGCTTGGAGACTATTTCTGTCTCGACCAAATTGTTGCTTTAATTGGAGTACAGTGGCCTTTTGTAGGACTCATTATTGATCTGAAAGCTGCAGTTCTGAGCCAGCCCGGGCAAAGCAGAGTCCCTGTGAGATTGTGGTGTCTAATCTAGCAGCAGAGTGCTAGTGAGGCAGCGCTGCTTTGGAGCTCAAAGTGGCTGAGTGCTAGCCTTGAGCTGGAGAGCTGAGGGGCAATGCCCAAGCCCTGAGTTCAAGTCCAGCAACCAACCAAGTGGACATTTATCCCTGCGTAAAGACACTCCTGGGACAAAAGCAATGAAGCATCCAGATGCAGACACACATTTTCCTTGCTGTTAATGAAGACTTCTGGCATGCACGCAAACACTGCTGGGACTGGAATCCTGAGACCCCAGCCTGAGCGTCCTCACCCTACACTCCTGGGGTGGGAGCGGGGCTCATGGTGGCAGAGGGTAAAATGGATGTGGCCAGCACTGGACAGGGAACGGGGCTGCTGTGGAGTCCCTCTCCCAGGAGAGATGGGTGGCTTCACCCCGTGCGTGGGCAGAGTGCAAAGGGAACGGCACCTTCCTGCCCAGGCCCTGGCTGTTTCTCCATGACCTCCAGATTTCCCTGGGGACTGGAGGGGACTGGAGGGGACTGGAGGAACCACTTCAACCCAGCCAGACTCAAGCCCTCCGGGAAGCAGTCCAGGAGAAGAGGCGGGACTTCCTGTGGGAAGCTGTTCCTGTGGGACAAGTCCAGACATATCTCTAGGACTGTGGAGACAAAGACCTGTGCCCCCATGTTACAGAGTGCAGGACCTGGTGTGTGGGTGTGTCACAGCATAAATTCAAATCTGAAGGTCTGGATTTCCCCAAGACACCTTTGAGCCCATCACGCCATGCCCACTCCCATTCGAGCTTTGACAAAATGGTTTGTGAGGTCCTGCGATGGTGGCTCATGCCTGCAATCCCAGCTACTCAGGAGGATGAGATCTAAAGATCACAGTTTAAAGCCAGCCGGACAGGAAAGTCCAGTGAACCACCACAAAACCAGAAGGGGGGCTGTGGCTCACTGGGGTAGAGCACTAACCAGCCTTGAGCAAAAGAGCTCAAGCACAGCATCCAGGCCCTAAGTTCAAGCCCCACCACCAACCATCAAAGAAATCTGTCTATCTATCTATCTATCTATCTATCTATCTATCTATCTATCTATCTATCTTTGTTGAGAAGGGGAGATGGGGCTCAAATGGCAGAACACCAGCATGAGCTGAAAAGCCAAGACAGAGTTTGAGCCCTGCACAAACACTGATCTGATCTGTGTTCTTGCTTGAGATCTAGCATTCTCCTTCTGCAGATCCTCACTCACGAGGTCAGGGGCCTCAGCCCAAGCCCAAGTGGAGTCTAAGCTATGGACTGTGGCCAGATAATCCCTGGTAGATGAACTGCATGGATTAAAGATGGACAAATTAGGGCCGGGAGTTTGGCCTAGTGGTTAAAGTGCTTGCCTAGCATGCATGAAGACCCGAGTTCGATTCCTCGGTACCACATACATAGAAAAAAGCCGGAAGTGGTGCTGAGGCTCAAGTGGTAGAGCTCTAGCCTTGAGAAAGTCCAAGGACAGTGCTCAGGCCCTGAGCTCAAGCCCAGGACTGGCAAAAAAAAAAAGATGGACAAATTATTTTTGAAATCCAGGCACCAGTGGCTCACACCTGAAACCACAGCTACTCAGGAGGCTGAAATCTGAGGATGGAGGTTGGAAGCAAGTCCAGGCAGCAAGGCCAGGAGACCCTTATCTCCAATGAACCATCAAAAAGTCCAGAGGAGGAGTCATGGCTAAAGTCATAGAGCACCAGTGTTAACAGGAACAGTCCTCAGGCCTTGAGTTCAAGCCCCAGGACTGGCCAGAAAAGAAGAAAGAAAAAAAAGGAAGAGGAGAAAGAGAGAAAGAGAGAAAGGAAGGAATTAAGGAAGAAGGAAAGTCTTTGACTTCCAGAGGGAGGTCCCAAGTCTCTGGCCCAGCACAACGCACACACTTCCCAGTGCAATGCTCCTGTGGTGTGAACATGCACACCCATACACAGGAACACCGTCAGACACGCATATCCACGTGAACACACACACTCACACACACACACACTCGTCCCATCCCAGTGATGAGACAGAAGTATTGGCTGCGTCTCAGATCTGCAAGGTCAGGACAAGGAAAGGAAGTGGGAGAACCTCTCCCTGACCCAGGAGCCGGAGGACACTTGGGAATCCATGACACCAGGATCATGGCTGAGAAGGCAGGGAAGGGAGATTCTTGAGGAAACAGGAAAACAAGAAAAATGAGGAATCTTGGGAAAGACTTCTTGGTCGGCGTGGGGCTTGCACTCTGGTCCTGGGTGCTGTTCCTGAGCTCTTCAGCTCAAGGCTGGTGCTCTACCACTTGAGCCGCAGCCCCACTTCCAGTATTCTGGCAGGTAATGGGAGATAGGAGTCTCCTGGACATTTGTTCATGTGGGAACGTCATCCTCAGATCTAATCCCCTTAGTGGCTCTGATGACCTATTGACACCTGGCTTGGCAAAGATTTCTGAGTGATAATAGTGGAATGAATCAAGATCCTGGGGGTAGAAGTCCAACCCTTCCTCTCTGGAACTTTTCTGATATCTAACCTCTTCTTAAAATAAAGGACTGGTGCATTAAAAACAGATTAAATCAAGTACTGAAGCCTGTTTCCTCTTGTTTTTCTGGATTGGTACTAGGAACAGGAGATCAGATGAGCACTATTGCTCTGAATCATTTCACAATTGCACAATGAAAATACCAAGGGCAATCATATTGTTTTTGCCCTCTTTATTATTAATTTAGTTAAACAATGAAATAGTAAATGTTAATGATTGACTTCCCCGTGAAGGAGACATTACAAACTCAGCCACCACCAGCCCAGTGGCAGTGGCAGAGCCTGGATAAGAGATGGACATACAGGGCTTTGCCATGTCACAGGAATATGCGTGGTACCAGGGCATTCCTTTCCCGGTTCTGGATTTCAGTCCTGAAGTCCTAAAAGCAGTCCACGAGACGTTCGTGGTAAAGGACGAGGACATCATCACGGTGACCTACCCCAAATCAGGTGAGCAGACGGGGCCCGGGCTGTGTGGGGAAGGCCAAGCCTGTGCCCAACCCCATCTGCCTCCCTCCCGGGTGCGAGTCAGAGTCCATCATTGAAGACCTGTGGCCCCGAGGCAGAGTGCCAGCCTTCAGCACAGAAGCTCAGGGATGGCACCCAGGCCCTGGGCAAGCTCCAGGATTGCCACCAATTTTAGAAAAGGAGTTTGGGAAGTGCCTCATGGTATATTAACATTAAAAAGTGACTCATGTTATTTAGAGAAGAAGCATGATTCCAAAGAGGAGAATCATCGGGGCCATACCTTGGAACTGGAAAACATAGGGCACATTCAAGGAGCTGGCAGGACAGGCTCAGAATCCAGGGTTCAGGTATGAGGAGCAGTGGGAGAGGGTTGAACACTTGCAGGACACACTGCAAGTGACATGTGTCGAGAATCCAGAGCCAGGGGGTGAGCTGAAGGGATTTCAGGAACTGCTCACAGGTGGATAAACCCAAACACACATAGAGAAATGACTGCCAATTCCAAAACAGGTGGACAGACCAAAATGTAGTTTTGCTCAGTGTTGAAACTACAGACAGTTCAGATCCATGCTCCACTTGTTTCAGGACATATTCCTAGTTGAAGAACATGAGTGGGGAAAAAAAAGAAATTGTGTGATTGCTCTCAGGTACAAGGAAGAGCTGCCTGAGTCCTAGAGGAGAGGAGAGGATTGTGGGTGCAGGGCAGATGGCAGAGAAATCAATATTCAGTTGTCATGCACAGTGTAGGTTTATAAGATGTCAAAATACAAAGGTTGGGTGAGCCTGGATTAAAATGAACTTGACAGTACTCATTCCCCCCAATTATATGCTTGACAAAATTTGTATCAATAAGTTATATGGTATAACGAATGATTGTTGTCCTTAATCTACTATGTTATCTCTCATCTCCTTTGCTGTCCCTTGGGTATCTCATATTGTTACAGTATCTCACTTTGTTATCTGATACATTGAATTTATTTGTATTTGGTTATTTGAAATTTGACAGGAAAGGGGGGAAAACCAAGGGGGGGGGGAATGGGGGGGGAGGGTAATGCGTACCAAGACATGTGAAAGGGTATCAATGTAAGTGAATTAATGCACCTTCTATCTGGCAAATATCATGTAACCCTTTTATTAATTACAATAAAAATATATTTAAAAAATAATAAGTATATGGTATATATGTTTTATCATTACATATACATGCATTACATATATGCATGTACATATATATGTATATATATATTATTCAAATAGAAATGAGTGATTTTTACTATCCTCTCTGTCCCCAGGAACCCATTGGTTGATTGAGATTCTCTCTCTGATTCACACCAAGGGTGATCCCAAGTGGATCAGATCTGTGACCACATTTGATCGCTCCCCATGGATGGAGGTTGTACATGGATACCAATTATTATTGGACAGGAAGGAGGGCCCCCCTCTCATCTCCTCACATCTTCCCATCCAACTCTTCCCCAAGTCTTTCTTCACTTCCAAGGCCAAGGTCAGTGGGGCCATGATCAAATACCTATTCCAACAGTGCTCTTTAATCCTGAGATGGAACACAGCAGGAGATCTGGCATTCTCCTGTGGTTCAGGTCAGGGAATGTGACTCCTTCATGAGGTTGGGGTTCTCTACACAAACCTGTGGATCATGGCCAGATAATCCCTGACACATGTACTAGATGTACTGAAAGACAAACCAATCTGTATTTGAAGCCAACACCCATGGCTGAGGCCTGCCATTCCTGCTGGGAGGTTGGGATATGAGGATCAAGGTTGGAAACCAGTCAGAGAGGATAGACCAACAGACTTATTTCCAATGAACCCCCAAACGCTGCCCCCCCAAACCCCAAGCCAAGCATGGGGACTGTGGATGAAGTGGTAGAGGGCCAGCCAGAGCAGAGAAACATACAAACATTGCACAGGCCCTGAGTTCAAATTCCAGGAATGGCAGGAAGAAGAAGAAGAAGAAGAAGAAGAAGAAGAAGAAGAAGAAGAAGAAGAAGAAGAAGAAGAAGAAGAAGAAGAAGAAGAAGAAGTCGACGACGACGACAACGACCAGGAGGAGGAAGAGGAGTAGGAAGAAGAATTAAAACTGAAGAGTGCAGCGAGGTCATGGGATCTGACCCCTAGCCTGACTCTGAACGCAGGTGCAGTGAATGATCTCCTTACTCCCTTTCTACTCTGGAGAGAGGTCCCAGGTTGCCCTGGCTGCCCACACACAGGGCACACACGACCATGGCGCAATGCTACCTAGATTTGTTTGCCCATGAAGCTCACAGAATTGGACTCATGTTTTGTGAACTGATTTTTCCTGTGTTACATGACTCCTTGTCCACAATTTTTATATTGATTTATGTACATATTTTCTATTTGTGCCAATTCTGGGACTTGAACTCGGGGCCTAGGTGCTGTCTCTGTGCTTGTGAGCTCAAAGCTGTCACTCAACCACCTGGAGTCACAGTTGCACTTGTAGTTTTCAGGTAGTTAACTGGAGATAGGAATTTAATGGGCTGTTCTGCCTGGGATGGCTTCAAACCACAATCCTCACATCTCAGCCTCCTGAGACCCTGGAATTACAGACGACAGCCTCTGATATCAACCCTCTTTAAATATCCTTACCAAGTGACTCCTAAATTTATAGCAAGCACAGGCAAGCCAGCCTCCGCTCTCTTGAATTTTTCAGAGAAATACTGCAGATGTGTTTACACAAGGCTTTCTACCTCCATTGTTTCATTCCTGCTAATGATTCCATCGTAGGAACTCTCAAAAGCATCTAACAAACTAATACACAACCAAAAGACCCAGAGACACTGTGATGCTTGACACCAAGGTTCTGCAATTTCCTAAACACCAAGAATGTGAGAAATTCTGGAATTTTGTTTCTGTGTTGAATTCTCTCCTTCTCCCTTTCAGGTGATCTATGTCATCAGAAATCCTAAAGATGTTCTTATATCTGGTTATTATTTCTGGAGTTGTACAAATCTAAGTAAGAAACCAGAGTCACTGGAACAATTTTTTGACTGCTTCTTGCAAGGAAATGGTGAGTGTGTTGGGAAGAGAGTAAAAAAATGATATAAGGCTGGTGTAAGACCTGGCCCAGGTTTTATCATAAACCTCACCATCTGGGGTTCAGTGCTTCCTCATCCTAGAATTCACTTATGCTGAAGGCAGCAGCAGACTTTGCCATGATGGAAGCTCCCAGGCTTTTGAGCCATGTGCCATGAGTCTAGGCTTAGAGCTGACACTGGACTTCTACTCAGCTGTGGAAAGGATGGCTCAGGGCCTGCGAGGCCTGCAAGGCGCTCAGCGTGGGTTCTGTGAGAGGCCTCGGGCTCCATGTCCTGGGGAGAGGAGTGGGTGCTGCCTCTGGGTGAGCTGCCTCCCCTGGGGCAAAGGCTGCTGGTCCCCAGGCTCTCTCTTTACACCCTCAAGAAGAGGCTTTATTTGAGTCTCACCCTGATGAAGGTGATAGGGGCAAATCCATCCATGCCAGGACACAGGGCTGGGGGATGATGGGGACTTTTCATGGCACCCCGCTGTCCCCTGCAGTGCCTTACGGGTCCTGGTTTGATCACGTGCGAGGCTGGATGTCCATGAAGGAAAAGGAGAACGTGCTGGTGGTCTGTTATGAGGAGATGAAAAAGGTAATGAAGGATTTTCCACCCTCCACTCACCACACTCCACACACACACACACACACACACACACACACACACACAGGGTCCATCTCACACTGGCAAGTATCTGTATCATGATGTGTTTCATTCCTTCCTGCATTCCACTCATCATCGTTTCCTTTCTGTTGTTTCTTTTCAGTACAGGGATTTGAACTCAGGGCCTGAGCAATGTCTTGGACATTTTTGCTCAAGCTTAACACTCTGCTCTCTTAGTCACAGGGCCATATCCAGCTTCTTCTGTGTATGTAGTAAGTTTACAAGGAAACCAAGTACTTTGAGCAGGAAGGCGACACTTCCGGCCCCTTTCTTGTTTGAGTTTTGAGGTGGAGTCTTGAACTCAGCTCCTGACACTGCTCTTTAGCTGGTGTTATACCCACTGAGCCATGACACCATCCCACATGGCATTTATCCTTTCTGTTCCCAGTTTCTTCTGCTGTCCTCCCTTCTCTTCCTGTTCCTCTCATACCCAGGGCCTCCCTGTTTTCTGCCCTTAGGACGTGAGGAACACGGTGGAGAAGATCTGTCGGTTCCTGGGGAAGTCGCTGGAGCCTGCTGAGCTGGACTTGGTTTTGGAGAACAGTTCCTTCGAGGCCATGAAGGAGAATAAGATGTCCAATCTCAGCACTGCGCCCAGGGAGTTAATTCCTGAGAACTTTAAGCTCACCAGGAAAGGTAAGGAGACACCGAGCAGGATGAGCTGTTCGTCTGGGTCAGGAAATACAGTGCTCCAGACACAGGCTGAGGATTGGCTCCAGCCAAGAACTGGCTGGAGGTTCACTTCAAGCCTTGTGAACACTGTAAGGGAGCCAGGTACCAGAGGCTCACGGCTGTGATCCTAGCTACACAGGAGGCTGAGACCTGAGGATCACAGTTGAAAGCTACCCTGGGTACAATAATGCACAAGGCTCTTATCTCCAAATACACACCACATACGTGGAAGTGGCCCTGTGGCTGGAAGTGGTAGGGGGCTAACCTTGAGCTGAAGAGCTCAGAGACAGCACTTGGCCCAGAATTCCAACACACTAACAAAAAGTAATGTAGAGTAGACGTGTATTTGTGGCTAAAGTGGTATAGAGACAGGCTTCCCCATAAGAAGTTCAAGGTCACCACTCTGGCCCAGAGTTCAAGCCCCACGAATACCAGACAAACAAGCCAGAAAAACAAAGGAATAAAAAGAGATCTGACCAGGCACCATGGCTCTCACCTGTAATTATAGCTACTCACGAAGCTGAGATCTGAGGATCAAGGTTCAAAGCCAGCCCAGGCACAAAAGAACCTGAGACTCTTATCTCCAGTTAACCCTTAGAAAATAGGAAGTGAAGTAGAGAGGTGGCCTTGAGCTAAAGATCTCATGGAGAAGCGCAGGCCCAGGGGTAGGGCAGTAGCCTTCGGCTGAAAAGCTCAGGGACATTTCCCAGGCCAAATATTCAAGCCTAATGTCCCACAAAAAATAAATAAATAATCTGATAGAAATCAGATCTGAAAAGAAAACGAAGGATAAGTCTTGCTGGGTGTCCATGGCTCATGCCTGTTTTCCTAGCTATCCAGGAAGCTGAGACCTGAGGATTGCAGTTCAAAGGCAACCCAGGCAGGAAAGTTCATGAGACTCCTTGTCTTCAGCTAACCACTGAGAAAAACGACAATGCAGCTGTGGCCCAAGGAGTAGAACATTAGACTTGAGCAGAAGAAACACCACCCAGGGTTTGAGTTCAAGCTCCTGTGTGAACATAGACTTGCACACCTATGCACACATTCACAACAGACACACATATTTATTACATAAGAACTATCAAATATACATGTACCCACAGAACACACACAAATATACACATATATACAGGAATATTCAACTCTATTACATATGAACTCTACCACATACATATATACTCACAAGCACACATAGACATTTCAGTATGATAGAAAATCTGTATTGTTTACACGCACACACACACACACACACACACATACACATGCATTTAATTCTATTTAGTAAAAATGTTATACTGTATCCTTGGATATTGAGAGACATGAAGGGAAGGTGCTTTCCTGCCCTGGTCGCATCTTCTGCCAGCATTTCTCCATGACCTCCAGGCATTGTGGGGGACTGGAAGAACCACTTCACCCCAGCCCAGATCCAGGCCTTCGAAGAAAAATTCCGGGAAAAGATGGCGGGACTTCCTCTGGAGCTGTTCCCCTGGGACTGAGTCCAGACTCACCACTGTCTCTCTGGGGAGGGGATCATGGCATAAAGCTGTCACTCAAAACTGGAGGTCTGGATCTTCCCCTTCCTCCTCTGATTCAATCACCAGGACCAGTGACAGCCCCATGCAGTGACCCACACCAAGGGACCCGAGTGTGTTCTTGATGAAATAAAGAAGGCAATGGAACTGGGCTCTGACAATCATGCCTTCGTGTTGTGCTTTGCTGAGGTGACCTTACTGGAAGGCCAGGAGTTGGTCCCTTGTGGGGGGACAGTGGCCCCTCACTGCAGGAGGCTGCCCGAGGCTTTGCTGATGTTCTCTGGAAAGGGTTCCTTCCTTCCATTCATCTCCAGGGTTGCTGTCTGCTCCTTTCACGCGGGACAGCTCCCACCCTTGAGTCCAACAAATGGAAACACCCACCAAGCAGGTGCTCAGCACACTGCCCGGGGATGGGCACTGGGGACCTGTCTCCCAGCCGTGCAGCGCTCCTGCATAGGCAAGCATGGCTGGCGCCTTCCCAGGGTGACTGGCAGACTGGAAACGTCCTCTGTGTGAACCATGAGTCCTGAGAGAGCACAGGGACGAAAGGGGAGATGGGGAGATTGGTGTTGCTGGGGTAGATGGCCAAGTCACCCTTGGGCAAGAACCGTGGAAATATGGTGAACTAGAGCAGCCAATGGCAGTGAACTATCCCCATGTTCTCCATGGTGATCTGAACGTTCCATGCCAGTTGCATGAACCCCTCTTCCTATTATTTTAGTTTGGGGGCTGTGAGCAAGTGTACTGGAAACTGAGCTTGGATTTTGCCCTTGCTAGTCAGGTGCTCTACTGGTGATCCACACTCTCAGTTCCATTCCCCCCCCCCCGACTTCCTCCACCTCCTCTTCCTCCTCCTCCTCCTCTTTTTCTTCTCTGCTCCGGTTATTTTGGAGATTAGCGTCTCATTATTTGCCTTGTTGAAATAGACCTCAACATTGGACGCCATCCCACAAGAAAACCAGAACCCTTGCCCTCACCCCTTCACTTCCTGTGGAAGCCCACTTGAACACAACTCAGCCCCTGAGCTAGAAAACTACAATGACCAGCAGCCCCCAGGACACAGCCAACCCCTGAGCCAATAAACAACAAGGTCCTGCAGACACTGGAACATATCTCTGTCCCTGAGCCAGATCACTATAACCTCCAGCAACCCCAGGAAACCACTCTGGACTCTGGATCCATCCTGAGGGGCAGGTAAGGCCGCTCACCCAAAAGGCGGCAGACTCATCGACGGCCTCCTCATCCATAGGGGTCGACACAAAGACCTGGTGTGCTGGGATGGTGTGTGAGAAAGAGCTTGGTCTGCACCAAGCTCAACCCAGCGTTCCCTCTCTGTTAGGCTGGTCACAAGAACTCTGACTTTGGCATTCCAAACCCAACTGATAGCAAGCCTTTGACAGGCAAATGAAGAAAGCAATCAAAGACCTTCTAGAAGGTTCAATGACCTCATTTTCTACCAAAACCATTATATTAATAGGTTCTTCTAATCCTCCCAGAAGAGGGAACAACCAGCTAGGAGCTTAGTGTTTCACACTGTCATCCCAACTGCTAAGGAGGTTGAGATCTGAGGATAGAGGTTCAAATCCAGCCTATTCAGGAAAGTGCATGAGATTCCTAGCTTCAATGAACCAGAAAACGTAAAGGCACACTGTGCCTCAAGTGTAGAGTCTTGTGATGAAGAGCTCGGGGACAGCGCCCAGGCCTAGAGTTCAAGCCCCAGGACTGACAAAAACAATAGTCCAGAAGTAGGGCTGTGGCTAAAGTGATAAAGCAACACTAGTGAGCAGAATAACACAGGAACAGTGCTCAGGGCCTGAGTTCAAGCCCAAGCCCTAGGACTAGCCAAAGAGAAAGACAAAAAAAAATGAAGGGAAACAAAGAAAGGAGGGAGGAAAGAAAGAAAGAATGGAGCCTTTGCTCCAGAGGGAGGTCCCAATTCTCAGGCCCAGCCCAGTTCACCACAAGGCACACACTTCCCGAGTGCCATGCTAACTGGAGTTGTTGCTCCTGAACATCACAGACATGGGCTCCTGGGGTGTGAACATGCACACACACACTCAGGCACACACTCAGACACACCATTCACGTGCACACAAACAGACTCACCCCATCCCAGAGACGTGACAGCAGTATTTGTTGTTTCTCACATCTACAAGTTCAGGATGAGGAAAGGAAGTGTGAGAAACTCTCCCTGCCTGATAGCCTAGGAAACACAGGGATCCATGACCCAGGACCACGGCTGAGATGATGGAGCAGAGGGAGATTCCCAAGGAAAATAAGAAAAATAGAAGAAAAACGCATTGAGGAATTTTGGTCAAGATTCTTGAGTGATAACAGGATGGAAGGAAGGACACAGAGACAGAAGTCCAGGCCTCCTGCTCAGCAATTTTCTAATATCCAGACTTCTTTTCAAAAAAAGGATTGGTGCATTGAAAAAAAGTAATCCTGTATTGAAATTTATTTCCACTTGTTATTCTGCTAGGAACACACAATCGATGAACACAGAATGTCCTTTGAATGATTTCACAGTTGCCCAGTGAAAATTCCCAGGAGTCACCCTGTTTGTCTTCTTAATCATCCAATTAGTTACACAATGAAATGAAAAAGATTAATCATTAGCTTCACCACCTAGCAGACATTACAGACTCAGTCATACCTGCCCAGTGGCAGTGGCAGAGCCTGGACAAGAGATGGAGACACAAGGCTCCCCCATGACAGAGGACTACCTGTGGTACAAGGGCATTCCCTTCAATGGTAGGCATTGCAACCCTGAAGTCCTAACAGCAGTCCATGAGTCGTTCGTGGTGAAGGACGAGGACATCATCACAGTGACCTACCCCAAATCAGGTGAGCAGATTGGGCCCGGTTGGGTGGGAAGGCCAGGCCTGTGCCCACCCCCATCTTCCTCCCACCTGGCTGCGAGGCAGATCCCGTTATTGAAGACCTGTGGCCCTGAGGCAGAGCACCAGGTTTTAGCACAGAAGCTCGGGGATAACACCCAGCCCTGGGCAAGTGCCAGGATTGCCACCAAATATTTTAAAAGTTGTTTTGGAGGTGCTACGTGATAAATTAACATGAAAATATATGACTTCAGTTAATTTGGAGAAGAGGCATGATTCCAAATAGAAGAATCATTTGGGGCCATGTTGGGGACTGAAAAACATGGGGTACATTCAAGGAGCTGGCAGGGCAGGCCTGGAACCTAGGGTTCAGGTGAGAGGAGCACTGGGAGAGGTTTCAGCACTTGAAGGAAAAAATGCAAGGGACATGTGTGGAGAATCCAGAGCCAGGGGTCAGCTGAAGGGGTTTCAGGAACTGTCACAGATGAATTCAACTCAACCAGACACCAAGAAATGGCTGCTGACTCCAAAACACGTTAGAGACCAAAATCCATTATTACTGAGAGTGGAAAATAATGACAGCTCAAATCTATGCTCCACTAGTTTCAGGACATGCTGCTATTTGAAACATTTGAGTGGAAATAAAAAAAAGAAATGTAGAAATTGTGTGTGATTGCACTCAAGTGCAAGGCAAGAACTTCCAAAGTCCTAGAGGACCGGAGAGGACTATGGTGGCAGGACAGTTGTCAAGGAAACATATATTCAGTTGATGTGGACAGAGTAGATTTATGAGATGTCAAAATGCAAATGCTGGGTGAGCAATGATTAAAATAAACTTAATACTACTTAATCCATACCGGATTGTATGCTTCACAAACTCTGTAAAAGTGAGCTTCATGTAAGGTATGTTTTACCATTATACTGAATAAAAATGTACATATATATATACATATATATATACATAATTCAGATAGAAATGAGTAATGTTTACTTTTCTCTCTGTCCCCAGGAACCCATTGGTTGATTGAGATTCTCTCTCTGATTCACACCAAGGGTGATCCCAAGTGGATCAGATCTGTGACCACATATGATCGCTCCCCGTGGATGGAGCTTGCAAATGGATACCAATCATTACTGGATAGAAAGGAAGGCCCCCCTCTCATCTCCTCGCATCTCCCCATCCAACTCTTCCCAAAGTCGTTCTTCACTTCCAAGGCCAAGGTCAGTGGGTCGTGGACAATACCTACTCCAACAATGCCCTTTAATCCTGAGATGGAACACAGCAGGAGATCTGGCATTCTCCTCCTGTAGTTCATGGTGGGGCCTGAGACTCCTTCATGAGGTTGGGGTTCTCTACACAAACCCCGTTCAAACCTGTGGATCATGCCAGATAATCCCTGACACATGGACTGGATGCACTCAAAGACTAAGCACACTGTCTTTGAAGCCAACACCCATGGCTCATGCCTGTCATCCCTGCTGAGAGGTTAGAACATGAGGATCAATGTAGGAAACCAGCCAGAGAAGATAGACCAAGATAATTATCCTCAATGAACCACCAGATGCCCTCCCCAATCCAAGCTGGAGACTGTGGAGGAAGTGGTAGAGGGTCAGCCACAGGAGGGAAACACAGGAACAGTGCACAGGCCCTGAGTTCAAATTCCAGGAATGGCAAAAAGGAAAGAACAAAAAAGGATTGAAACTGAAGGGTGCAACGTTGTTGGTTCTGAGTCATGGGATCTGATCCCTCGCCTGAATGAACACAGGTGCAGTGAATGATCTCCTGACTCCCTTTCTACTCTGGAGAGAGGTCCCAGGTTGACCTGGCTGCCCGCACACAGTGCACATACGACCATGGCGCAATGCTACCTAGATTTGTTGGCTCCTGAACCTCACAGAATTGGACTCATGTTTTGTGAACTGTCCTTTCCTGTTACTTGACTCCCTGTCCACAATCTTCCTATTTATGTATTTATGAACATATGTTCTTTTTGTGCCAATTCTGGGACTTGAACTTGGGGCCTAGGTGCTTTCCCAGATCTTGTGAGCTCACAGCTGTCACTCAAACACCTGGAGTCACAGATCCACTTGCAGTTTTCAGGTAGTTAACTGGAGATAGGAATTTAATGGGCTGTGCTGCCACGTATCTCAGCCTGTGAATAGCTGGGATTACACACAAGAGACTCTCATGTCTACCTTCTTTATATATCTTTGCCAAGTGACTCCGAAATCTATGGCCAGCAAAGGCAAGGCACCCTCTGCTCTCCTGTATTTTCCAGATAAATACTGCACATGTGTTTAGACAAGGCTTTCTACCTCCATTGTTCATTCCTGGTAAGTGATGTGATGGTAGGAACTCAGGGAAGCATTTGACAAATAATACACAGCTAAAAGTCCCACAGACACTGTGATGCTTCACACCATGGTTCTACAATTTTCTAAACACCAAGAATGTGAGAAATCATGGAATTTTCTTTGTTGAATTCTCTCCTTTCTCCATTTCAGGTGATCTATGGCATCAGAAATCCTAAAGATGTTCTTATATCTGGTTATTATTTCTGGAGTTCTACAAATCTCACTAAGAAACCTGAGTCACTGGAACAATTTTTTGACTGCTTCTTGCAAGGAAATGGTGAGTGTGTTGTGTAGAGGGCATAAAGGATATAAGGTTGGTGGAGGACCTGGCCCAGGTTTTATCATAAACCTCACCATCTGGGGTTCAGTGCTTCCTCATCCTAGAATTCACTTGTGCTGAAGGCAGCAGCAGACTTAGCCAGGATGGAAGCTCCCAGGCTCCTGAGTCATGTGCCATGGGTCTAGGCTTAGAGCTGACCCTGGAACGACTACTCAGCTGTGGAAAGGATGGCTCAGGGCCTGCAAGGCGCTCAGCGTGGGTTCTGTGAGAGGCCTCGGGCTCGATGTCCGGGGAGAGGAGTGGGTGCTGCCTCTGGGTGAGCTGCCTCCCCTGGGGCAAAGGCTGCTCCACAGGGGAAATTGTTTGGAAACCAAGTCTGGTCCCCAGGCTCTCTCTTTACACCCTCAAGAAGAGGCTTTATTTCTGAGTGTCACCTGCTGAAGGTGATAGGGACCAAAGCCATCCGTGCCAGGACACAGGGCTGAGGGGATGATGGGGACTTTTCATGGCACCCCGCTGTCCCCTGCAGTGCTTTACGGGTCCTGGTTTGATCACGTGCGAGGCTGGATGTCCATGAAGGAAAAGGAGAACGTGCTGGTGGTCAGTTTTGAGGAGATGAAAAAGGTAATGAAGGATTTTCCACATGCCACTTACCACATGCGTGCGTACACACACACACACACACACACACACACACACACACACTGTCAAGTATCTCCATTATATTATTTCATTTCTTCCTGCATTCCATTCATCATCCTTTCCTTTCTTACTGACTTTTTTTGTTTTTGTTGTTGTTGTTTTTCAGTGCAGGAATTTGAAATCAGGGCTTGAGCAATGTCCTTGGACATTTTTGCTCAAGGCTAGCCCTCTGCTCTTTTAGTCACAGGGCCATGTCCAGCTTCTTCTGTTCATATGGTAGTTTACAGGGGAACCAAGTGCTTTGAGCAGGCAGGCCACACTCCCGGCCCCTCCTTGTTTAGTTAAGTTTTGAGGTGGAGTCTTGAACTCAGTTCTCTGACAGTGCTCTTTGGCTGGTGTTGTACCCACTGAGCCACAACTCCTCCCACATGCCACTCATCCTTTCTGTTGCCAGTTCTTTCTGCTGTCCTCCCCTCTCTTCCTGTTCCTCCTCCAGAGACCCACTCCCTGTTATCTTCCTCTCATGTTTGTGGCCTCCCCTTTTTTCTCTACTTAGGACTTGAGGAACACAGTGGAGAAGATCTGTCGGTTCCTGGGGAAGTCACTGGAGCCTGCTGAGCTGGACTTGGTCCTAGAAAACAGTTCCTTCGAGGCCATGAACGAGAATAAGATGTCCAATCTCAGCCATTTGCCCAGGGAGTTAATTCCTGAGAACTTTAAGCTCACCAGGAAAGGTAAGGAGACACCAGAGCAGGATGGGCTGTTGGCCTGGGTAGGCAAGTCCAGTGCTCCAGATACAGGCTGAGGATTGGCTCCAGCCAAGGACTGGCTGGTGGTTCACTTCAAGCCTTGTGAACACTGTAAGGGAGCCAGGTTCCAGAGGCTCACGGCTGTGATGCTAGCTACTCAGGAGTTTGTGATCTGAGGATCACAGTTCAAATGCAGCATAGGCAGGAAAGTTCATGAGACTGCTTCTCTACAGCTAACCACTGAAAAGTCCAAAAATGCAGCTGTGACCCAAGTGGTAGAACTTTAGACTTGAGCAGAAACACCACCCAGGCCTTGAGTTCAAGCTCCTGTGTGAACATACACTTAAACACCCATGCACACACATTCACAACAGCCACACATATTTATTACACAAGAACTATCAAATCTACCTGTATCCACAGAACACATGTGCACATATGTACAGGTATATTCTACTCTATTATATAAGAACTCTACCAAACACACATCTACCCACATGCACACAGAGACATTTTAGTATGACAGAAGAACTGTAATGTTTACACACACACACAACCACACACACTCACACACACAAACTAACATACAAGCATTTAATTCTATTGGATAAAAATGTTTTACTTGAACATTGAGAAGACATGAAGGGAAGGTGCTTTCCTGCCCTGGTCATGTCTGCTGCCAGCATTTCTCCATGGCCTCCAGGCATCGTGGGGGACTGGAAGAACCACTTCACCCCAGCCCAGATCCAGGCCTTCGAGGAAACTTTCCGAGAGAAGATGGCAGGAGTTCCTCTGGAGCTGTTCCCCTGGGACTGAGTCCAGACTCACCTCTGTCTCTCTGGGGAGGGGATCATGGCATAAAGCTGTCACTCAAAGCTGGAGGTCTGGATCTTCCCCTTGCTCCTCTGATTCAATCACCAGGACCAGTGACAGCCCCATGCAGTGACCCACACCAAGGGACCCGAGTGTGTTCTTGCTGAAATAAAGAAGGCAATGGAACTGGGCTCTGACAATCATGCCTTCGTGTTGTGCTGTGCAGAGGGGACCTTACTGGAAGGCCAGGAGTTGGTCCCTTGTGGGGGGACAGTGGCCCCTCACCACAGGAGGCTGCCCGAGGCTTTGCTGATGTTCTGTGGAAAGGGTTCCTTCCTTCCATTCATCCCCAGGGTTGCTGTCTGCTCCTTTCACGCGGGATAGCTCCCAATCTTCAGTCCAACAAATGGAAACACCCACCAAGCAGGTGCTCAGCACACTGCCCGGGGATGGGCACTGGGGACCTGTCTCCCAGCCATGCAGCGCTCCTGCAAAGGCAAGCATGGCTGGCGCCTTCCCAGGGTGACTGGCAGACTAGAAATGTCCTCTGTGTGAACAATGAGTTCGGAGAGAGCACAGGGAAGAAAGTGGGGACCGGGAGCTGGGGATCGTGCGGGACCTGGCCAAGCCACCCATTGGCAAAAAACCATGGATCGATGGTGGCCAGCTAGAGTAGCCAATGGCAGTGAGCTGTCCCCGTGTTCTCCATGGCGATCTGATTGTTCCATGCTAGCTGCACAAACCCCTCTTGCTATTATTTTAGGTTGGGGGCTGTGAGCAGGTGTACTGGAGGCTGAGCTTGGATTTTGCCCTTGCTAGCCAGGTGCTCTACTGTTGATCCACACTCTCAGTTCCATCCCCCACTTCCTCCTCCTCCTCCTCCTCCTCCTCCTCCTCCTCCTCCTCCTCCTCCTCCTCTTCCTCTTTTTCTTCTCTGCTCTGGGTATTTTGGAGATTAGTGTCTCACTGTTTGCCCTGTTGAACTAGACCTCAACCATGGACACCATCCTGCAAGAAAACCAGAACCCTTGCCCTCACCCCTTCACTTCCTGTGGAAGCCCATTTGGACCCAACTCAGCCCCTGAGCTAGAAAACTACAATGACCAGCAGCCTCCAGGGCACAGCCCCTCCCCTCAGCCACTAAACAAGGTCCTGCAGACACTGGAACATATCTCTGTCCCTGAGCCAGATCACCATAACCTCCAACAACCCCCAGGAAACCACTCTGGACCCTGGATCCATCCTGAGGGGCAGGTAATGCCGCTCACCCCAAAAGCAGCAGACCTAGTGACGGCCTCCTCATCCATAGGGGTCGACACAAAGACCTGGTGGTGCTGGGATGCTGTTTCAGAAAGACATCAGTCTACCTTGTGCTCAACCCAGCGTTCCCTCTCTGGAAGGCTGGTCTCACGAACTCTGACTTTGGCATTTCAAAGCCCAGCTGATAGCAAGCCTTTGACAGGCAAATGAAGAAAGCAATCAAAGACCTTCTAGAAGGTTCAATGACCTCATTTTCCACCAAAACCATTATATTAACAGGTTCTTCTAATCTTCCCAGAAGAGGGAACAACCAGCTAGGAGCTTAGTGTTTCACACCTCTCATCCCAACTGCTCTGGAGGTTGAGATCTGAGGATAGAGGTTCAAAGCCACCCTATTCAGGAAAGTGCATGAGATTCCTATCATCTACTAACCAAAAAACCAGAGGTGACACTGTGCCTCAAATGTAGAGCTCTAAGGCTGGGAGTTTGGCCTAGTGGTAGCGTGCTTGCCTACCATGCATGAAGACCAGAATTCAATTCCTTGATATTACATATATAGAAAAAAACTGGAAGTGGTGCTGTGGCTCAAGTAGTAGCGTTCTAGCCATGAGAACGCCCAAAACAGTGCTCAGGCACTGAGGTCAAGCCCAGCAAAAAAAAAAAAAAAAAAAATGTAGAGCTCTAGCCTTGAGATGAAGAGCTCGGGGACAGCGCCCAGGCCCAGAGCTCAGGCCGAAGGACTGACAAAAAAATAAAATAAAATAATAGTCCAGAAGTAAAGCTGTGGCTAAGATGATAAAGCAACACTATTGAGCAGAATAACACAGGAACAGTGCTCAGGACCTGGGTTCAAGCCCAAGCCCTAGGACTAGCCAAAGAGAAAGACAAAAAAAAAATGAAGGGAAACAAAGAAAGGAGGGAGGAAAGAAAGAAAGAATGGAGCCTTTGCTCCAGAGGGAGGTCCCAATTCTCAGGCCCAGCCCAGTCCACCACAAGGCACACACTTCCCGAGTGCCATGCTAACTGGAGTTGTTGCTCCTGAACATCACAGACATGGGCTCCTGGGGTGTGAACATGCACACACACACTCAGGCACACACTCAGACACACCATTCACGTGCACACAAACAGACTCACCCCATCCCAGAGACGTGACAGCAGTATTTGTTGTTTCTCACATCTACAAGTTCAGGACGAGGAAAGGAAGTGTGAGAAACTCTCCCTGCCCGATAGCCTAGGAAACACAGGGATCCATGACCCAGGACCACGGCTGAGATGATGGAGCAGAGGGAGATTCCCAAGGAAAATAAGAAAAATAGAAGAAAAACGCATTGAGGAATTTTGGCCAAGATTTCTGAGTGGTAACGGGATGGAAGGAAGGACACAGAGACAGAAGTCCAGGCCTCCTGCTCAGCAATTTTCTAATATCCAGACTTCTTTTCAAAGAAAGGATTGGTGCATTGAAAAAAAGTAATCCTGTATTGAAATTTATTTCCTCTTGATGTTCTGCTAGGAACACACAATCGAGAACACAGAATGTCCTTTGAATGATTTCACAGTTGCCCAGTGAAAATTCCCAGGAATTACCCTTTTTTTTCTTGATTATCCAATGAGCTATACAGTGAAATGAAAAAGGTTAATCATTGGCTTCAGCACCTAGCGTGACATTACAGACTCAGCCAACACCAGCCCAGTGGCAGTCGAAGAGCCTGGACAAGAGCTGTACACACAGGGCTCTGCCATGGCAGAGGACTACGTGTGGTACAAGGGCATCCCCTTCTATATTAGGTATTTCAACCATGAAGTCCTAACAGCAGTCCATGAGTCATTTGTGGTGAAGGACGAGGACATCATCACAGTGACCTACCCCAGATCAGGTGAGCAGACGAGGCCCGGGCTGTGAGGGGAAGGCCAGGCCTGTGCCCACCCCCATCTGCCTCCCACCTGGGTGAGTCAGAGCCCGTTATTGAAGACCTGTGGCCCTGAGACAGAGCGCCAGCCTTCAGCACAGAAGCTCAGGGACAGCCCAGCTGTAGCCAAGCTTCAGGATTGCCACCAAATTTTTTAAAAGGTGATTTTGAGTAGAAACCTTGGGCTCTACTAGCAGAGATTTGCAATAGAGCAAAACCTTGATACATAAGGCTTTATAGTATGAAGCTAATTGAAAGGACCTCCAGGATATTGAAACAAAAGCCATATAACGAATGATTGTTGTCCTTAATGTGCTATGTTATTTCTCATCTCTTTTGCTGTCCCTTGGTTATATCATATTGTTACAGTATCTCACTTTGTTATCTGATATATTGGATATGCTTGTATTTGGTTATTTGAAATTGGATAGGGAAGGGGGGAAAACCGGGATGGGGGGGAGGGTAATGGGGACCAAGACATGTGAAAGGGTATCAATGTATGTGAATTAATGCACCTTGTATCTGGCAAATATCATATAACCCTTTTATTAATTACAATAAAAATATTTTTTAAAAAAGGTGATTTGGAGGTGCTCCACGGTATAATTATATGAAAATAAATGACTTTAGATTATTTGGAGAAGTAGTGTAATTCCCAATACAAGAATCATATGGGGCCATGTTTGGGAACTGGAAAACATGGGGTACATTCAAGGAGCTGGCAGGGCAGGCCTGGAATCTGGGGTTCAGGTGTGAGGAGCACTGGGAGAGGGTTGAGCACTTGAAGGACACACGGCAAGGGACATGTGCGGAGAATCCAGAGCCAGGGGTGAGCTGAAGGGATTTCAGGAAGTGCTCACAAGTGGATTCAACTCAACCATACACAGAGAAATGGCTGCCGACGCCAAAACCGGTTGAGAGACCAAAATCCAATATTACTCAAAGTTGAAAATACTGCTGACAGCTCAGATCCATGCTCCACTAGAATCAGGAAAGAAATTGTGTGTGATTGCACTCAAGTGCAAGGCAAGAGATTCCAAAGTCCTAGAGGAGAGGAGAGGATTATGGCAGCAGCGCAGATGACAAGCAAATCAAGATTCAGTTGATGTGGACAGCGTAGATTTATGAGATGTCAAAATGCAGATGCTGGGTGAGCAATGATTAAAATAAACTTGACACTACTCATCCATACCGGATTGTATGCTTCAGAAAGCTTGTAAAATATGCTTTATGGTATTTATGTTTTACCATTATAGTGCAAATATATATATAATTCATATAGAAATGACTGCTTTTCTCTCTGCCCACAGGAACCCATTGGTTGATTGAGATTCTCTCTCTGATTCACACCAAGGGTGATCCCAAGTGGATCAGATCTGTGACCATATATAATCGCTCCCCGTGGATGGAGGCTGTACATGGACACCAATTATTATTGGATAGGAAGGAGGGCCCCCCCCTCATCTCCTCACATCTCCCCATCCAACTCTTCCCCAAGTCTTTCTTCACTTCCAAGGCCAAGGTCAGTGGGTCGTGGACAATACCTACTCCAACAATGCCCTTTAATCCTGAGATGGAACACAGCAGGAGATCTGGCATTCTCCTCCTGTAGTTCATGGCGGGGCCTGAGCCTCCTTCATGAGGTTGGGGTTCTCTACACAAACCTCGTTCAAACCTGTGGATCATGCCAGATAATCCCTGACACATGGACTGGATGCACTCAAAGACTAAGCACACTGTATTTGAAGCCAACACCCATGGCTCATGCCTATCATCCCTGCTGAGAGGTTGGACATGAGGGTCAATGTAGGAAACCATCCAGAGAAGATAGACCAAGAGAATTATCCTCAATGAACCACCAAATGCCCTCCCCAATCCAACCTGGAGACTGTGGAGGAAGTGGTAGAGGGTCAGCCACAGGAGAGAAACACAGGAACAGTGCACAGGCCCTGAGTTCAAATTCCAGGAATGGCAAAAAGGAAAGAACAAAAAAGGATTAAAACTGAAGGGTGCAACGTTGTTGGTTCTGAGTCATGGGATCTGATCCCTCGCCTGAATGAACACAGGTGCAGTGAATGATCTCCTGACTCCATTTCTACTCTGGAGAGAGGTCCCAGGTTGTCCTGGCTGCCCACAAACAGGGCACACACAACCATGGCGCAATGCTACCTAGATTTGTTGGCTCCTGAACCTCACAGAATTGGACTCATGTTTTGTGAACTGTCTTTTCCTGTGTTACTTGACTCCCTGTCCACAATCTTCCGATTTATGGATTTATGAACATATTATCTTTATGTACCAATTCTGGGACTTGAACTTGGGGCCTCGGTGGTTTCCCTGAGCTTTTAAGCTCAGAGCTGTCACTCAACCACCTGGAGTCACACTTGCACTTGGAGTTTTCAGGTAGTTAATTGGAGATAGGAATTTAATGGGCTGTTCTGCCTGGGATGACTTCAAACCACAATCCTCATATCTCAGCCTTCTTAATAGCCTAGATTCCACAAGACATTGTCTAATGTCTACCCTCTTCAAATACTTTTGCCAAATGACTCCTAAATCTATGGTTAGCAAAGGCAAGGCAGCCTCTGCTTTCCTGTATTTTCTAGAAAAATACAGCAGATGTGTCCAGACAAGGCTGGATACCTTTATTGTTTCATTCCTGGTAAGTGATGTGATGGTAGGAACTCAGGGAAGCATTTGACAAATAATACACAGCTAAAAGTCCCACAGACACTGTGATGCTTCACACCATGGTTCTACAATTTCCTAAACACCGAGAATGTGAGAAATCATGGAATTGTCTTTGTTTGTTGAATTCTCTTCTTTCTCCATTTCAGGTGATCTATGTCATCCGAAATCCTAAAGATGTTCTTATATCTGGTTATTATTTGCGGAGTTCGGCAAAGTTAACTAAGCAACCAGAGACATTAGAACAATTTTTTGACTGTTTCTTGCAAGGGAATGGTGAGTATATTGGGAAGAGGGCATAAAGGATATAAGGTTGGTGGAGGACCTGGCCCAGGTTTTATTATAAACCTCACCATCTGGGGTTCAGTGCTTCCTCATCCTAGAATTCACTTGTGCTGAAGGCAGCAGCAGACTTAGCCAGGATGGAAGCTCCCAGGCTTCTGAGCCATGTGCCTTGGTTCTAGCCTTAGAGCTGACCCTGGAACGGCTACTCAGCTGTGGAAAGGATGGCTCAGGGCCAGCGAGGCCTGCAAGGCGCTCAGCGTGGGTTCTGTGAGCGGCTTCAGGGTTCAATGCACTGGGGAGAGGAGTAGGTGCTGCCTCTGGGTGAGCTGCCTCCCCTGGGGCAAAGGCTGCTCCACAGGGGAAATTGTTTGGAAACCAAGTCCTGGTCCCCAGGCTCTCTCTTTACACCCTCAAGAAGAGGCTTTATTTCTGAGTGTCACCTGCTGAAGGTGACAGGGACCAAAGCCATCCGTGCCAGGACACAGAGTTGGGGGAATGGTGGGGACTTTTCATGGCACCCCGCTGTCCCCTGCAGTGGCTTACGGGTCCTGGTTTGATCACGTGCGAGGCTGGATGTCCATGAAGGATAAGGAGAACGTGCTGGTGGTCAGTTATGAGGAGATGAAAAAGGTAATGAAGGATTTTCCACACTCCACTCACCACACACGCACACACACACACATAGGGTTCATCTCACACTGACAAGCATCTCCATCATGTTGTGTTTCATTCCTTCCAGCATTCCACTCATCATCGTTTCCTTTGTTACTGTCGTTTTTTGTTGTTGTTGTTTTTCAGTGCAGGGATTTGAACTCAGGGCTTGAGCAGTGTCTTGGACATTTTTGCTCAAGACTAGCCCTCTGCTCCTTTAGTCGCAGGGCCATGTCCAGCTTCTTCTGTGCATGTGGTAGTTTACAGGGGAACCAAGTGCTTTGAGCAGGCAGCCCACACTCCCGGCCCCTCCTCTTGTTTATTTGAGTTTTGAGGTGGAGTCTTGAACTCAGCTCCAGACACTGCTCTTTAGCTGGTGTTGTACCCACTGAGCCACGAGTCCATCCCACATGCCACTCATCCTTTCATCCTTTCTGTTGCCAATTCCTTCTGCTGTCCTCCCCTCTCTTCCTGTTCCTCCTCCAGAGACCCACTCCCTGTTATCTTCCTCTCATGTTTGTGGCCTCCCCTTTTTTCTCTACTTAGGACCTGAGGAACACGGTGGAGAAGATCTGTCGGTTCCTGGGGAAGGCGCTGGAGCCTGCTGAGCTGGACTTGGTCCTAGAAAACAGTTCCTTCCAGGCCATGAAGGAGAATGAGTTGTCTAATCTCAGCACTGCGCCCAGGGAGTTAATTCCTGAGAACTTTATGATCACCAGGAAAGGTAAGGAGACACCAGAGCAGGATGGGCTGTTGGCCTGGGTAGGCAAGTCCAGTGCTCCAGACACAGGCTGAGGATTGGCTCCAGCCAAGGACTGGCTGGTGGTTCATTCAAGCCTTGTGAACACTGTAAGGGAGCCAGGTTCCAGAGGCTCACGGCTGTGATGCTAGCTACTCAGGAGTTTGTGATCTGAGGATCACAGTTCAAAGGCAGCACAGGCAGGAAAGTTCATGAGACTGCTTCTCTACAGCTAACCACTGAAAAGTCCAAAATGCAGCTGTGACCCAAGTGGTAGAACTTTAGACGAGCAGAAACACCACCCAGGCCTTGAGTTCAAGCTCCTGTGTGAACATACACTTACACACCCATGCACACACATTCACAACAGCCACACATATTTATTACATAAGAACTATCAAATCTACCTGTATCCACAGAACACATGTGCACATATGTACAGGTATATTCTACTCTATTATATAAGAACTCTACCAAATACACATCTACCCACATGCACACAGAGATATTTTAGTATGACAGAAGAACTGTAATGTTAACACACACACACACACACACTCACACACACACAGCATTTAATTCTATTTGGTATTATACTGATACGTGGACATTGGGAGGACATAAAGGAAAGGTGCCTTCCTGCCCTGGTCGCATCTGCTGCTAGCATTTCTCCATGGCCTCCAGGTATCGTGGGGGACTGGAAGAACCACTTCACCCCAGCCCAGATCCAGGCCTTCGAGGAAACTTTCGGAGAGAAGATGGCCGGAGTTCCTCTGGAGCTGTTCCCCTGGGACTGAGTCCAGACTCCCCTGTGTGTCACTGGGGAGGGGATCATGGCATAAAGCTGTCACTCAAATCTGGAGGTCTCCATCTTGCCCTTGCTCCTCTGATTCAATCACCAGGACCAGTGACAGCCCCATGCAGTGACCCACACCAAGGGACCCGAGTGTGTTCTTGCTGAAATAAAGAAGGCAATGGAACTGGGCTCTGACAATCATGCCTTCGTGTTGTGCTGTGCAGAGGGGACCTTACTGGAAGGCCAGGAGTTGGTCCCTTGTGGGGGGACAGTGGCCCCTCACTGCAGGAGGCTGCCCGAGGCTTTGCTGATGTTCTCTGGAAAGGGTTCCTTCCTTCCATTCATCCCCAGGGTTGCTGTCTGCTCCTTCCACACGGGACAGCTCCCACCCTTGAGTCCAACAAATGGAAACACCCACCAAGCAGGTGCTCAGCACACTGCCCGGGGATGGGCATTGGGAACCTGTCTCCCAGCCATGCAGCGCTCCTGCAAAGGCAAGCATGGCTGGCGCCTTCCCAGGGTGACTGGTGGACTGGAAACGTCCTCTGTGTGAACCATGAGTCCTGAGAGAGCACAGTGAAGAAAGGAGGACGGGGATCTGGGGGTGATGGGGGCGTGGCCAACCCACCCACGGGCAAGAATCATGGAAAGATGGTGGCCAGCTAGAGCAGCTGTCCCCGTTTTCTCCATGGCGTCTGATGGTTCACCAATCCCTCTTGCTGTTGTTTTAGGTTGGGGGCTGTGAGCAAGTGTACTGGAGGCTGAACTTAGGATTTTTCCCTTGCTAGCCAAGGCTGTATTACTTCAGCCACACTCCCAATTCCATCTCTCCCCCTCCGCCACCTCCCTCTTTTCCTCCTCCCCCTTCTTTTCGTTCCTCCTGCTCCTCCTCCTCCTCCTCCTCTTCTTCTTTTTCTTCTTCTTCTTCTTTCTCTTCCTCCTCTTCATCTTCCTCCTCTTTCTCTTCCTCCTCTTCATCTTCTTCCTCTTCCTCCTCCTCTTCTTCTCCTTGTTCTCCTTCTCTTTTCTCTTTCGATCCTTCTCCCTTCCTCCTCGTCTTCTTCTTTCCTGTTGTGGTTCTTCAAGGAGCTGACATACCATGAACGCAGTGTCTTTTGAATGATTTCACATTTGTCCAATAAAAACCCCGAGGATAGTCACTCTGCTCATGTTCTTTATCATCCAATTACTTACACAATGAAATGCAAAACTTTAATCATTGGCTTCACCACCTAGGATGACATTACAGACTCAGCCACCAAGCCACCACCCACCCAGTGGCAGTGGCAGAGCCTGGAACAAGAGCTGCACACACAGGGCTCCGCCATGGCACAGGGCTGTGCGTGGTACCAGGGCATTCCTTCAGGTTCTGGATTTCAACCCTGAAGTCCTAACAGCAGTCCATGAGTCGTTCGTGGTGAAAGACGAGTACATCATCACAGTGACCTACCCCAAATCAGGTGAACGGATGGGGCCCCGGCTGTGTGGGGAAGGCCAGGCCTGTGCCCACCCCCATCTGCCTCCCACCTGGGTGCGAGTCAGAGCCCGTTATTGAAGACCTGTGGCCCCAAGGCAGAGCGCCAGCCTTCAGCACAGAAGCTCAGGGATGGCGCCCAGGCCCTGGGCAAGCTACAGAATTGCCACCAATTTTTGAAAAGGAGTTTGGGAAGTGCCCCATGGTATAGTAGCATAAAAAGTGACTTATAGTATTGGAGAAGAGGCATGATTCCAAATAAAAGACTCATCTGGGCCATACCTGGGACCTGGAAAACTTGGGGTACATCCAAGGAGCAGGCAGGGCAGGCCTGGAATCCCGGGGTTCAGGTGTGAGGAGCACTGGGAAGGGGTCGAGCACCCATGATACCCCAAGGTTCATGAGCAAACAAGTTAGGGGATTGCACCAGGCAGGGATGTGTGGGCACTCTGCCTGGGGTGGGCAGGCAGGGGAACCCAGGACTTCAACTGGGGGACAAAGTCCTGGGTGATCTGGGCAGGTGTTTATTCACTGCACCGGGTTCAGAGTCAGGTCACCGGTGCCAGATCCCCTGACACTGAAACAATGCGATGTGACTTTGCTTTTTTTTTTTATGTCAGTCCTGGAGCTGGAAGTAAGAGCCTGGCCACTGTTCTTGTGTCTCCTTGCCCAGGCTGGCCCTCTGCCACTATATACACACCCCCACGTTCCAGTTTGTGGTTGTTTTGTTTGTTTTTGCTGGTTCATTGGAGATAAGAATCTGCAGGCATCTCCTGCCTGGGCTGGCTTCCAACCTTGATCCTCAGATTTCAGCCTCCTCAGTAGCAGGGAGGGCAGGCATGAGCCATGGGTGTTGGCTTCAAATACAGTGTGGTTAGTCTTTGAGTGCATCCAGTCCATGTGTCAGGGATTATCTGGCCATGATCCACAGGTTTGAACGGGGTTTGTGTAGAGAATCCCAACCTCATGAAGGAGTCTCAGACCCCGCCATGAACTACAGGAGGAGAATGCCAGATCTCCTGCTGTGTTCCATCTCAGGATTAAAGGGCATTGTTGGAGTAGGTATTGCCCACAAGCCACTGACCTTGGCCTTGGAAGTGAAGAAAGACTTGGGGAAGAGTTGGATAGGGAGATGTGAGGAGATGAGAGGGGGGCCCTCCTTCCTATCCAGTAATAATTCATATCCATGTACAATCTCCATCCACGGGGAGCGATTATATATGGTCACAGATCTGATCCACTTGGGATCACCCTTGGTGTGAATCAGAGAGAGAATCTCAATCAACCAATGGGTTCCTGGGAACAGGGAGAATAGTAAACATCACTCATTTCTATCTGAATTATAAATATATATATGCAGTATAATGGTAAAACATACATACCAGAAAGCTTTCTCTTTTTTTGCCAGACCTGGGCCTTGAGCTCAGGGCCTCTACCACTTGAGCCACAGTACCACTTCTGGCTTTTTTCTGTGTATGTAATACCGAGGAATCGAACCCGGGCCTTTATGCATGCTAGGCAAGCAATCTACCACTAAATTTTACAAGCTTTCTGAAGCATACAATTGGGTATGGATGAGGAGTATCAAGTTTATTTTAATCATTGCACACCCAACATCTGCATTTTGACACCTCATAAATCTACACTGTACATAGCAACTGAATATTGGTTTGTTTGCCATCTGCCCTGCCGCCATAATCCTCTCCTCTCCTCTAGGACTTTGGAATCTCTTGCCTTGCACTTGAGTGCAATCACACACAATTTCTAGCTTTCTTTTTTTTTCCACTCAAGTGTTTCAAATAGCACAATGTCTTGAAACCAGAGGAGCGTGGATCTGAGCTGTCAGCAGTATTTGCAACTCTGAGTAATATTGGATTTTGGTCGCTCAACCTGTTTTGGAGTCGGCAGCCATTTCTCTGAGTATGTTTGGGTTTATCCACCTGTGAGCAGTTCCTGAAATCCCTTCAGCTCACCCCTGGCTCTGGATTCTCGGCACATGTCACTTGCAGTGTGTCCTTCAAGTGCCCAACCCTCTCCCAGTGCCTTCACACCCGAACCCCAGATTCCAGGCAGGCCCTGCCAGCTCCTTGAATGTACCCCATGGTTTCCAGTTCCCAAACATGGCCCCAAATGATTCTTCTATTGGGAATCATGCCTCTTCTCCAAATAACCTAAAGTCACTTATTTTCATGTTAATTTATCATGGAGCAACAACAAAACACCTTTTTAAATATTTGGTGGCAATCCTGGAGCTTGCCCAGGGCCTGGGGACCATCCCTGAGCTTCTGTGCTGAAGGCTGGCACTCTTCCTCAGGGCCACAAGTCTTCAATAACGGGCTCTGGCTGGCACCCAGGTGGAAGGCAGATGTGAATGGGCACAGGCCTGACCTTCACCTCACAGCCTGGGCCCCATCTGCTCACCTGATTTGGGGTAGGTCACCGTGATAATGTCCTCGTCCATTACTGTGAACGTCTTGTGGACTCCTGTTAAGACTTACAGTTGACATCCATGAGTGGAAAGAAATACCCTGGTACCACACAAAGTCCTGTGCCATGGCGGAGCCCTATTTACCCAGCCCTTGGTTTACACTCTGCCACTGCCAATGGAGGCAGCTGGAGGTGGCTGAGTCTGTAATGTCATCCTAGTTGGCAAATGCAATGATTGAAGTTTGCATTTCATTGTATAATTAATTGGCTGATGAAGAACAAAAAGACAGTGACTGTTCTCGGGATTTTATTGGACAACTGTGAAACCATTCAAAGGCCGCTCTGTGTTCATCAAATGTCAGTTCCTACCAGAAGCACAAGAGGAAAGAAGAAAAGGGAGGCAGAGGCTGGAGGGAGAATGAGGTGGAGGAGGGGATCAGGAGGAGGAGGAGAAATAGAGGAGGAGGAAAAGGGAGGGAGGGAGGGAGATGAAGACACAAAAGAGGGAGAGAAAGAAGAAAAAGAAAAGAATAAAAAGGGGGTCCAGGTGGGAGAGAAGGGGGAGAGATGGAACTGAGAGTGTGGCTGAAGCAGTAGAGCACCTGGCTAGCAAAGACAAAATCGTAAGCTCAGCCTCCAGTACACCTGCTCACCGAACCAAAGAGAACAGCAAGAGGGGTTCGAGCAGTTACCATGGAATGATCAGAATGACATGGAGAACTTGGGAGAGCTCACCCCGCTGGCTGTTCTACCTGGCCACCATCTTTCCGTGATTCTTGCCCAAGGGTGGCTTGGTCATCTACCCCAGCAACCCCAGCTCCTGGTCCCCACTTTCTTCACTGTGCTCTCTCAGGACTCATGGTTCACACAGAGGACGTTTCTAGTCTGCCAGTCACCCTGGGAAGGCACCGCCATGCTTGCCTTTGCAAGAGCGCTGCATGGCTGGGAGACAGGTCCCCAGTGCCCATCCCCGGGAAGCGTGCTGAGCACCTGCTTGGTGGGTGTTTCCATTTGTTGGACTCAAGGGTGGGAGCTGTCCCGTGTGGAAGGAGCAGACAGCAACCCTGGGGATGAATGGAAGGAAAGAACCCCTTCCAGAGAACATCAGCAAAGCCTCGGGCAGCCTCCTGTGGTGAGGGGCCACTGTCTCCCCACAAGGGACCAACTCCTGGCCTTCCAGTAAGGTCCCCTCTGCACAGCACAACACAAAGGCATGATTGTCAGAGCCCACTTCCATTGCCTTCTTTATTTCAGCAAGAACACACTCGGGTCCCTTGGTGTGGGTCACTGCATGGAGCTGTCACTGGTCCTGGTGATTGAATCAGAGGAGCAAGGGCAAGATGGAGACCTCCAGATTTGAGTGACAGCTTTATGCCATGATCCCCTCCCCAGTGACACACAGGGGAGTCTGGACTCAGTCCCAGGGGAACAGCTCCAGAGGAAGTCCCGGCAGTTTCTCCGGTAAAGTTTCCTCGAAGGCCTGGGTCTGGGCAGGGGTGAAGTGGTTCTTCCAGTCCCCCACGATGCCTGGAGGCCATGGAGAAATGCTGGCAGCAGATGCGACAAGGGCAGGAAGGCACCTTCCCTTCATGTCCTCTCAATGACCGAGTATACATTGTAGTGTTTTTTATGAAATAATATTAAATGTGTACGTGTGTGTGTGTGTGTGTGTGTCTGTGTGTGTGTAAACAATGAAGTTCTTCTATCAAACTGAAATGTCCCTGTGTGCGTGTGGGTATGTGTGTATTTGGTACAGTTCTTATATAATAGAGTTGAACATGCCTGTACATATGTGTGCAACATGTGTGTGCGTTCTGTGGGTACATGTATATTTGATAGTTCTTAGGTAATAAAAATGTGTATCTGTTGTGAATGTGTGTGCATGGGTGTGTAAGTGTATGTTCACACAGGAGCTTGAACTCAAGGCCTGGGTGGTGTTTCTGCTCAAGTCTAAAGTTCTACCACTTGGGTCACAGCTGCATTTTGGACTTTTCAGTGGTTAGCTGTAGAGAAGCAGTCTCATGAACTTTCCTGCCTGTGCTGCCTTTGAACTGTGATCCTCAGATCACAAACTCCTGAGTAGCTAGCATCACAGCCGTGAGCCTCTGGAACCTGGCTCCCTTACAGTGTTCACAAGGCTTGAAGTGAACCACCAGCCAGTCCTTGGCTGGAGCCAATCCTCAGCCTGCGTCTGGAGCACTGGACTTGCCTACCCAGGCCAACAGCCCATCCTGCTCTGGTGTCTCCTTACCTTTCCTGGTGAGCTTAAAGTTCTCAGGAATTAACTCCCTGGACGCAGTGCTGAGATTACACAACTCATTCTCCTTCATGGCCTGGAAGGAACTGTTTTCTAGGACCAAGTCCAGCTCAGAAGGCTCCAGCGCCTTCCCCAGGAACCGACAGATCTTCTCCACCGTGTTCCTCAGGTCCTAAGTAGAGAAAAAAGGGGAGGCCACAAATATGAGAGGAAGATAACAGGGAGTGGGTCTCTGGAGGAGGAAAGGAAGAGATGCGAGGACAGCAGAAAGAACTGCCAACAAATAGGATGAGTGGCATGTGGGATGGACTCGTGGCTCAGTGGGTACAACACCAGCTAAAGAGCTGTGTCAGGAACTGGGTTCAAGGCTCCACCTCAAAACTCAAATAAACAAGAAGGAGGGGCCGGGAGTGTGGCCTGCCTGCTCAAAGCACTTGGTTCCCCTGTAAACTAACATGCACAGAAGAAGCTGGACATGGCCCTGTGACTAAAGGAGCAGAGGGCTAGCCTTGAGCAAAAATGTCCAAGACACTACTAGACCCTGAGTTCAAATCCCTGTAATGAAAAACAACAACAACAACAAAAGTCAGTAACAAAGGAAACGATGATGAGTGGAATGCTGGAAGGAATGAAACACAACATGATGGAGATGCTTGTCAGTGTGAGATGAACCCTGTGTGTGTGCGCGTGTGTGTGTGTGTGCGTGTGTGGTGAGTGGAGTGTGGAAAATCCTTCATTACCTTTTTCATCTCCTCATAACTGACCACCAGCACGTTCTCCTTTTCCTTCATGGACATCCAGCCTTGCACGTGATCAAACCAGGACCTGCAAGGCACTGCAGGGGACAGCAGGGCACCATGAAAAGTCCCCACCATTCCCCCACCCCTGTATCTTGGCACGGATGGCTTTGGTCCCTGTCACCTTCAGCAGGGTGACACTCAGAAATAAAGCCTCTTCTTGAGGGTGTAAAGAGAGAGCCTGGGGACCAGGACTTGGTTTCCAAACAATTGCCCCTGTGGAGCAGCCTTTGCCCCAGGGGAGGCAGCTCACCCAGAGGCAGCACCCACTCCTCTCCCCAGTGCATCGAACCCTGAAGCCGCTCACAGAACCCACGCTGAGCGCCTTGCAGGCCTCGCTGGCCCTGAGCCATCCTTTCCACAGCTGAGTAGCCGTTCCAGGGTCAGCTCTAAGCCTAGACCCATGGCACATGGCTCAGAAGCCTGGGAGCTTCCATCCTGGCTAAGTCTGCTGCTGCCTTCAGCACAAGTGAATTCTAGGATGAGGAAGCACTGAACCCCAGATGGTGAGGTTTATGATAAAACCTGGGCCAGGGTCTATAGCAACTTTATATCCTTTATGCCCTCTACACAACACACTCACCATTTCCTTGCAAGAAGCAGTCAAAAAATTGTTCCAGTGACTCAGGTTTCTTAGTGAGATTTGTAGAACTCCAGAAATAATAACCAGATATAAGAACATCTTTAGGATTTCTGATGCCATAGATCACCTGAAATGGAGAAAGGAGAGAATTCAACAAAGAAAATTCCATGATTTCTCACATTCTTGGTGTTTAGGAAATTGTAGAACCATGGTGTGAAGCATCACAGTGTCTGTGGGACTTTTAGCTGTGTATTATTTGTCAAATGCTTCCCTGAGTTCCTACCATCACATCACTTACCAGGAATGAACAATGGAGGTAGAAAGCCTTGTCTAAACACATGTGCAGTATTTATCTGGAAAATACAGGAGAGCAGAGGGTGCCTTGCCTTTGCTGGCCATAGATTTAAGAGTCCTTTAGCAAAAGTATTTGAAGAGGGTAGAAATCAGTGTCTGTCATGTGTAATCCCAGCTACTCAGGAGGCTGAGATGTGAGGATTGTGGTTTGAAGCCATCCCAGGCAGAACAGCCCATTAAATTCCTATCTCCAGTTAACTACCTGAAAACTGCAAGTGCAACTGTGACTCCAAGTGGTTGAGTGAAAATCTCAAGGAAAGCACCTAGGCCCCAAGTTCAAGTCCCAGAATTGGCACAAAAAAAGAAAATATGTTCATAAATCCATAAATAGGGAGATTGTGTACAGGGAGTCAAGTAACACAGGAAAGGACAGTTCACAAAACATGAGTCCAATTCATGAGCTTCAAGAGCCAACAAATCTAGGTAGCATTGCGCCATGGTCGTATGTGCACTGTGTGGGGGCAGCCAGGGCAACCTGGGACCTCTCTCCAGAGTAGAAATGGAGTCAGGAGATCATTCACTGCACCTGTGTTCAGAGTCAGGCGAGGGATCAGATCCCATGACTCAGAACGAACAACGTTGCACTCTTCAGTTCTAATTTTTTTTTTCTTTTCTTGTTGCCATTCCTGGAATTTGAACTCAGGGTCTGTGCACTGATCCTGTGTTTCCCTGCTGTGGCTGACCCTCTACCACGTCCTCCACAGTCTGTGACTTGAATTAGAGGGTGTTTGGTCCTTCATTGGAGATAAGTCTCTTGGTCTATCCTCTCTGGCTGGCTTCCATCCTTGATCCTCATATTTCAACCTCTCAGCAGGGATGATAGGCATGAGCCATGGTTGTTGGCTTCAAATACAGTGTGCTTAGTCTTTGAGTGCATCCAGTCCATGTGTCAGGGATTATCTGGCCATGATCCACAGGTTTGAACGGGGTTTGTGTAGAGAACCCCAACCTCATGAAGGAGGCTCAGGCCCCGCCATGAACTACAGGAGGAGAATGCCAGATCTCCTGCTGTGTTCCATCTCAGGATTAAAGAGCATTGTTGGAGTAGGTGTTGTCCACGACCCACTGACCTTGGCCTTGGAAGTGAAGAAAGACTTGGGGAAGAGTTGGATGGGGAGATGGGAGGTGATGGGGGGGGCCCTCCTTCCTATCCAGTAATGATTGGTATCCATTTGCAAGCTCCATCCACGGGGAGCGATCAAATGTGGTCACAGATCTGATCCACTTGGGATCACCCTTGGTGTGAATCAGAGAGGGAATCTCAATCAACCAATGGGTTCCTGGGGACAGAGAGAAAAACCAAACATCATTCATTTTATTCTTAATCATATTTATATACAGTATGTAAGTATATTTATATGCAGTATAATGGAAAAACATACATACCATACTTTGTGAAGCATACAATCGGGTATGGATGAGTAGTGTCAACTTTTTTTGAATCATTGCTCACACAACATCTGCATTTTGACATCTCATAAATGTACACTGTCCACATCAACTGAATCTTGATTTGCTTGCCACCTGCCCTGCCACCGTAATCCTCTCCTGTCCTCTAGGACTTTGGAATCTCTTGCCTTGCACTTGAGTGCAATCACACACAATTTCTACCTTTTTTTTCCACTCAAGTGCTTCAAACAGCACCATGTCCTGAAACTAGTGGAGCATGGATCTGAGCTGGCAGCATTTTCAATTCTCAATAATATTGGATTTTGGTCTCACAACAGGTTTGGATTGGCAGCCATTTCTCTATGTGTGATTGGGTTGAATCCACTCATGAGCAGTTCCTGAAATCCCTTCAGCTCACCCCTGGCTCTGGATTCTCCGCACATGTCCCTTGCCGTGTGTCCTTCAAGTGCTCAACCCTCTCCCAGTGCTCCTCACACCTGAACCCCAGATTCCAGGCCTGCCCTGCCAGCTCCTTGAATGTACCCCATGTTTTCCAGTTCCCAAACATGGCCCCAAATGATTCTTCTATTGAGAATCACACCACTTCTCCAAATTACCTAAGTCATTTATTTTCATGTTAATTTATCATGGAGCAACAACAAAACACCTTTTTATTTATTTATTTATTTATTTATTTATTTATTTATTTATTGCCAGTCCTGGGCTTGAGCTCAGGGCCTGAGCACTGTCCTTGGACTTTCTCAAGGCTAGAGCTCTACCACTTGAGCCCCAGCACCACTTCCAGCTTTTTTTCTATGTATGTGGTACTTTGGAATCGAACCCGGGTCTTCATGCATGCTAGGCAAGCACTTTAACCACTAGGCCAAACTCCCAGCCCCCAAAACACCTTTTTAAATACTTGGTGGCAATCCTGGCACTTGCCCAGGGCTGGGCACCATCCCTGAGCTTCTGTGCTGAAGGCTGGATCTCTGTCTCAGGGCCACAGGTCTTCAGTAATGGACTCTGCCTCACAGCCAGGTGGGAGGCAGGTGGAAGTGGGCACAGGCCTGGCCTTCTCTGCACAGCCCGGGCCCCGTCTGCTCTCCTGATCTGGGGTAGGTCACCGTGATGATGTCCTCGTCCTTCACCACAAATGTCTCATGCACTGCTGTTAGGACTTCAGGTTTGAAACGCCTATCATTGAAGGGGATGCCCTTGTACCACACGTAGTCCTCTGTCATGGAGGAACCCTGTGTGTCCAGCTCTTGTCCAGGCTCTGCCACTGCCAATGGGGTGGTGTCTCTAATGTCATGCTAGGTGGTGAAGCCAATGATTAACCTTTTTCATTTCATTGTGTAACTAATTGGATGATAAAGAAGACCAACAGGGTGACTCCTTGGAATTTTCACTGGGCAACTGTGAAACCATTCAAAGGACATTCTGTGTTCATCGATTGTGTGTTCCTAGCAGAATAACAAGTGGAAATAAATTTCAATACAGGATTACTTTTTTCAATGCACCAATCCTTTCCTTTGAAAAGAAGTCTGGAGGGGCCGGGAGTTTGGCCTAGTGGGTAAAGTGCTTGCCTAGCATGCATGAAGACCCGGGTTCGATTCCTCGGTACCATATATATAGAAAAAAGTCGGAAGTGGTGCTGAGGCTCAAGTGGTAGAGCTCTAACCTTGAGAAAGTCCAAGGACAGTGCTCAGGCCCTGAGCTCAAGCCCAGGACTGGCAAAAAAAAAAAATGACTAGATGTTTAAATAAACATATTATTAAAAAAAAAAAGAAAAGAAGTCTGGATATTATAAAATTGCTGAGCAGGAGGCCTGAACTTCTGTCTCTGTGCCCTTCCTTCCATCCTGTTATCACTCAGGAATCTTGGCCAAAATTCCTCAATGCGTTTTTCGTCCGTTCCCCTTTGTTTCCTTGGGAATCTCCCTCTGCCCCATCATCTCAGCCATGGTCCTGGGTCATGGATCCCTGTGTTTCCTAGGCTATCGGGCAGGGAGAGTTTCTCACACTTCCTTTCCTCGTCCTGAACTTGTAGATGTGAGAAACAACAAATACTACTGTCACGTCTCTGGGATGGGGTGAGTCTGTTTGTGTGCACGTGAATGGTGTGTCTGAGGGTGTGCCTGAGTGTGTGTGTGCATGTTCACACCCAGGAGCCCATGTCTGTGATGTTCAGGAGCAACAACTCCAGTTAGCATGGCACTCGGGAAGTGTGTGCCTTGTGGTGGACTGGGCTGGGCCTGAGAATTGGGACCTCCCTCTGGAGCAAAGGCTCCATTCTTTCTTTCTTTCCTCCCTCCTTTCTTTGTTTCCCTTCAATTTTTTTTGTCTTTCTCTTTGGCTAGTCCTAGGGCTTGGGCTTGAACTCAGGCCCTGAGCACTGTTCCTGTGTTATTCTGCTCAATAGTGTTGCTTTATCACTTTAGCCACAGCTCTACTTCTGGACTATTGTTTTTGTCAGTCCTAGGGCTTGAACTCTAGGCCTGGGCGCTGTCCCCGAGCTCTTCATCTCAAGACTCTACACTTGAGGCACAGTGTGCCTTTACATTTTCTGGTTCATTGAAGCTAGGAATCTCATGCACTTTCCTGAATAGGGTGGCTTTGAACCTCTATCCTCAGATCTCAACCTCCAGAGCAGTTGGGATGACAGGTGTGTAACACTAAGCTCCTAGCTGGTTGTTCCCTCTTCTGGGAGGATTAGAAGAACTCTGTTAATATAACCGTTTTGGTGGAAAATGAGGTCATTGAACCTTCTAGAAGGTCTTTGATTGCTTTCTTCATTTGCCTGTCAAAGGCTTGCTATCAGTTGGGTTTGGAATGCCTAAGTCAGAGTTCTTGTGACCAGCCTAACAGAGAGGGAACGCTGGGTTGAGCTCGGTGCAGACCAAGCTCTTTCTCATACACCATCCCAGCACACCAGGTCTTTGTGTCGACCCCTATGGATGAGGAGGCCGTCACTAGGTCTGTTGCCTTTTGGGTGAGCGGCCTTACCTGCCCCTCAGGATGGATCCAAGGTTCAGAGTGGTTTCCTGGGGTTGCTGGAGGTTATAGTGATCTGGCTCAGGGACAGAGATATGTTCCAGTGTCTGCAGGACCTTGTTGTTTAGTGGCTGAGGGGAGGGGCTGTGCCCTGGAGGCTGCTGGTCATTGTAGTTTTCTAGCTCAGGGGCCAAGTTGTGTTCAAGTGGGCTTCCACAGGAAGTGAAGGGGTGAGGGCAAGGGTTGGTTTTCTTGCAGGATGGTGTCCATGGTTGAGGTCTAGTTCAACAGGGAAAAGAGTGAGATACTAATCTCCAAAATACACAGAGCAGAGAAGAAAAAGAGGAGGAGGAGGAGGAGCAGGAGGAGGAGAAGAAGGAGGAGGAAGTGGGGGATGGAACTGAGAGTGTGGATCAACAGTAGAGCACCTGGCTAGCAAGGGCAAAATCCAAGCTCAGCCTCCAGTACACCTGCTCACAGCCCCAAACTGAAACAACAGCAAGAGGGGTTCATGCAGCTAGCATGGAACAATCAAATCGCCATGGAGAAAACGGGGACAGCTCACCCCACTGGCTGCTCTAGCTGGCCACCATCTTTCCATGATTCTTGCCCGTGGGTGGGTTGGCCACGCCCCCATCACCCCCAGATCTCCGTCCTCCTTTCTTCACTGTGCTCTCTCAGGACTCATGGTTCACACAGAGGACGTTTCTAGTCTGCCAGTCACCCTGGGAAGGCGCCAGCCATGCTTGCCTTTGCAGGAGTGCTGCATGGCTGGGAGACAGGTCCCCAGTGCCCATCCCCGGGCAGTGTGCTGAGCACCTGCTTGGTGGGTGTTTCCATTTGTTGGACTGAAGATTGGGAGCTGTCCTGCATGGAAGGAGCAGACAGCAACCCTGGGGATGAATGGAAGGAAGGAACCCTTTCCAGAGAACATCACAAAGCCTCGGGCAGCCATCTGTGGTGAGGGAACACTGTCCCCCCACAAGGGACCAACTCCTGGCCTTCCAGTAAGGTCCCCTCTGCACAGCACAACACCAAGGCATGATTGTCAGAGCCCAGTTCCATTGCCTTCTTTATTTCAGCAAGAACACACTCGGGTCCCTTGGTGTGGGTCACTGCATGGGGCTGTCACTGGTCCTGGTGATTGAATCAGAGGAGCAAGGGCAAGATCCAGACCTCCAGATTTGAGTGACAGCTTTATGCCATGATCCCCTCCCCAGTGACACAGAAGGGAGTCTGGACTCAGTCCCAGGGGAACAGCTCCAAGGGAACTCCCGCCATCTTCTCTCGAAAAGTTTCCTCGAAGGCCTGGGTCTGGGCAGGGGTGAAGTGGTTCTTCCAGTCCCCCACGATGCCTGGAGGCCATAGAGAAATGCTGGTAGCAGATGCGAACAGGGCAGGAAGGCACCTTCCCTTCATGTCCTCTCAATGACCGAATATACATTGCAGTGTTTTTTATGAAATAGTATTATATGGGGCCGGGAGTTTGGCCTAGTGGTTAAAGTGCTTGCCTAGCATGCATGAAGACCCGGGTTCGATTCCTCAGCACCACATGCATAGAAAAAAAAAGCCAGAAATGGTGCTGAGGCTCAAGTGGAAGAGCTCTAGCCTTGAGAAAGTCCAAGGACAGTGCTCAGACCCTGAGCTCAAGCCCAGGACTGGGAAAAAAAAAAAAGAAATAGTATTAAATGTGTGCATGTGTGTGTGTGTGTCTGTGTGTGTCTGTGTGTGTCTGTGTGTGTGTAACAATGAAGTTCTTCTATCAAACTGAAATGTCCCTGTGTGCATGTGGTTATGTGTGTATTTGGTAGAGTTCTTACATAATAGAGTTCAATATGCCTGAACATATGTGTAAAACCTGTGTGTGTGTTCTGTGGGTACATGTATATTTCATAGTTCTTAGGCAATAAAACTTTGTGTCTGCTATGAATGTGTGTGCATGGGTGTGCAAGTATATGTTCATACAGGAGCTTGAACTCAAGCCCTGAGTGGTGTTTCTGCTCAAGTCTAATGCTCTACCACTTGGCTCACAGCTGTATTTTTTTCCAGCGGTTCATGTATTTTCCTGCCTATGCTGCATTTGAACTGTAATCCTCAGATGGCAAACTCCTGAGTACCTAGGATCACAACCATGAGTCTCTGGTACCTGGCTCCCTTACAGTGTTCACAGGATTGAAGTGAACTGCCAGCCAGCCCTTGGCCAGAGCCAATCCTCAGCCTGTCTCTGGAGCACTGGATTTCCTGACCCAGGCCAATGGCCCATCCTACTCTCGTGTCTCCTTACCTTTCCTGGTGAGCTTAACGTTCTCAGGAATTATCTCCCTGGATGCAGTGCTGAGATTGGACATCTTATTCTCCTTCATGGCCTGGAAGGAACTGTTCTCCAAAACCAACTCCAGCTCAGCAGGCTCCAGCGCCTTCCCCAGGAACCGACAGATCTTCTCCACCGTGTTCCTCACGTCCTAAGGGCAGAAAAAGGTGGAAACCACAGATATGAGAGGAAGATAAAATGGAGTGGGTCTCTGGAGGAGGAACAGCAAAAGAAAGGAGGGCAGCAAAAAGAATTGGCAACAGGAAGAATGTTTGGCATGTGGGATGGACTCGTGGTTCAGTGGGTACAACACCAGCTAAAGAGCAGTGTCAGGAGCTGAGTTCAAGACTCTACCTCAAAACTCAAATAAACAAGAGGAGGGGCCGGGAGTGTGGCCTGCCTGCTCAAAGCACTTGGTTCCCCTGTAAACTACCACATGCACAGAAGAAGCTGCACATGGCCCGGTGACTAAAGGAGCAGAGGGCTAGCCTTGAGCAAAAATGTCCAAGACACTGCTCAAGCCCTGAGTTCAAATCCCTGCACTGAAAAACAACAACAACAAAAAACGACAGTAAAAAAGGAAACAATGATGATGAGTGGAATGCCGGAAGGAATGAAACACAACATGATGGAGATGCTTGCCAGTGTGAGATGAACCGTGTGTGTGTGTGTCTGTGTCTGTGTGTGTGTGTGTGTATGTGTGTGTCTGTGTGTGTGTGTGTGTGGTGAGTGGAGTGTGGAAAATCCTTCATTACCTTTTTCATCTCCTCATAACTGACCACCAGCACGTTCTCCTTTTCCTTCATGGACATCCAGCCTCGCACGTGATCAAACCAGGACCCGTAAGGCACTGCAGGGGACAGCGGGGTGCCATGAAAAGTCCCACCATCCCCCAGCCCTGTGTCCTGGCACGGATGGCTTTGGTCCCTGTCACCTTCAGCAGGGTGACACTCAGAAATAAAGCCTCTTCTTGAGGGTGTAAAGAGAGAGCCTGGGGACCAGGACTTGGTTTCCAAACAATTTCCCCTGTGGAGCAGCCTTTGCCCCAGGGGAGGCAGCTCACCCAGAGGCAGCACCCACTCCTCTCCCCAGGACATCGAGCTCGAGGCTCCCCACAGAACCCAAGCTGAGTGCCTTGCAGGCCTCGCTGGCCCTGAGCCATCCTTTCCACAGCTGAATAGAAGTCCAGTGTCGGCTCTAAGCCTAGACCCTGGGCACACCGGGCACGTCCCCAACCCTGCCCAGGACACCAGGCCACTCAGTCTAGAGGCATCGGTGTAGTTGATTCTCCTTCAACACAGTCAGACAGAAATGCTATTGGAATTCGATTCCCTGTCTGATCTTGATGAGTCACCATCCATCGATCACAGTCAGACTGATGGGTAGAGTTTTCTGCACCGGAAGTCAGGGCCTGGGCATGATCACTGAGGTTTATGCCCAAGGCTGGACTTGACCCCTAGAGCCACCCCTCCTCCTCCTGCTTCTGATGATGAACTGGGGATGACAACCTCATGTTCTCTCCTCCCCCAGGTTGCCTTCCAGCTGTGACCCTCCCTCTCCGCTCCTGAGTGGCTCAGATGACAGGCCTGAGCCACCAGGCTGCACTGTAATCCCAGAGGTCAGAGATGTTGAGTCAGGGAGAAGCAGTTCAGCAAGCACCTCCACTGGTGGTGAGGCCACATCCACAGGGCCTGACACAGCCGATGGTGAGGGCAAGAAAGCACACAGGAGGGGTCCCCACCCCTCTCACACAACTCAGGCCATGGAACCTGACAACACTGTGGACACAGGACACAACTGCAAGCAGGAGGAATGACCCAGCACTTCTGTAGACACAGAGGGTCCCCAAATTCAAGCCACAAACTCTGAAATACAATCTCAGTATAAACCTACAGGAGAGTCGGGGTTGGTGGTCTGGGAGCCAGTGAGGAGCTGTCAGTCACCACTGTGGCCAGCAGCTCTCAAGAGGGGGCGGGCCCTGCATGCTATGGAAGCTCCAGGGGCTCAGAAGCCATGGGAACTTCATCAAGGCCAAGTCTGCTGCTGCCTTCAGCACATGTGAATTCGAGGATGAGGAAGCCCTGCACCCCTGGATGGTGAGGTTTATAATAAACCCTGAGGTGGGTCCTAATACTGGTTGAAATCGTCAGCCTCTTCACAACCCACTCACCATGTCCTTTCAGGAACCATTCAAAATATTGTTCCAGTGACTCTGCTTTCTTAGCAAGATTTGTAAAACTCCAGAAATAATAACCAGATATAAGAACATCTTTAGGATTTCTGATGACATAGATCACCTGAAAGGGAGAATGGAGAGAATTAAACAGACAAAAAAGTTCCCATAATTTCTCACATTCTTGGTGTTTAGGAAATTGTAGAACCTTGGTGTCAAACATCACAGTGTCTGTGGGTCTTTTGGTTGTGTATCATTTGTTAAATGTTTCCAAAACTCCTTCTATCACATCATTTACCAGGAATGAAACAATGGAGGTAGAAAGCCTTGTCTAAACACACGTGCAGTATTTGTCTGGAAAATACAGGATAGCAGAGGGTGCCTCGCCTTTGCTCGCCATAGATTTAGGAGTCACTTGGTAAAAGTATTTGAAGAGGGTAGATATCAGAGGCTGCCTTGTATAATCCCAGCTACTCAGGAGGCTAAGATGTGAGGATTGTGGTTTGTAGCCATCCCAGGCAGAACAGCCCATTAAATTCCTATCTCCAGTTAACTACCTGAAAACTGCAAGTGGATTTGTGACTCCAAGTGGTTGAGGGACAACTTTGAGCTCACAAGCTCAGGGAAAGCACCTAGGCCCCGAGTTCAAGTCCCAGAATTGGCACAAAAAGACATTATGTTCATAAATACATAATAAGGAAGATTATGGACAGGGAGTCAAGTAACACAGGAAAAGACAGTTCACAAAACATGAGTCCAATTCTGCAAGGTTCATGAGGAATCAAATCTAGGTAGCATTGGGCCATGGTCGTGTGTGCACTGTGTGGGGGCAGCCAGGACAACCTGGGACCTCTCTCCAGAGTAGAAATGGAGTCAGGAGATCATTCACTGCACCTGCATTCAGAGTCAGGCCCAGGGGTCAGATGCCATGACTCAGAACCAACAACGTAGCACTCTTCAGTTCTAATTCTTCTCCTTCCTCCTCCTCCTCCTCTTCCTCCTCTTTCTTCTTTTCCTGCCATTCCTGCAATCTGAACTCAGGGCCTGTGCACTGTTCCGGTGTTTCCCTGCTCTGGCTGGCCATCTACCACCACATCCACAGTCCCCTCGCGTGGCTTGGGGTGGGGGTGGCAATGTTTGCTGGTTCATTGGAGATAAAGTCTCTTGGTCTATACTCTCTGGCTGGTTTCCAACCTTGATCCTCATATCCCACCTCCGAGCAGGGATGGCCAGCGTGACCCACGTTTGTTGGCTTCAAATACAGTGTGGTTAGCATTTTAGTGCATCCAGTCCATGTGTCAGGGATTATCTGGCATGATCCACAGGTTTGAACGAGGTTTGTGTAGAGAACCCCAACCTCATGAAGGAGGCTCAGGCCCCGCCATGAACTACAGGAGGAGAATGCCAGATCTCCTACTGTGTTCTATCTCAGGATTAAAGGGCATTGTTGGAGTAGGTATTGTCCACGACCCACTGACCTTGGCCTTGGAAGTGAAGAAAGACTTGGGGAAGAGTTGGATGGGGAGATGTGAGGAGATGAGGGGGGGGCCCTCCTTCCTATCCAATAATAATTGGTGTCCATGTACAGCCTCCATCCACGGGGAGCGATTATATATGGTCACAGATCTGATCCACTTGGGATCACCCTTGGTGTGAATCAGAGAGAGAATCTCAATCAACCAATGGGTTCCTGGGAACAGGGAGAAAAGTAAACATCACTCGTTTCTATCTGAATTATATATATATATATATATATATGTATACATGTACATATATACATGCATTAAACTGGTAAAACATACATGCCATAAAATTTTCTGAAACAAACTTTGTCAAACATACAATCGGGTGTAGATGAGTAGTGTCAATTTTATTTTAATCAAGGCTTACCCAACATCCGTATTTTGACATGTGATAAATCTACACTGTCCAAGACAACTGAATATTGACTTGCCTGCCATCTGCCCTGTACCCACAGTCCTCTCCTCTCCTCTACAACTCAGGCAACTCTTCCTTGTACTTGAGTGCAATCACACAATTTCGGTTTTTTTCTACCCATGTGATTCAACAGCAAAATGTCCTCAAACTAGCATGGGTCTGAGCTGTCAGCAGTATTTTCAACTCTGAGTAATATTAGATTTAGCTTTGGATCGGCAGCCATTTCTCTGTGTATGTTTGGGTTTATCCACCTGTGAGCAGTTCCTGAAATCCCTTCAGCTCACCCCCTGGCTCTGGATTCTCCGCACATGTCACTTGCAGTGTGTCCTTCAAGTGCCCAACCCTCTCCCAGGGCTCCTCAGACCTGTACCCTGGATCACAGCCTGCCCTGCCAGCTCTTGAATGTGTCCTATGTTTTCCAGTTCCCAGGTATGGCCCCAGATGATTCTTCTCTTTGGAATCATGCTTCTTCTCTAAATAACATGAGTCACTTTTCTATGTTAATATACCATGAGGCACTTCCCAAACTCCTTTTCTAAAATTGGTGACAATCCTGAAGCTTGCCCAGGGCCTGGGCACCATCCCTGAGCTTCTGTGCTGAAGGCTGGCACTCTGTCTCAGGGCCACAGGTCTTCAATAACGGGCTCTGACTCGCACCCAGGTGGGAGGCAGATGGGGTTGGGCACAGGCCTGGCCTTCCCCACACAGCCCGGGCCCCGTCTGCTCACCTGATTTGGGGTAGGTCACCGTGATGATGTCCTCGTCCTTCACCACGAACGTCTCGTGGACTGCTTTTACAACTTCAGGGTTGAAATCTTTAACTGGGAAAGGAATGCCCTGGTACCACACATAGTCCTGTGCCATGGTGGAGCCCTGTGTGTCCAGCTCTTGTTCCAGGCTCTGCCACTGCCACTGGGCTGGTGGTGGCTGAGTTTGTAGTGTCTTCTTCATGGGGAAATAAATCATTAACATTTACTATTTCATTGTATAACTAAATTGATACTGAAGAGGGCAAAAAAATAATATGATTGCCCTTGGCATTTTCATTATGCAACTGTGAAATGATTCAGAGCAATAGTGCTCATCTGATCTCCTGTTCCTAGTACCAATCCAGAAAAACAAGAGGAAACAGGCTTCAGTACTTGATTTAATCTGTTTTTAATGCACCAGTCCTTTATTATAAGAAGAGGTTAGATATCAGAAAAGTTCCAGAGAAGAAGAGCTGGACTTCTACCCCCAGGGTCTTAATTCAATCCACTATTATCACTCAGAAACCTTTGCCAAGCCAGGTATCAATAGGTCACACCTGCCATCAGAGCCACTAAGGGGATGAGATCTGAGGATGACGTTCCCACATGAACAAAAGTCCAGGAGACTCCTATCTCCCATTACCTGCCAGAATACTGGAAGTGGGGCTGCGGCTCAAGTGGTAGAGCAGCAGCCTTGAGCTGAAGAGCTCAGGAACAGCACCCAGGACCAGAGTGCAAGCCCCACGCCGACCAAGAAGTCTTTCCCAAGATTCCTCATTTTTCTTGTTTTCCTGTTTCCTCAAGAATCTCCCTTCCCTGCCTTCTCAGCCATGATCCTGGTGTCATGGATTCCCAAGTGTCCTCCGGCTCCTGGGTCAGGGAGAGGTTCTCCCACTTCCTTTCCTTGTCCTGACCTTGCAGATCTGAGACACAGCCAATACTTCTGTCTCATCACTGGGATGGGACGAGTGTGTGTGTGTGTGAGTGTGTGTGTTCACGTGGATATGCGTGTCTGACGGTGTTCCTGTGTATGGGTGTGCATGTTCACACCACAGGAGCATTGCACTGGGAAGTGTGTGCGTTGCGCTGGGCCAGAGACTTGGGACCTCCCTCTGGAAGTCAAAGACTTTCCTTCTTCCTTAATTCCTTCCTTTCTCTCTTTCTCTTTTTCTCCTCTTCCTTTTTTTTCTTTCTTCTTTTCTGGCCAGTCCTGGGGCTTGAACTCAAGGCCTGAGGACTGTTCCTGTTAACACTGGTGCTCTATGACTTTAGCCATGACTCCTCCTCTGGACTTTTTGATGGTTCATTGGAGATAAGGGTCTCCTGGCCTTGCTGCCTGGACTTGCTTCCAACCTCCATCCTCAGATTTCAGCCTCCTGAGTAGCTGTGGTTTCAGGTGTGAGCCACTGGTGCCTGGCTTTAAAAAATAATTTGTCCATCTTTAATCCATGCAGTTCATCTACCAGGGATTATCTGGCCACAGTCCATATCTTAGACTCCACTTGGGCTTGGGCTGAGGCCCCTGACCTCGTGAGTGAGGATCTGCAGAAGGAGAATGCTAGATCTCAAGCAAGAACACAGATCAGATCAGTGTTTGTACAGGGCTCAAACTCTGTCTTGGCTTTTCAGCTCATGCTGGTGTTCTGCCACTTGAGCCCCATCTCCCCTTCCCAACAAAGATAGATAGACAGATAGATAGATAGATAGATAGATAGATAGATAGATAGATAGACAGACAGATAGATTTCTTTGATGGTTGGTGGTGGGGCTTGAACTTAGGGCCTGGATGCTGTGCTTGAGCTCTTTTGCTCAAGGCTGGTTAGTGCTCTACCCCAGTGAGCCACAGCCCCCCTTCTGGTTTTGTGGTGGTTCACTGGACTTTCCTGTCCGGCTGGCTTTAAACTGTGATCTTTAGATCTCATCCTCCTGAGTAGCTGGGATTGCAGGCATGAGCCACCATCGCAGGACCTCACAAACCATTTTGTCAAAGCTCGAATGGGAGTGGGCATGGCGTGATGGGCTCAAAGGTGTCTTGGGGAAATCCAGACCTTCAGATTTGAATTTATGCTGTGACACACCCACACACCAGGTCCTGCACTCTGTAACATGGGGGCACAGGTCTTTGTCTCCACAGTCCTAGAGATATGTCTGGACTTGTCCCACAGGAACAGCTTCCCACAGGAAGTCCCGCCTCTTCTCCTGGACTGCTTCCCGGAGGGCTTGAGTCTGGCTGGGTTGAAGTGGTTCCTCCAGTCCCCTCCAGTCCCCTCCAGTCCCCAGGGAAATCTGGAGGTCATGGAGAAACAGCCAGGGCCTGGGCAGGAAGGTGCCGTTCCCTTTGCACTCTGCCCACGCACGGGGTGAAGCCACCCATCTCTCCTGGGAGAGGGACTCCACAGCAGCCCCGTTCCCTGTCCAGTGCTGGCCACATCCATTTTACCCTCTGCCACCATGAGCCCCGCTCCCACCCCAGGAGTGTAGGGTGAGGACGCTCAGGCTGGGGTCTCAGGATTCCAGTCCCAGCAGTGTTTGCGTGCATGCCAGAAGTCTTCATTAACAGCAAGGAAAATGTGTGTCTGCATCTGGATGCTTCATTGCTTTTGTCCCAGGAGTGTCTTTACGCAGGGATAAATGTCCACTTGGTTGGTTGCTGGACTTGAACTCAGGGCTTGGGCATTGCCCCTCAGCTCTCCAGCTCAAGGCTAGCACTCAGCCACTTTGAGCTCCAAAGCAGCGCTGCCTCACTAGCACTCTGCTGCTAGATTAGACACCACAATCTCACAGGGACTCTGCTTTGCCTGGGCTGGCTCAGAACTGCAGCTTTCAGATCAATAATGAGTCCTACAAAAGGCCACTGTACTCCAATTAAAGCAACAATTTGGTCGAGACAGAAATAGTCTCCAAGCATGATCTTACCTGGAACTTGGTAAGGGCCAAAATTACATCTGAGTAAGGATCTGCTGTCCTTTTTCATGGCCCACTAGAAATTGCTATAAAGAAACTTACAAGAGCAAACTGAAATGCAATTAAGCAATCATTTTGGTAGTCCTAATTTTCCTTTTTTCTCTTTCTTAAAAGAAACATTTATTACAACTTTAATTCCAAATTTTGTTTAGAAACCCATAAGGCCTAAATTAATTTTGAAGTTCGATGAACTTCAGTAGAAAGTTATTTCTAAGCAGTCTTCATTTTGTAAAGTTCTGAGAAATCCCCAAACTGCCTCTTCTCAGGAGAACTGTAAGATGCTCCATCAGATGTTTACTCAGAGTTAGCAAGGGCATTCAAAGGTCATCTCTAGGACTGCAGCTGTGTTCCACAGCTAGCAAGGCCATCCTGACCTAAATTTCTGTTGAAAAACCATAACATCAAAGCCGATAAGAAATGAAGGAGTGTTCCAAAGTAGAAGTTAACCAAACCATGAGGCTAAGGTGTGAGACTGAAAACGAAAAAAAACAAACAAACAAAAACAACTTGTTTATTCTGTATTATAAAAGCTGTGTTGGGGCTGGGATTTTGGCCTAGTGGTTAAAGTGCTTGCCTAGCATGCACAAAGACCCGGGTTTGATTCCTTGGTACCACATACATAGCAAAAAGCCGGAAGTGGTGCTGAGGCTCAAGTGGTAGAGCTCTAGCCTTGAGAAAATCCAAGGACAGTGCTCAGACCCTGAGCTCAAGCCCAGGACTGGCAACAACAACAAAAAAAGCTGTGCTAATTCTGTACTCCGGGCCTCTAAGCGTCCCTGGTTTCTAAGGTGTGGAGGACCAAGCTCAAGCTTGCTAATAAACAGCTCTTTGTTGCTTGCATTGGTTGTGGACTCTGGTGGTCTTTCGGGGGGATTGGGAACTTTGGGTTCAACACACCCGAGCTTCTTTTGCTCGTGAAGGTTGCTCTAGCACCTGAGCCACCGTTCCACTAACAGTCTACATGCCTTTAAACACAAGTTGGAAGTGAATTACCAGCCTGTCCTGGCTGAGCCGTGGCCATCAGCTTGGGGTTCGAGGACCAGATTTCCCTCTCCTGGCTTCCACCCTTGTGTGCCCGCATCTCCTTACCTTTCCTGGCCAGTCTGATGCCATGGGGAATAACCTCCTCAGGCACGTGGCTGGGATTGGCCATCTTGTTGTGCTTCATGGCCTAGAAGGAACTGTTCTCCAGGACCAAGTCCAGATCTGCGGCTCCAGCGCCTTCCCCAGGAACCGGCAGACCTTCTCCACCTTGTTCCTCAGGATATGGAAGAAGGGGTGAGGACTGTGGGGTGTGGAGGGCTGTGTGGAAAATGGAGAAGCAGTGCATGAAGCACCTGGAGTGATGGGACAGCAGATGGTGAGGTTAACAAAGCACAGCTGTGGGGTCTCCCCCATTCCCTCCCAATCAGGCCCCGGAAGCCCGAGAGAACCATGGGGACATGACAGAATTACAGCCCAGAGGAACGATCCAGCCTTTCTGCAAGACTGGAAACAGGAAATCCAACTTCAAGGAGCAAATCTGAATTGACCGTGAGAGAAAATGTAAAAGCAGCAGAAGGCGTACAGAGGACAGGTAGAGTTTGGTTGTCTGGGAAGCCAGCGAGAAGCTCTCAGCGAGCACCTGGAGCAGAAGACACGAGAGGGGGCTGAGAGCTGAGATCACAGTTGGAAGCCAAGCCAGGCTGGAAAGTCCTTGAGACTCTCATCTACAATTCATCAAAACACCGGGAGTGGAGGTGTGGTTGAAGTGGTAGAGTGCTGGACTTGAGCGTAAGCATTCAGAAGCAGAGCTCAAGACCTCACTTCAGTCGTCCCAGAAGGGGAACAGAACACGCAGACAAAAGAAAACAAAACAAAAAACAGACAAAAAACAACCCGAATCATCAGTTTGGCTATGATCTACAAAGTGTGAGTCACCAAAATGAGATCTTGAATCGTGTCTGGACACTGTTCAGCTGTGACTTTCCGTGTTTTCAAGTGTTCTTCAAATGGCTGCTTTTGGAGGCAGACCTGCTTGGTGCCGTGGGCAGGGGCGGGAAGGGCCTGGTGTGCCGCGTGCCAAAGCTTAGACCTTGCACTTGGACTTCTATTCAGTTGTGGACATCATGGCTTATGTCAGCTTGGCCTGGACGGTGCTCAGGTTGAGTTCTGTGAGGGTCCAGGGCGCTCTTTTTCCTGGAGACAGGAGTTGTCACCACGTTTGTGGCAGTGCCTCAGGGAGTCCACAGGGAAAAATGCATCTAGGAATCTTTTTTTTTTTTTTTTGGTTATGGGCCTTGAACTCTGGGCCTGCATGCTGTTCCTGTGCTCTTCAGCTCAAGGCTACCACCCTACCCCTGAGCCACAGCCCCACTTCCCGTTTTCTAGGGATTAATTGCAGATAAGAGAGAGTCTCTTGGATATTAGTGCCCAGGCTGGCTTCGTCCTGGGATCCTGAGATCTCATCTCCTGAGTAGCTAGGAGTACAGGTGTGAGCCACTGCGTCAGGCTGCATCTAGGAATCTTGGTGATAATACTGGATTGAACTGAGCGCACTGAGAGAGAAGTCCAGCTCTCCCCCTCAGACAGTTTTCAGAAATCTATACCTCTTCTGAAAACAAAGGATTGGTACATTAAAAAAATAATAATGCTTATAAATCCTTAGCCTAATTTTGATTATGTTCTAAAAACTAAGTGCCAGTGATTGTAGAGATTCCCTTCTTGAACACTTGTTTGTTAAAAATGTCATTTGAAATATGATGTAAAAATCAATGTTAATAAACTATTTAATAAAATAATAATAATAATAAGTAACTACAGATGCCTGTTTCCACTTATTGTTCTGGTTCCCTCCCTGGAATTGACAATCCATGAGCATAAATCACCCATTGAATGATTTCACAGTTGCCCAATAAAAACCCCGGGGAGAGTTGGGCAACAACAAAAGAAAAATCCCAGAAAATAGTCATACTGTATTTTGCCTTTATCACCAAATTGGTTTTGCAATGAAATAAAAAATGTTAATGGTTCACTTCCTCACAATGTTAATGGTTCACTTCATCATGTAGGATGATGTAACAGACTCAGCCACCACCAGCCCAGTGGCAGTGGCAGAGCCTGGAACGAGAGCTGGACACACAGGGCTGCAACATGGCACAGGACTATGTGTGGTACCAGGGCATTCCTTTCCCGGGTCTGAATTTCAACCCTGAAGTCCTAACAGCAGTCCACGAGACGTTCGTGGTGAAGGACGAGGACATCATCACGGTGACCTACCCCAAATCAGGTGAGCAGACGCGGCCCTGGCTGTGCGGGCAAGGCCAAGCCTGTGCCCACCCCCATCTGCCTCCCACCTGGATGCGAGTCAGAGCCCGTTATTGAAGACCTGTGGCCCCGAGGCAGAGAGCCAGCCTTCAGCACAGAAGCTCAGGGACAGTGCCCAAGCCCTGGGCAAGCTCCAGAATTGTCACCAATTTTTTAAAAAGGTGTTTTGGAGGTGCTCCATGGTATATTAATATGAAAATAAATGACTTAGGTTATTTGGAAAAGAGGCATGATTCCCAATAGAAGAATCACCTGGGGCCAGAGCTGGGAACTGGAAATCTTGGGGTACATTCAAGGAGCTGGCAGGCCAGGCCCAGAATCCCAGGGATTGAATTGTGTGTGAGGAGCACTGGGAGAGGGCTGAGAACCCAGGACTCACTGCAAGTGACATGTGCCGAGAATCCAGAGCCAGGGGGTGAGCTGAAGGGATTTCAGGAAGTGCTCACAGGTGGGTTCAACCCAAACATACACAGAGAAATGGCTGCCGACTCCAAAACAGATTTAGAAACCAAACTGGAGTATTACTCAGAGCTGAAAATGCTGACTGCTCAGACCCACGCTCCTCTAGATCCCCAACTTCTTTGGGGGTTGGGTCATGGGGCTTGAACTCAGCCTGGGCGGCGTGCATGAGTTCTTCAGCTCAAGGCTACCTCCCTACCCTGGAGCCAAGCCACACTTCCTGTTTTCTACAGGTTAATTGGGGATAAGAGTCTTAGGTCCTTTTGGCCAGGCTGGCTTTGAACCTTGATCCTCAGATATCAGCATCTTGAGTAGCTAGGATTCCAGGCATGAGCCACCACGCCTGGCTAGTTCTCAACATTTTGCTTTTTGAGTTGCAGGAATGATAAAAGAAGTTGTGTGCGATTGCATTCAGGAACAAGGCCCCCGATCTGCCAACATCCTCAAGATGAGATTGTGGGAGGCAGAGCAGATGGCAAGGTGTAGTGGGTGCAGAGGTGGAGAAACTGTGAGACCACTCAGGACACGCTGGGGATGTTAGAAGAGTGTGGAGCAGGGAAGGAGCTGATGACCAGGACGATGCCCTGGTCCGGATGTCGGGGTGCAGTGCACATGTGGTTCTTAAAGAAGCCCACAAACAGGCTGGGACTTCACACTGCAAATCTCATAGGGGGTTCACACTGTAAATCGCATACTTCTTTATCTATAGACCAGATGCATGTGGTTGTGGGCACCAAGATGTCTCAAGATACAGCCTTCGACTGGGTAAAGGAATGGCAGGGGAAGGTGTTAAGTCTGGGTAAACAGTGGCAGAGGGAAGCAGGGGGAAGGGAAGGGCTCTAAGCCCAAGCTGTAATGGAAATCCAAAAACTCCCTTACAACAATCCATTTTCCACATTCCAACAATAATACATTTTGAGCCTGGAGTTTGGCCTATTGGTAGAATAGTTGCCTAGCATGCACGAAGACCCAGGTTCAATTCCTCAGTACCACGTACACAGAAAAGCTGGAAGTTGTGCTGTGATTTAAGTGATAGAGCACCAGTCTTGAGAAAGCCCAAAGACAGTGCTCAGGCCCTGAGTCTAAGACCCAGGACTGGCACCAAATTTTAAAAAAAAACAATAGTACATTTTCCATTCCTCACATTACAAAGGAAATCAATATTTAGTTATTGTGAACAGTGCAGATTTATAATATGTCAAAATACAGGCGTTGGGTGAGCTGTGAATAAAATAAACTTTACACTACTGATCCCCACCAGACTGTAGGCTTGACAAAGTTTGCGCCAGTAAGGTTTATGGTACATATTTTTAGCACTATGAAATATATACATACATAGTATACACTCAGAAAGAAATGAGTAATGTTTGCTTTCTCTCTGTCCTCAGGAACCCATTGGTTGATTGAGATTCTCTCTCTGATTCACACCAAGGGTGATCCCAAGTGGATCAGATCTGTGATGGTATATAATCGCTCACCGTGGATAGAAAGTATGCATGGATATGAATTATTACTGGACAGGAAGGAGGGCCCCCCCCTCATGACCTCCCATCTCCCCATCCAACTCTTCCCCAAGTCTTTCTTCACTTCCAAGGCCAAGGTCAGTGGGTCGTGGGCAATACCTACTCCAACAATGCCCTTTAATCCTGAGATGGAACACAGCAGGAGATCTGGCATTCTCCTCCTGTAGTTCATGGCGGGGCCTGAGCCTCCTTCATGAGGTTGGGGTTCTCTACCCCAACTCCGTTCAAACCTGTGGATCATGGCCAGATAATCCCTGACTCATGGACTGGATGCACTCAAAGACTAAGCACACTGTATTTGAAGCCAACACCCATGGCTCATGCCTGCCCTCCCTGCTACTGAGGAGGCTGAGATCTGAGGATCAAGGTTGGAAGCCGCCCAGGCAGGATGGGCTTGGAAACTGTCATCTCCAATGAACCAGCAAAAAGAAAAAGGAAAACACCCAAATGTGGATGTGTGACTCTAGGGGAAGAGGGCCAGCCTGAGCAAGAAAACACAAGAATAATGGCCAGGCCCTGAGTTCAAGCTCAGGGAAAAGAAAGAAAAAAGAAAGGTGACATTGCATTGTTTCTGTGTCATGGCATGTGGCGCCTGTGCCCTATTCTGAACCCAGTGCAGAGAATAAACACCTGGGTACTCTTGGCCTGATCATACCAGCACCTCTGTTCTGTGAGATCCCAGGGTCCCCTGCCTGCCCACACCAGACACAGAGCACACACGTCCCTGGTGCAGTGATACTTAGATTTGTTTACTCAAAAACATCACAGAAATGGGCTCCAGTGCTGTGCAGTCTCTGTTGATGTGTTTTTCATCACCCCTGCCCTTTATCTTCAATGTTTATCATTTCTAATTTTGCTTTTTTGTCAGTCAGGGCTGCTGTCTCTGGGCTCTTCAGCTCAAGGCTAGGGCACTATCACTTTAAGCCACTGTGCCACTTCTGGTTTTCCTGGTGGTTTCCTGGAGTTGAGTCTCACAAACTTTCATGTCAGAGCTGGCTTTAAACTTTGACCTCTGTGGCCAGGAGTTTTGCTTAGTGGTAGAATGCTTGCCTAGCATGCATGAAGACCGGGGTTCCATTCCTCCATACCGCATACATTAAAAAAAAATGCCAGAAGTGGTGCTCTGGCTCAAGTGGTAGAACTCTAACCTTGAAAAATCCCAAGGAAGTACTCAGGCCCTGAGTTCAAGCCCAGGACTGGCAAAAAAAAAAAAGGCAAATTGAGACCTCTGAGCTCAGGCTCCTGAGCTGCTAGAATTCCAGATATGAGTTATTGGCGCTCAGCCGATGTTTTGGTTTTGTGCCACTCCTGGGCCTTGAACTCAGGGCCTACGTGGTGTCAGGTTAAGCAGCGTCTGTCCTCCACTGCTTTGTAGGTAATTATCCTAAATGTGTGTTTAGGCAAGGCCTTGTCCCACCATTGTTTCCTTCCAGGCAGTGATGTGATGGTAGAAACTTGGAAAAGCAATTGACAAACAATATCCAATCAAAAGACCCTCAGAGCTGAGCCCTGTAGTTCACACCTGTACTTCCAGCGACCCGGAGGCTGAGAAATGAAGACAGAAGTTCAAAGCCAGCCCGGCATTAAAGACCTTCAGACTGTTTTTTTTTAAATATTTATCATTTTTAATTTTAAAGAACTGTGTTTTGAATGCAATTTTAGAGTCATATGAAATATTATTTCTTTTTGCCAGTCCTAGGGCTTGAACTCAGGGCCTGAGCATTGTCCTTGGGTTTTCTTTTTTTTATATATGTATATTTTTTATTGTAATTAATAAAAGGGTTACATGATATTTGCCATATAGAAGGTGCATTAATTCACATACATTGATATCCTTTCACATGTCTTGGTACTCTTTACCCTCCCCTCCACCGCCCCCCCCATCTTGGTTTTCCCCCCTTCCCTATCAAATTTCAAATAATCAAATACAAATAAATTCAATATATCAGATAACAAAGTGAGATACTGTAACAATATGAGATAACCAAGGGACAGTAAAGGAGATGAGAGATAACGTACTACATTAAGGACAACAATCATTCATTATATGGCTTTTGTTTCAGTATCCTGGAGGTCCTTTCAATTAGCTTCATACTATATGACCTTATGTATCAAGGTTTTGCTCTATTGCAGATCTCTGCTAGTAGAGTCCAAGGTTTCTACTGATTATGACGAATGAGGGAAACCATTGAGCCTAATTTCCTTTGAGTCTGGCTTACTTCACTTAATATGATTTTTTCTAAGTCTTTCCATTTCCTAACAAATGGGCCGATGTCATTTTTGACCTTGAGACTCTTAAATACAATTAATCACAAGAAAAGGGGAAGTGGGGCTGTGGCTCCAGGAGAAGGGTGGTAGCCTTGAGCTGAAGAGCTCAGGGACAACACCCAGGACCAGAGTTCAAGATCCAGAACCCACAAAAAAAAAACCCACAAATACTGTGATGTTTGAGAGCAAGTTTCTACAATTTCCTAAACAAGAATGTGAGAAATTATGGGAACTTTTTTTGTCTGTTTAATTCTCTCCATTCTCCCTTTCAGGTGATCTATGTCATCAGAAATCCTAAAGATGTTCTTATATCTGGTTATTATTTCTGGAGTTTTATAAATGTTGCTAAGAAAGCAGAGTCACTGGAACAATATTTTGAATGGTTCCTGAAAGGACATGGTGAGTGGGTGGTGAAGAGGCTGACGATTTCAACCAGTATTGGGACCCACCTCAGGGTTTATTATAAACCTCACCATCCGGGGGTGCAGGGCTTCCTCATCCTCGAATTCACATGTGCTGAAGGCAGCAGCAGACTTGGCCTTGATGAAGCTCCCATGGCTTCTGAGCCCCTGGAGCTTCCATAGCATGTAGGGCCCGCCCCCTCTTGAGAGCTGCTGGCCACAGTGGTGACTGACAGCTCCTCACTGGCTCCCAGACCACCAACCCCTACTCTCCTGTAGGTTTACACTGAGATTATATTTCAGAGTTTGTGGCTTGAATTTGGGGACCCTCTGTGTCTACAGAAGTGCTGGGTCATTCCTCCTGCTTGCAGTTGTGTCCTGTGTCCACAGTGTTGTCAGGTTCCATGGCCTGAGTTGTGTGAGGGGGGTGGGGACCCCTCCTCTGTGCTTTCTTGCCCTCACCCTCTGCTGTGTCAGGCCCTGTGGATGTGGCCTCACCACCAGTGGAGGTGCTTGCTGAACTGCTTCTCCCTGACTCAACATCTCTGACCTCTGGGATTACAGTGCAGCCTGGTGGCTCAGGCCTGTCATCTGAGCCACTCAGGAGCTGAGAGGGAGGGTCACAGCTGGAAGGCAACCTGGGGGAGGAAAGAACATGAGGTTGTCATCCCCAGTTCATCATCAGAAGCAGGAGGAGGAGGGGTGGCTCAAGGGGTCAAGTCCAGCCTCGGGCATAAACCTCAGTGATCATGCCCAGGCCCTGACTTCCGGTGCAGAAAACTCTACCCATCAGTCTGACTGTGATGGATGGATGGTGACTCATCAAGATCAGACAGGGAATCGAATTCCAATAGCATTTCTGTCTGACTGTGTTGAAGGAGAATCAACTACACCGATGCCTCTAGACTGAGCGGCCTGGTGTCCTGGGCAGGGTTGGGGACATGCGTGGTGTGCCCAGGGTCTAGGCTTAGAGCTGACACTGGACTTCTACTCAGCTGTGGAAAGGATGGCTCAGGGCCTGCGAGGCCTGCAAGGCGCTCAGCGTGGGTTCTGTGAGGGGCCTCGGGGTTCGATGCACTGGGGAGAGGAGTGGGTGCTGCCTCTGGGTGAGCTGCCTCCCCTGGGGCAAAGGCTGCTCCACAGGGGAAATTGTATGGAAACCAAGTCCTGGTCCCCAGGCTCTCTCTTTACACCCTCAAGAAGAGGATTTATTTCTGAGTGTCACCTGCTGAAGGTGACAGGGACCAAAGCCATCCGTGCCAGGATACAGGGCTGGGGGAATGGTGGGGACATTTCATGGTGCCCTGCTGTCCCCTGCAGTGCCTTTCAGGTCCTGGTTTGATCACGTGCGAGGCTGGATGTCCATGAAGGAAAAGGAGAACGTGCTGGTGGTCAGTTATGAGGAGATGAAAAAGGTAATGAAGGGTTTTCCACACAGCCCTTCCCACCCAGCCCTCCTCACCCCTACCCTTTTTGCCCTCTCCCCTTTTACTCCTACCTCTCCCCCAGGACACACACACACACACACACACACACACACACAGAGTCCATCTCCCACTCTGTCAGATTTCTCCATCACGTTGTGTGTCACCCTCCCTCCTCTTCTCTTTCTCTTTTATTTTAGTGTTGAGGAAATGCCTTGACCTCATTTCATGACAATTGGCTCTTGAGCCTGTGCTCTACCACGGAGCCACGCCTCCAACTCCATTCTGCTGCCACTTCCTGCTGCTGTCCTCCATTCTCCTCCTGCCCCTCCTCCTGAGACCCACTCCCTGTCATCTCTCTGTTGTACCTGGGACCCCGTTTTTCTTTCATTAGGACCCAAGGAACACGGTGGAGAAGATCTGTCAGTTCCTGGGGAAGGCGCTGGAGCCTGCAGAGCTGGACTTGGTCCTGGAGAACAGTTCTTTCCAGAACATGAAGAACAACAAGATGTCCAATCCCAGCCATGTGCCTGAGATTATTCCCCCCAATATCAAAATCCCCAGGAAAGGTCAGGAGTTGTCTGGGTAAGGATTGTCTGTCCGCCTGGCTCCAGAAGTCCAGTGCTCCAGCCACAGGCTCAGGGCCATGGCTCAGCCAAGGACTGGCTGGCGGTTCCCTTCCTGCTTCTGCCAAAGAAAAAGTAGATTGGAAGTGGAGCTGTGGCTCTAGTCAAATAGAGCCAACCGTCAGCAAAAGAAGCTCAAGGTCAGCACCCCGTCCCTCAGCTCAAGCCTTCAACTTACAGGCAAACAAACAGAGAAGTCAGTAATCAGATAGCAATCAGACCAGAAAAGAAAACAAAGTTTGACTTCCAGCACACCTCTCCTCCTAGCTACCAGGAAGCTGAGATCTGAGGATCCTAGTTCAAAGGCAGCCCAGATTGAGAAAGTCCATGAGACGCCTTGTCTTCATTAACCACCGAAAAAAGAGAAAATGGAGCTGTGACTCCAGTGGCAGAGCACCAGGCTTGAGCAGAAAATAACTCCCAAACACCATCCATGGCGTCAGTTCACGCTCCCTTATGTACACATGCACACATGCACACACATTTAACTCTAGTATATAAGACGATCACATACACATGCACATACACAAACACACATGGATGCACACATGCACAGACATTTTCAACTCTATTATAACTACCAACTGCACATACACATGCATGCAGCAATGCATGTTCATTATATAAGAACTCTGTGCACACACACACACACACACATACACACACACCACACACACTTAGTTCTGTAGTATATAGAAACACTATGGCGGGCTCAGGGACACTGCGGTGACAGTAGTCCTCTGAGTCTGAACTTCCGGACCCCCCCTCACCTTGGGCAGGAACGCGGCCCATGGTAGCTGAAGTCAGAACTTCAAGGAGAGCACTAGACATGGAGCAAGGTTGATGTGGAGTTCATGTCCTGGGGAGATCTGTGGCTTCACCCCGGGGCAGGCAGAGGGCCAAGGGGACATGAGTGGACAGTGCTTTCCTGCCTTGGTCACATCTGATGTCAGTGTGTCTCCATGGCCTACAGGCATCGTGGGGGACTGGAAGAACCACTTCAGCCCAGCCCAGACCCAGGCCTTTGAGGAAATATTCCGGGAGAAGATGGCGGGACTTCCTCTGGAGCTGTTCCCCTGGGACTGAGTCTAGACTCCCCTCTGTGTCACTGGGGAGGGGATCATGGCATAAAGCTGTCACTCAAATCTGGAGGTCTGGATCTTGCCCTTGTTCCTCTGATTCAATCACCAGGACCAGTGACAGCCCCATGCAGTGACCCACACCAAGGGACCCGAGTGTGTTCTTGCTGAAATAAAGAAGGCAATGGAACTGGGCTCTGACAATCATGCCTTCGTGTTGTGCTTTGCAGAGGTGACCTTACTGGAAGGCCTCGAGGTGGTCCCTGGTGTGTGCATGGGGCGGACCAGTGGGCCCCTCACTGGCAGACTGGAAACGTCCTCTATGTGAACACCGAAATGCTGAGTGAGCACAGTGAAGGAAGGGGAGATTGGGAAGTGGGGTGGGGGTGGGGGACCTGGCCAAGCCATCCATTGGCAAGAACCATGGAAAGATGATGGCCAGCTAGAGCTGCCAGTGGTGGTGAGCTGTCCCCTCTGCTCTCCATGGCGCTCTGATAGTTCCATGCGAGCTCCGGGCAACCCCTCTTGCTGCTCTTCTGAAGTGTTCAACTATATGGCCCTGTTGGGCAGTCTGCCGTCCTCACATCCTGACATCCAGACCTTCTCCCAAGGGTGGATGTCTACCCCACTCTCTTCACTTCCTCCTCTGAAGCCCAACCACAGCGAGGGTGATAACGGCCCATGGATTATGGGTCCAGCCTCTAAATTCCCCGGAGATCACAGGATGTGGGGAAGGAGATTGTCCCAGTAGGTTGTTCCTATTTTTTTGTCATTTTGGATGTAGTTTGGGGGCTTGAACTCAGAGCCTGGGGCTAACCTGGAGCTTCTTTCACTCCGGGATAGTGTTCTACCACCTGAGCCACAGCTCTATTTCCAGAATCTTTTGTTTCCAGTCTGGGACTTGAACTCAGGACCTGAGCACTGTCCTCAGGTTTTTCTCAAGGCTAGGGCTCTAGCGCTTGAGCCACAGCGCCACTTCTGGCTTTTTCTGTGCATGTGGCACCAAGGAATGGAACCCAGGGCTTCATGTATGCTAGGCAAGCACTCTACCTCTAGGCCACACTCCTGGCCTCCGGAGTCTGTTTTTAAACGTGGAAAAAGTGCAGAGCCAATCTGTCCTTGCCTGCTCCCTGACCAGCAGCTCCATCCCCTCCTGGGCTCCACACCTCCTTCCCCCCCCCCCAGTGCTACCATGCTTTCCTGCTGTGTCTGATGCCCAAGGGAATAATCTCCTCAGGCACATGGCTGGGATTGGCCATCTCGTCCTTCATGGCCTGGAAGGAACTGTTCTCCAGGACCAAGTCCAGCTCTGCTGGCTCCAGCGCCTTCCCCAGGAACTGGCAGATCTCCACTGTGTTCCTCAAGTCCTAACCCAAGAGAAACAGGGTGCCATGGATATGAGAGGGAGACAACAGGGAGGGGGATCAGGGGAGGAGCAGTAGGAGAAGGGAGGACAGCAAAATAACTGGCAGCAGAAAGGATGACTGGACTGGGGAGTGGAGGTATGGCTCAGTGGGTGGAGCACCTGCTAAAGAGCAAATGGTGAGATACTGAGTTCAAGACTCCATCTCAGAAGAGGGGGAAAAAAAGGAAGGGAGCAGGAGCAGGAGTGACTGCAGGGAGGATTGGCACACAACAGGAGGTAGCAATTTGACAGAGAAGGTAGGATGGATAGTGGGGGGTCTTGGGAGGGGTGGTGGGAAAAAGAGGACATGAAGAAAGGTGAGGACTGTGGGGTGTGGTGGGCTGTGTGGAAAATCGATCCTCCCTTTTCACATCTCATAACTGAGCACCAGCACCTTCTCCTTTTCCTTCATGGACATCCAGCCTCGCACGTCCCATAAGGCACTGCAGGGGACAGTGGGAGGACATGAGAAGTCCCCACCATTCCCCCGGCCCTGTGTCCTGCCATGAATGGCTTTCATCCCTGTCACCTTCACCCCGGTGTGACCGAAAAAAAAATCCCACCCCTATTTTCTAAAATACCCAGTTTATATCTGCAGAGAACGCAATTGCAAACTCCCTCCGCCCACCAGTTCCTACTGGCAAGGTGGTAAAATGGAACCAGCGAGAGCACTGTGGAGCCACGACATGGCTCTCCAAACTGTCTTCTTCCGTTGTTTGTTGTGCGGAGCGGCCTTTGGCCCATCTGAGGCAGCTCGTCCAAACACAGCATCCTCTCCTCTCACCAGGACAACGATCCTCTCAGCCCCTCACGTGACTTGAGCTGAGTGCCTTCCACGCCAAGCTGGCCCGAAGTCAGAGAGCAAAAGTCCAAGTGCAAGGTCTAAGGTTTGACCCACATCCCAGAAGGCACCTCCCCATCCTTGCCCTCTGCACCAAGCAGGGCTGTCTGCAGCTTATTCTACTGGGAAACATGGTAAGGCGAGGTCAGTACTATTCAAGATCAAGATCGTAGTCAAGCTGATTTTTTTCCCCAATGTTTTGTTGTTTTAGAGGTGATAAACATCTGACTGCCGCTACAGTGCCATCTGCTCCCTCTTGCTCTCATTCGCTCTGGCCCATCTCCACCCACAGGGTGCTAGTTCCCTTCCTCAGTGTCACCTCTCCCAAATGTGGGTGTGAACACACAGTATAGAAGGTAAAGAATACAGAATTGGGCCAGGAGTTTGGCCTGGTGGTAGAGTGCTCACCTAGCATGCCCTAAGACCCAGGTTCGATTTCTTGCTACCACATACGTTAAAAAAAGAAAAAAAGCTGCAAGTGATGCTGTGGCTCAACTGGCAGAGCTCTAGCCTTAAGAGAGCCCAAAGACAGTGCTCAGGCACTAAGTTTAAGCCCCAGGACTGGCAAAAAAAAAAAAAAAGCGTACTGAGTTATCAAAAACTAAATTTAAAAAACATGTCCTTTGTTCCCATATCTTTAAAGTTCCAAAATGGTGTGTGTGTGTGTGTGTGGGTGTGTGTGTGTGTGTGTGTGTGTGTGTAAAACACTTCTGGACTTAAGCTGCCCAGGCTAGCTTCAAAACACAGGGAAGGCTTCTCAGACTTTCTTTCTCTGTCCTGACCAACTACTTAGGGGGCTTTCATCTGCCTGAATCAGGCAGGAAAGTCTGTGAGATACTTTTCTCCAATTAACTAATAGAAAACTGTATCTCAAAGTGGTTGAGCAAAAAGAGTGCAGGGACAGCACCCAAGCCCTGAGTTCAAGCCTCACAATTGGCAGCAGAAGAAAAAAAAAAACATTTCCAGCAGAGAAAATTCTTACTGCAATTTGATCGAAATGTGAAACACACAGCCAAATGTCACCATTAATGAAGGCAGGATTTTAGAAATGGCTTGTTATATATTAGGCCATGGGACATTTTTGAAGATTTTCTATTTCTAGCCACCTGGGAGGTTTGAGTGTTTTGACCTTAAGAAGCAGCTACAAGGGCTGGGAGTTTAATTATTGCACTCTCAGAGAAGGAAACCAGCCAGAGAAGGAAAGTCAGTGACACATTTTTTTTTTTTTTTGGTCAGTCGTGGGACTTCAACTCAGGGTCTGGGTGTCACAGACTTTCCTTCTCTGGCTGGTTTCAAACTATAGTTGCAATCCTTAGATCTCAGCCTCCCAAATCACTGGAATTCCAGACGTGAGCTACCAGTGCACAGCACAAAGATTCTTTTAAAAGCGGGGCTGCTATGAAGGGAATGGCAGTATCATGGTCATGTATCAGAAACAAAGGTTTGATCATTCGAATCTCCAGGACTCAGTAGTAGTTTAGACACTGAGAGGACATTGTGTGCCATGTCTGAGGAGGAGTTAATAAATCTGTCTCTGTGAACACGCAGAGATTGCTGGAGTTTACTACCACGAGAACAGCTCTGGGGGAAATCCTGCCATCTTTGCCTGGAATAGTTTATCAAAGGCTTCAGCTTGGGCAACTGTGAAGTGGCTCTTCCAGTCCCCAGAGACACCTAGAAGACACAAAGCAGAAACATGGCTTTAGGAGGGGAAGAAAAATGCACAGTGGGGACTGGAAGTTTGGCCTAGTGGCAGAGCTTGCCTAGCATGCACGAAAACCAGGGTTTGATTCCTTGGTATCACATACATTAAAAAAAAAAAAGCCGGAAGTGGTACTGTGGCTCAAGTGACAGAGCTCTATATTTGAGAAAGCCCAAGGACAGTGCTCACGGCCTGAATTCAAGGCCTGACACTGGCAAAAAAAAAAAAAAAAACAAAAAAAAAACAAACAACACCACAGTGGTTGAACGGACACAACAAATAATTGAGTCCATGCTAGAACAGAGAAATCAGCAAGCAGAGTGGGGTCAGATGCTAAGCATTTCAAAAACTGAAATTTTGAAGCTGGAGACTAGTGTGTGTGTGTGTGTGTGTGTGTGTGTGTGTGTGTGTGTGTGTGCACATATGTGTGCCAATCCTGGGGGCTTGAACTCAGCGCTTGGGCACTGTCCCTGAGCTCCTTTTTGCTCAAGTCTAGTACTCTACCACTTGAACCACTTCCAGCTTTTTCTGTGGTTAATTGGAGATAAGTGTCCTTTGGAAGACTGGGAGTGTGGCCGTGTGGTAGGGTGCTTGCCTAGCATGTACAACGACCCGGGTTCGGTTCCTCAGTATTCCATACACAGAAAAAGCTGGAAGTGGCCCTGTGGCTCAAGCGGCAGAGTGCTAGCCTTGAGCAGAAAATGTTCAGGGACAGTGCTCAGGCCCTACATTTAAGCCCCAGGACTGGCACAAGAGAGAGAGACAGAGACAGAGACAGAGACAGAGAGACTTTCCTGCCTGGTCTGGCTTTGAATCATGATCCTGAGTCTCAGTCTCCTAAGCAGGATTAGAGGCGTGATTCCAGCACTTGGCCTGCCCCTGAGCTTTTCCCCCAACACTGGAGCTCTGCCAGTTTGAGTCACAGCTCAGCTTCTGGCTTTTTACATAGTAGAGGTAAGAGCCTCACAGATGTTCTTGCTCGGCTGGCCTCAAGCCATGATCCTCAGATCTCAGCCTCCTGAGTAGCTAGGATGACAGGCGTGAGCATGGGCGCCTGGCCTCTTTATCTGTTTCTTTCTTCAGCCCTCTGCAATCCAGTGCTCAGAACCTGGGGTCTCCCCTGCCTGCCGCCAGGTCTGCTTGGGCTACGTTCCCTTAGTGATGAAAGTGGATGCACACACACACACACACACACACACACACACACACACACACACACGCACACCCCGAGTCTCTCCCCACCCCTCCCGGGCCTGCTCATCCCGAATCCCCGGTGCGCATCTGGAGCCCAAGGCATCTCTCGTCACCTTTCCTCATCATCACTGAGTGACCGTCGGAATCCAGCTTGGCAAGCGAAAAATTGGACATCTTGTTTTCCTTCATGGCCTGGAAGGAACTGTTCTCCAGGACCAAGTCCAGCTCTTTGGGTTCCAGCTTCTTCCCCAGGAACTGACAGATCTTCTCCACGGTGCCCCTCGTGTCCTGCGAGAAGGAAAAGCAAGGGAGGAGGAGTGGAAGGAAAAGACCACGCACGTGAGACATGAGGGAGGAAACTAAAAAAAAAACAAACAACAAAAAAGAGGCGAAAGGAAGAAGCCAGACCGGTGACTGAAATCCTAGCTGTTTGGGAGACGGATCTGAGGATTGTGGTTTGAAGTCAGTTCAGGCAGGAAGGTTCTGTGAGACTCTATCTCCAATGAACCAGCAAAAAGCCAGAAGTGGAGCTGTGGCTCAAGTGGTAGAGCTCCAGCCTTAAACACTAAAAGCTCAGAGACCGGGCCGAGGACCACAATTCAAGCCCCAGGACTGACATAAAAAAAAAAGGATAAAAGAATACTAGGGAAGGGTGAGGGGGGCAGCAGCCGAGTGTGGGGCATGGGAAAATGGATCCTTACCTTCTTCATCTCCTCATAGCTGAGCAGCAGCACATTCTCCCTCTCTCTCATGGACATCCAGCCTTGGACATGTGTAAACCATGACCCGTAGGTAACTGCACGTGCAGAGACAGGAAGGAAGAGACCTTCGTTATCATCAGGCCCCACCCTTGGACCCCCCCCCCAATCTTGCCACAAACCAAGGTGTGATGACAAAGAAAAAAACAGACACACAGAATCCCATATGTATTTGTGCAAATACACATTATACACCAGTGCCTCCTGGATTTGTGCTCCGTGTGTGTGTGTGTGTGTGTGTGTGTGTGTGTGTGTGTGTGTGTGTGTATACCAATGCTTGGCCTTGAGTTCAAGGCCTGAACACTGTCCCTTCACCTTTTCACTCCAAGCTGGCCCCGGCTGTGAAAGTGAACTTCAGAAGTGGTAGTCAAGAGAGAGCTATCTTGGGCCAGGAGTTTGGCCTAGTGGTAGAGTGCTTGCCTAGCATGCGCCAAGACCCAGGTTCGATTCCTCAGTACCACATACATAGAAAAAAGCTGGAAGTAGTGCTGTGGCTCAAGTGGTAGAGCTCCAGAAAGCCCAAGGACAGTGCTCAGGCCCTGAGTTCAAGCCCAGGACTGGAGAGAGAGAGAGAGAGAGAGAGAGAGAGAGAGAGAGAGAGAGAGAGAGAGAGAGAGAGAGAGAGAGGAGAGCTGTGCAATACATGGCAGGTAGTAATATGGAAGCTTAGAAAGGCAAAGGTTATGCAGGCAACAAGGCCGAGATGGGCGTTGCCTCCAGTTGAAAAGTACCAGGGTACGCTTATGATCATGGTCATAAATAGATATTTGATACCACAAAATCATCATGTAATAACTAAGATTCCACGTTGGGCACAGTGTGCGATGGGAGGAGGGGAAGGGGTGGGCGCTGCCCCCGCACTCACCCTCACCCCGGATGAACCAGGAAAAGTATTCGTCCAGTGACTCTGGTTTCCTAATAAGATTCATCTTTGGGAAGAAATAGTATCCAGACACAAGCACATCTCTGGGATTTCTGAGCAGATAAATCACCTTTAAGGTGAAAAGGGAAAAAAAAAAGTTTGAAAGTCAATGCCAGCCAGGCACTGGGGGCTCACGTCTGTAATCCTAGCTACTCCATAAGCTGAGTTCTGAAGATCGTGGTTCAAAACCGGCCCAGACAGGAAAATCCTCGAGACTCTTATCTCCAAGGAATCACCAGAAAACCAGAAGTGGTGCTGTGGCTCAAAGTGGTAGCATGCTAGCCTTAGTGAAAAAGCTCGGGGACAGGACCAGGGCCCTGAATTCAAGCACCAGGACTGACAAAAAGGAAGGGCGGGAGGGAGAAAGGGAGGGAGGGTCAGAGGGATGGAGAGAGGGAGGGAACAAAAGAAAGAATTTCATGGACTTTCCTGCCCAAGCTGGCTTTGAACCATGATCCTCAGATCTCAGCCTCCTGAGTAGCTAGAATGACAGGCGTGAGCCACTGGCACCTGTCAGAAATGCATTTTAGCAAGACCTCTAGGAAACTCTCATCACTTGTAATTCAGAGAGCTGTTGAGCCAACCTTTCTCAGCTATCAGGCAACTGACCTTGGCCTTGGAACTGAAGAGAGACTTGGGGAAAAGCCGGAAAGGGAGATGGGAGCTGAGAAGCCGGGGTGCCTCCATGGTGCTTATGACTTTCTGGCCCACATGAGTCTCAATCCATGGGGAGCGGTCCCAGATGGGCACAGACCGGACCCACTCGGGGTCCCCTTTGGTGCGAATGAGACACAGGATCTCAATCAGCCAGTTGGTTCCTGGAGAGAGAAATGGTGACGACTTATCACTTCAGTTCATTTCCAAGGGGAAGTTACAGAAGGGTACATCGGGGTGGTACTTCATCAATGTACTTCACTGTTGATTATTCTGCTAAGACCAGTATCAGTATGTAAAGAAAGCAGCAGAAGCCCGATGCCAGGGTCTCACACCTGTAATCCTAGCTACTCAGGGGGCTGAGACCTGAGGATCACAGTTAAAAGCCAGCAGGAACAGGGAAATCTGGGAGACTTGGATCTCCAATTAATTACAGAAAAAGCTGCAAGCGGCTCCGTGGCTCAAGTGATAGAGCGCTTGCCTTGAACAAAAGGAGCTTAGGGACAGTGCCCGGTCCCAAAATTCAAAGGTCAGGTCCATGCCAATGTCCAGATGGAATCAGGAAATTCTCTAACAGCTTATACCGGGTCCCCATCTGGACACACAGGTCCCTGGGGAGTGACCTGGCTAAATTCCTTCACTCTTGGGAGCCATTGTCACATCTCCACACTGCATGGAGAGAGGGGCAGAGTGACCAGGAGTCTTCAGGTCTCGGCCTCCTCTCACACATGCTCCGAGCCTGCCCCCTTACCTGATTTGGGGTACGTCACAATGATCACATCGTCATCCTTCAGGACAAAGCCACGAAGATCCTTAAGGACCTCAAGTGTGGTACTTATAGCAGGGAAAGGTATTCCCTCAAACCAAACACAGTCTTCTGCCATGGCGGGAGAGGCTGCGGTGGGGAGGGGCGAGGCGTGAAGTGTTTTCTGGAATGGCCTAGGGACATCTGGATTTATAGTCACAGTGGGGCAATCATTAACTTTTCCCTTATTTGTGAAAGATTAACTGGATGATTACAAAGACGGAGAGCAAATTGCTACCACATCTAGAGGTCAAAAGTTGTCTGGTGTCAAGCTTGTTTAGTTAACTAGTTCTAGTGCCTAGCTCTACTCACAAGGTAGGAAAACAGCCCCCAGCCCCGCAATAGAGGAGTGCATCCAGAAAAATGTGGTACCTAGCCAGGCGTGGTGGCTCACACCTGTAATCCTAGCTACTCAGGAAGCTGAGAGATGAGAATCACTGTTCAAAGCCAGCCTGGGCACTAAAGACCTTGAGACTCTTATCTCCAATTAATCACTAGAAAATGGAAAGTGGGGCTGTGGTTCAAGGGGTAGAGCAGTAGCCTTGAGCTGAAGAGCTCAGGGATAGCACCCAGGCCCAGAGTTCATGCCCCATGACCCCCCCCCAAAAAAAATGTGGTACCTATGCACAGTGGAATTCTACACTGCCATTACAAAGCATAAAATAATGTCCTTTGCAGGGAAATGGATGGATCTAGTGTAAATCATGTTAAGTGAGGTAAGAGAGAGCCAAAGGTTCATGTTCTATATTCTCTGCTATGTGAAAGTTAGATCTAAAATGTGTTGGAGACTGCCTCAAGGTCTCTTAACTTGCTGCCTAATACTTTTAATATGATAGGCTTAGTAAAAAAGTTTTAGGCTGCTTACTTTGTGCTAAGAAACGTCTGAATCATTATCTTTGTTTACTGGTTGCTTTACTCCGTGCCAGGAGACATCCAGACTGCTATCATAATTTATAAGCTACTTTGCTCTGTGTCAAGAAGCATCTGGACTGGTATCTTGACAGTTAATTTAGAGACTATTCTGATTTACGCTAAGTGTTATCTCGACAGGTCACTTGCTCCATCTTCTGTCTTTCCAAACCCCCTTTCTCTGCCTATAATGAATCTTGCAAAGTAAAAATTCCGCTGCGCTAGCCCCTGCTTTAAAGCCCTATATAAACCCCCTCTGATTTCAATAAACAGACCTTGATCAGAGCACTGTCTTGGTCTCATTCTTTGTGTTTGTCTGTCCCACTCATTTAGGTACGGTTCCCTCTCGGGTCTCCGTTGACTGAACCCCACGAGCTGGGGCAAAAATGCACTGGGCTATGACAAACTATACAGAATTCTAGATCCTCAGGCTCAGTGAGACCAATAGAGGATACTCTCAGAGAAAAACCTCTTCATACTTATATAAAATAATAGTAAATTCCAAGATATGGAAACAAAAGACTTGGTTGGTTTGGTGTCTGTTTGTTTGTTTGCTTCTTAGGGGTTTTTTGTTGTTGTTGTTGTTGTTGTTTTGCCAGTCCTGGGCATAGACTCAGGGCTTGAGCACTGTCCTTGGGTTCTTTTTTCTCAAAGCTAGAGCTCTACCACTTGAGCCTCAGCACCATTTCTGGCTTTTTTTCTATGTATGTGGTACCAAGGAATCGAACCCAGGTCTTCGTGCATGCTAGGCAAGCACTCTACCACGAGGCCAAACTCCCGGCCCTTTTTTCTTAGTTTTTAATGGTTGATGATTCTGTCTTCGTTACCTCATGTACAGTGTGATTCAGAAGTATATCTTCAGGAAGGTGTGGGGGAGGGGAGGACTTGAGGGGAAAGGCTGAGCAAGTGCAGCCACAGAGCTCACTGGACACTGTTGAAAGGGAACAATATGGGGTGGGGAGTGTGGCCCAGTGGTAAGAGTGCTTACTTACCATGCACAAAGACCCAGGTTCGAGGCCTCGGTACCACATACATAGAAAAAAAGTCAAAAGTGTTGCTGTGGCTCAAGCGGCAGAGATCAAGCCCTGAGAAAAAGAGCTCAAGAACAGTGCTCAGGCCCTGAGTTCAAGCCCCAGGACTGGGAAAAAGGAAAAAGAAAAGAAGGAAAGAAAGTGAATGCGAGGACCTGAGTCAAGGGCCTGTGTGGAAATACCAGAGACGCTGCGCTGACCGCCATCACCGCGTGGAAATGGGCTGGCACTTCGATTTTAATGAAACGGAAGTTTTAGAATGGCTGTCGGACTGGTTCTGTTTTTTTCTGTTGGTCCTAGGATTTGAACTCAGGACCTCATACTCACCAGGTTTGCTTACTACACTGGCACTCTACCACTGGAACTATCGTTGTTTTCTTTGCCAGTCCTAGGACTTGAACTCCTCGGCACTGAATTGGACAGTTTTTGCTCAAGACTAGTGCTCTTCTGGCTTTTTCTATGTATGTGGTACTGAGGAATTGAACCCAGGGCTTCATGCATGCTAGGAGAGCACTCTACCCCTAGGCCACACTCCCGGCCCATCCATTCTTGTTTTGGGGGGTTTTTTGTTTTGGCTGGTCCTAGGCCTTGAACTCTGAGACTGGTACTGTCCCTCAGCTCCTTTTATCCAAGGCTAGTGCTCTACCACTTGAGCTACGGTACTACTTCCAGCTTTTTCTGTAATAATTGGAGATAAAAGTCTCATAGACTCGTGCCTAGGCTGGCTTCAAACTGCAAACCTCAGTTCTCATCTGAGTGGCTAGGAAAACAGGTGTGAGCCACTGGTGTCCGGTTTCATCTTTCTTTGGGGTTTTTTTTTATTCTGAGGGTGTGGGGGGGTCATAAGGCTTGAACTCTGGGCCTGGGTCATGTCCCTGAGCTCTTCAGCTGGAGGCTACCTCCCTACCTTTAGGCCAGGGCATTGTCCCTGAGCGATTCAGCTCAAGGCCACCGCCCTACCACTTGAGCCACAGCCCTACTTTCCATCTTCTAGAGATTAATTGGAGATACGAGCCACTGGCACCCTACTTAAAATGGTTTGGGATGAACAAAAGTAAATGGGAAAAGGCTGGGTGCTGGTGGCTCACACCTGTCACCCTAGCTACTCAGGAGGCTGGGGTCTGAGGATTGCGGTTCAGGCAGGAAAAAGCCCATGAGACTTTTTTTTTGCCAGTCCTAGGGCTTGAACTCAGGGCCTGAGCACTGTCCCTGACAGGGTTAGCACTCTACGCCTTGAGCCCCAGCACCACTTCCAGCTTTTTCTAGTCATGTGGTACTGAGGAACCAAACCCAGGGCTTCATGCATGCTAGGAAAGCACTCTACCACGAAGCCACATTACCAGCCCACCAGGAGACTCTTATCTCCAATAAACCACCAAAACGCTGGACAGAGAACTACGGTTCAAGTGGTAGAGCACCAGCTTTGAACAAAAAAGCTCAAGGAAAATAATCAGCCCATGTTCAAGCCTCAGAACTGACGTATTAGAAAAGAAGCAAGGGAGGAGACAAGCCACAATTTAAAGAGCCAGGCTCCCGTGGCTCACACTGGTAATCCTGGCTCCTCAAGAGGCTAAAAACTAAGGATAATTGTTCAAAGCCAGCCTATAGAAAGTCCATGAGACTCTTATCTCTAATAAATTTCCAATAGATAAATAAATAAAAGCTGGAAGTGGTGCTATAGCTCAAGTGGTAGAGTACTAGCCTTGAGCAAAAGGAGCTTAGAGAGAGAGCCCAGGCCTAGTGTTCAAGGCCCAGGACTGGCCAAAAACAAAACAAAACAAAACAAAAAAATGAGCAAGCTGAGTGTGGTGGCTCACGCCTGTCATCCTAGCTACTCAGGAGGCTGAGATCTGAAGATCAAGGTTCAAAACCAGCCCAGGCACAAAAGGACCTGAGACTCTTATCTCCAATTAACCTCTAGAAAACGGGAAGTGAGGCTTGGCTCAAGAGTAGGGTGGGAGCCTTGAGCTGAAGAGCTCAGGGACAGCATCCAGGCTGAGTTCAAGCCCCATGACCCACAAACAAACAAACAAAAAGCAATCCTTAGGGAAGCAAAGCCATGATGTCTGATTGCCAGGGGGACTCTGCAGGACTGCAGCCATTTGGGGTGCAGCTTTGGCTCCCTGGACCCTGCTGGGCCACCCAGTGCAAGGGTAGTCAGTCTGAGTCTGGTGTGTCCCTGCTGCCAGGCTGGGGGCCTCTTGGTGCTGTCCGTGGTGCTGAACTCAATGACATATGGACTTGCCGCCAAAGCACCCACAGGTGCCAAGGGGACTTCGTGGGGCACTGAGTATCTATCAAGTGACAATGGATGGAAGCCTTGTCCAAAAGTTCATCCTTCATTCCCTCCCCCAACAGAGGCAAAAAGCAGGTTGGGAAGGAAAGTTGTGGAGAAAGGCAGAGAATGGGTGACAAACATGGATGCTGGGAATTCAAGGCCTGCACAGAATCAACTCCACTTTTTATGTTTGTGGCTTTCTTCTCACTTTCATTGCTAGCCATTTTTCCCTCCCTTTCAATGTGTGTGTGTGTGTGTGTGTGTGTGTGTGTGTGTGTCAGTCTGTCTGTCTGTCTGTCTGTCTGTCTGTCTGTGTGTTGGTCCTGGGGCTTGAACTCAGTGTCTGGGCACTTCCTCTTGGCATTTTTTTTTCTCATGGACTCTCCTACCTGGGCTGGCTTGGGACCTTGCTTGACCTCAGATCTCAGCCCCCTGAGTAGTTAGGATTGTAGGTGTGAGAAACAGACATCTGGATCTCTCTTTCCACTTATTTTTATTTTCGTTGTTGGTGCTGGTTGCTGGGCTTGAACTCAGATCCTGGGTGCTGTCCTTGAGTGTTTGTGCTCAAGGGTAGCACTCTATCACTTTGAGCCACAACTGGCACTTCAGGTTTTCTGACAGTTAATTAGAGGTAGGAGTCTCCTGAACTTTCCTGTCTGGGCTAGCTCTAAGCCAGGATCCTCAGATCTCAGCCTCCTGAGTAGCTGGGATTACAGGCCAAATCCACCTACACCTGACTTTCAACTGTTGGTGTGTTTGCAAGTCCGGGAGCTTGAACTCAGGGCCTGGGCACTGTCCCTGAGCTTCTTTTGCGCTAAGGCTAGCACTCTACCATGTGAGCCACAACACTACCTCTGGCTTTTTCTGCTTGTGTGATACTGAGAAACCAAACCCAGGGCTTCATGCATGCTAGGCAAGCACTATATCACTCGGCTGCACTCACAGCCACCCCTTTTTTAAATTTTTTTTATATTGGAGTTTGTACTTGGCTGGCTTATTTGGCACAGGAGCCAAGTCTGGAGTCAGGCTGAGCTTGGCCATCCTGGGCACACAGCTCAGAACTGCACTCCATCTCGGTGGCTTCCTGGCCCTTCAGCAATTTAAAGCTTGCAGGAGGATAGATAGATAGATAGATAGATAGACAGACAGACAGACAGATACCATGTCTATCCAGGAGCATGTACAAGTCTGGGCTGAGGAGTAAAGCTGCTTACACAGACAGGCAAGAGAGGGGAAGAAAACTTCCTGTGGAGAAACCCTAACTCCTGCCTAAGAGGCCCAAGGGTGACGTTAGAAGCCATAAGTTCAAGTCCTGATTTAAAACCACGCAGCTAGTCAACAAATCACAACTAAATGATATCCATGAAAAATACCTCACTGAAGCCAGGGGCTGGTGGCTCACGCCTGTAATTCTGGCTACTCAGGAAGCTGAGATCTGAGGATGGTGGTTCAAAGCCAGCCCAGGCACTAAAGTCTGTGAGACTATCTTCAATGAATCACCAGAAAACCAAAAGTGGCGCTGTGGCTCAAGGGGTAGGGCAGTATCCTTTTGCTGAAGAGTTCAGGCACCGAGCCCAGGCCCAGAGTTCAAGCCCCATGACCGACCCCCCCCCCAAAAAAAATCTCACTGGTGTTTGTCTAAACTGTCAAGGCTGAGAGAGAGGAAGAGGAGACAGGGAGACAGAAAGAGAGAGGGAGATGGAGGGAAGGGAAAGGGAGGGAGGACAGAGGACAGACACAGAGAAATGAGCGACCAAGAGACCAAGAAATCAGAAGTGTCGCTGTGGCTCAAGTGGTAGAGCGCTAGCTTTGAGAAAAAGCAGCTCAGGGACAGCACCCAGGCCCTGAATTCAAGCCCCAGGACTGGTATCAAAAAATAATTTAAAAAAAAAAAGTCTCACTGTCCAGCCCAGGCTGGCTTTGAAACGTGACCCTCCCTCAGATCTCAGCCTCCTGAGTAGCTGGGATCCCAGGTGTGGGCATAGTGCTGGTTCACCATGTACTGTGAACACATTTTTCTCGTAACCCTGCATCACCAGCTTCCTTTCCCAGCCGTCTCCTGAGCCACTGCTTCCATCAGACATTCAAACCCTAGGGCTAACATGCAGGCGTCCATGATGTGCGTTTGACAGGATTTCATCCCTTAAATACCATCACCCGGGTTCCTGAGACTTTGACCTTCCCTGGCACTGAAGGAACCAACAGGATGCTGGCTCTGTGGCTTGTGCCAGTTCTCCTCCCATCCTCAGGAAGCCCAGGGGGTCCTGTTGCTGTGGGGACCCCAGGCCCTGACCACCCCTCCCCCCACCGTCTGACCCTGGAGCTGAAACCACCATCTTCTGCTGCCCCCTGGTGGCCGTATGGGTATAACAGCGGGGTGGTCTGAATTCAGCTCAGCCTCATCCATCTGTGCAGAGCCAGCTTTTCTTTGTATTGTTTGATTCGTTTTTATTTCTTTAGTCGGTTGTGGTGCTTCAACTCATGGCCTGGGCACTGACCCTGAGCTCTTTAGCTCAAGGTTAGAGCTCTACTGCTTGAGCCACTGTGCCACTTGTGGGTTTTGAGTGGTTCACGGGAGAAGAGTCTCCCAGGGACTTTCCCACCTGGACTGACTTTGAACTGAGACCCTTAGACCTCAGGCTCCTGAGTGGCTAGGATGACAGGCGTGAGCCACTGCTGCCCAACCATCCATTGTCTTTTCTTCTCCTTTTGTGCCTGAGGCTTGAACTCAGGGCCCGGGTGCTGTCTCTGAGCTTTTTTTGCTTACCTCTGGTGGTCTATCACTTTGAGCCATCACTCCACTTTTGGCTTTTTTGCTGGTTAATTGGAGATAAGGATCTTCAGGCTTTCCTGCCCAGGCCAGCTTGGAATCTTCAGATCTCAGTGAGTAGCTAGGATTACAGGTGTGAGTCATGGAGCCTGGACTCTTAGGATTCTTCACGGGTTCATCGTGCTGTTGTCATATGATCTGGTGTAATCATATTCACCCTCTCCTTCTCTTGATCCTCTCACCAGCTCTTCTCTCACAGTCTCCATGCCAGAGACACACAAACATACATACACGTTAAGGATGTACATAGAACAATCCATTCATTCATTCATTCATTCACAGCTCCAGGAGTAGTCTCTCAATGTACTGTCAGAGTAGACACTCCCTTTTTCTCCTCCTCCCAGATAACACAGAGGCTCCCCTGTACCTCAGCTTCCCACACACACACACTCCAAGACCAGACCTCTCAGTGTTCGTGTTTTGTGAGTCCCTCTCTTCCAGGCCTGCTCCTCATCACGACCTCCCCCTCTGCAATCTAACGGTGCGCCAGCCTGCTCGGCCTAAGAGGATTGGAGCTTTGGCTAATGGGAGCCGGACAGGGCCAGAGGCCAGCTGTGGGGAGAATCCAGGGGCACACAGGCCGCCAGGGGGTGGTAGATGACACAGAAGGGAGACAGGAGTGAGCCTTGCTTGGAAAAGCCAATGGAAACAAGAGACCCAGCTGGGATCGTGGCCTAGTGGTAGAGTGCTCACCTACTCTGCATGAAGCCCTGGGTTCTATTCCTCCATAATACCACATACACAGAAAGAGCCAGCAGTGGTGCCATGGCTCAAGTGGTAGAATGTTAGTTTTGAGAAAGCTCAAGGACAATGCCCAGGCCCTGAGTTCAGTCCTCAGGACTGTCAAAAAAAAAAAAAGAGGTATGCTGGGTTAGGGTGGCCTATAATCCTAGCTACTCAGAGAGATCTGAGATCTGAGGATCATGGTTCAAAGCCAGCCAGGTCATGAAAGTCCATGAGACTCTTATCTCCAATTAAACCAGAAAACCAAAAGTGGTGCTATGGCTCGAAGTGGTAAAGTGCTTATCTTGGGCCAAAGAGCTCAGGGACAGCACTCAGACCCAGAGTTCTAGCCTACAACTGAAGGGGGAAAAAAAGAGGGGGAAAAAAAGAAAGAAAGAAAACAAGAGACCCAGGCTCACGCCTGTAATCCTACTTACTCCAGGAGCTGAGATCTGAGGCTCAAAACCAGTCTCAGCAAGATAGTCCTTAAGACTCTAATCTCCAATAAACCAATCAGAAAGAGCCGGAAGTGGCTCTGTGGCTCAAGTGCTAGAACATTAGCCTCGAGCAAAAAGACCTCAAGGATAGATAGCATCCACAATCAAGCCCCACAGCCAACAACACACACACACACACACACACGCACAGAGTTCATGAGTTCAAGTCCCATAAGAAAGAATAAAATATAATGGTATTTGGAAAACCATTACTCTCTTGTTTTTAAGTAATACATCAGTCAGGCAGTGAATTGTGGAATTATGGGTATTAATTACCAGAATTTGAACACCAGGCTTTTTTTTTTTTTTTTTTTGGCCAGTCCTGGGCTTGAGCTCAGGGCCTGAGCATTGTCCTTGGACTTTCTCAAGGCTAGAGCTCTACCACTTGAGTCTCAGCACCACTTCCGGCTTTTTTCTATGTATGTGGTACTGAGGAATCGAACCTGGGTCTTCGTGCATGCTAGGCAAGCACTCCACCACTAGGCTAAACTCCCAGAACCATCCAGGCTTTTTTTGACGTTGTTATGTACAGCTGGAGTTCTACCACTTGAATCATGCTTCCAGTCATGCTTTTTGATTATTTCTAGAAGATGTTCTGGCCCGAATTTCTGGTTTCTCTTCCCCCCACCCCCAAAGCTGTCTTCAAATCACAGATCCTCAAGACGTAGCTAAGGCCCACCAGCAACAAGATATGAATTTTTGTGTGTCTGCCAATCATGGGGCTGCAACTCAGGGCCTGAGAACTGTCACTGAGCTTCCTGTTGCTCAAGGATAATACTCTACCACTTGAACCACAGCACCACTTTTGTGTGTGTGTGGTTTTCTTGTGATTTTTTTTTTGGCAGTCCTGTGCTTGAACTCAGGACCTGGGCATTGTCCTTGGCCTTTCTGCTTTCTCAAGGCTAGTGCTCTACCACTTGAGCCAAGGCTTTTTCTGTGTATGTGGTACTGAGGAACAGAACCCCTGGCTTCATGCATGCTAGGCAAGCACTCTACCACTAGGCCAGCCCCTTATTTTCAGCTTTTTCTGCATAAGTGGTGCTGAGAAAGCAAACCCAGTGCATGCTGAGCATGCACTCTACCACAAAACCACATTGCCAGCCCCAATGAGTATTTTCAACAGCAGGCAAGAGTGAAATAACTATACACATTAAATTTTCTTGCCATGCACCAGTGGCTCAACTTACAATTCTACTACTCAGGATGATGAGATCTGAGGATCACAATTCAAACCAGACTGGCCAGGAAAGTCCATGAGACTCTTATCGCCAATTAACGACCAGAAACCCAGAACTGGAGCTGTGGTTCAAAGTGGAAGAGCACTAGTCTTCCAAGAAAAACAAAGTTCAGGGACAGCACCCAGGCCCAGAGATCAAGCCCCACACCAATCACAACACATGAAACTTTCTCTTATTAAATTTTATTTTATTCCATGAAAGTAAAACTCATACACAAATAACAATGGAAACTAAAAGTTCAAGCCATTTTTTTTCCAAAAGAATTTCCCAGGTATCTGAATAAAATCAAAAGACACGAATTCCAGAGTACAAATGTCCCCGTTCTCTCCATTTGCCTGCCATCCCACCTGCTCAGGAGGCTGAGATCTGAGAATTAAAGTCTGAAGCCAGCCCAGGCAAGAAAGTCCATAACATTCTTACCTCCAGTTTGTGCTGGGGTGAGTGTGTGTGTGTGTGCACGCGCATGCTTGCATGTGTCTCAAGTGGCAGATCATTTATATTTGAGCAAAAGAAAGCTTAGGGGAAGGGCCTAGCCCCTCCCCCACCAGTCCACTCCACTCCCCACCCCACCCCACCCCCTGCCCCCCACCCCCCACCCCCACCCCAAGTTCAAGTTCCAGGACCAAATTACATGAAGAACAACAATTTAAAAAGCAATGGAGCTTGGTCTCGAAGCATTTGCTCCGCAGAGCACCTGAGCCCCAGCAAATTCTGGGTGCAATCCGTTGATAGGGTAAATGGGCTCAGTACTGTCCTAGGCCTTGGTCCCAGGACAGTTGCGGGGCGCTGCTTTTGAGGTCCGTGTACAGGTGGGTGTTGGCCTTGTGCAGCTCCTTGACCAACATCTGGAACGAGGTTTCCTGTTGGGGCTCATCCCCGTCGCGGGGCTCCTCGTCGGGTGGGGCTTCCATGGTCTCCTCTTCACTTGGGGATCCCGCTGCCCACTCAGCGGCGGCTGGGGCTCCCATTGCAGCTGGAACCCCAGCAGAAGCTCTGGCTGAAGTGGTGGCCCCATACGGGTGGCCCAGGGTGCTGAAGTCGCCGTCCCTCTGGGCCTGATCCAGGTCGGCGGGCCCGGGCGCTGCGCAGGCCCCCGGCTCGGGTGCCGAGTGGTAGGGACGGCGGCCCGGGGCTGGGGGGCGCACAGCATGGCCGCTGGGGACCGAGGGCCCGGACGAGCGGGGCAGGGCCGCAGGCTGGGCGCACGGGCGGCCGCGGGGGCCTGGCCTCGGCTTGGGAGCCTGATCTCTGCTCTTGGCTTTCCGGCTTTCTTTAGCCCGACGGTTCTTGAACCACACCTGGGGGGGAGGGGAAGGGACCCTGAGATGTGACCTCGGACCCCACCGGAGGCCAGGAGGGGCCCAGGTTTGCGGGGAGGGGGGACCTAGACTCCCGCTCAGGAGCTGGGGTTCAGCCAGGCGCCTCGTGGTTTGAGACCCTCCCTGACCCGAAACTAGCAGGTGCCAAGGAGGACGGGGCGGGAGGGGGGACGCGGGAATTCAGGGGACCTACCTGAATTTTGTGCTCTTCCACCATGAGCTTCTCCTTCAGGGACTGCCGGTCCCTGAAGGTGGGGTACTGGGTCTTGGCGAAGAAAGTCTCCAACAGCACCAGCTGCTCCTTGGTGTACACCGTGCGCTCCTGCCGAAACTTCCGCTGGCCGCCCCCGACCTCCCCCAGGCCGGCGTCGGGGGACGCTGGCGAGGGGCCCCGGCCGGGCTCCGGGGGGCTCGGGAACCTGGGTTCCGCCGCTGAGAAAGGCTCTCGGGGCAGCTGGGGCTGCCGAGAGGGGCCTGGATGAGGAGCCGGCGCGCCCTGGGGCATCAGATACGGGTATGGCGCAGGCACCCCGGGGCCCTGAGGCAGGAGAGGCACAACGGGGCGCGGAGGATACTGGGGCCCCCCGAACGCTGGAGAACACATCGGGGCGCCCATGCCAGCTGGCACCGGAGGAAAGCCGAAGGAGCCGGGAGGCATCCAGGCGCCCCCCGGCTGGGCAGGGCCTGGCACCACCCCTGCTCCCTGGGGCATGGGTGGGAAGAGGGGCCTGGTGAGGCCTGGAGAGATGGGCAAGGCCGGGAGATGGTGATGCATTGGGGAGCCTGGAGGAAGAAGGAAGCCAGGGGTCAGAGGGGCGGCACACCGGGCCCCGCCTGCCACGCCCCACCACCATGTGCCCTGCAGCCCCAAAGCCGAAGACCCCGCCCTCCCCAGCCCTCCCTCGGCCCTTCCTCCCGAAGCCCGCTTCCCCATCCTTGAAATGGGTCTCCACTGGGGTTACTTCCAGATCCCCCCACCCAAGGCAGCCGAGGGCGCGGCTCTCCCTCCATCCAGGGCCGCGGGGACCCTGGGGTGTGTGGACCCCACCCACCGCCCCCGAGGCTCCGAGATGGGGAAGCCGCAGTCAGCCTCGGCTTGCCCAGGCGCCCAGGCCTCTCGCCACCTGCAGATAACTGGAGTCTCCTACCTGCCTCGGGCCTCGGGTCTCGGGCCTCTGCTCTCCGGCCTCCTCCAGCCACGTGCCACACACCACCCTGCACTGCACGGCTCTGCTCCACGAGGCTGCGGGTCCGAGGGTAGACCACAGACTGCTGCCTGTAGCTCCTGGACCGAGTTGTTTATACCTTCGACTGGGCAGTGCCCTCCCTCCCTCCACCCTTCCCCACCCTAACCCACCCTACTGTCTTCGCCCAGAGCCATGTCTGTCATAACTGAGGAGCCACTGAGAGGTCCCTGAAAAGTTGTAGTTTGTGCCCATGACTTCTACATCAAAGTGATGAAGACAGCCTGGGGCTCACACAGCCAGCCAGCCACCCCCACACCCCCCACCACCACCACCCCAATTCCCTCCTAAGAAAAGAGGCTCTCAACTCCACTACCTGGGAAGCTACCCACTTCCTCCACCTCCCTCCTGGACTGGCTTCCCCCATCTGTCACCTAGGAATTCAGATCCTGTGTTGGTGGGATGGTTGGTGTCGTGTCTGTGTGTGTGTGTATTTTTGCGGTGCTGGGGATTGATCTGCATCTCCAGGCCTGGTTCTTTGTCCTGGCTTCCCCCCGGGGGTTCCAGTGTGACGGGTTCTCCACACACCCTTGTGAGTCTGGAAGTCTTGTGTTTTTTCCATCAGACTTCTGAGTCTGTTTCACACAAGTCCAGACCCTTTGAGCACAAAAAGTCCACAGCCTGTTTGGGTGTTTTATTATTTTGTGTGTGGGGTGGATTCCATTAGACTCCATTTAATCAATAATGGTGAAAACTAAATAGAAAATCAAGTCAAAAATGAAGCTAAGCTGGAAGTCAGAAGTGGCCCAGGCCTGTAATCCCAGCCACTCAGAAGACTGAGAGCTATTTATTTATTATTTGATTCATTCATTCTTCTTTGCCAGTCCTGGGGCTAGAACTCTAAGTCTGGGCACTGTTCTTGAACTTCTTTTGCTCAATGATAGCACTTTACCACTTTAGCCATAGCACCATTTCCAGTTTTTCCTGTGAATGTGGTACTGAGGAAAAACCCAGGGTTTCATGCATGCTAGGCAATCACTCTACCACTAAGCCACATTCCCAGCCTGAGACTGAAATCTCAGGATCGTGGTTCGAAGCCAGACTAGGCAAGAAAGTCCAAGAGATTCCTATCTCTAATGAACCCCCAAAAAGCCAGAAGTGGACCTGGAAAACCCGCTTGGGTTTTCTTAGGTCTCTACCTGCCCAGGCATCTTGTTTTGAGTAACCATGTGATCATCTTGTTTTAGTAACCTTTCTTCTGGAAGGACCAGATGTGGGAGGGGCGGAGGGATAAACAGGGTGTCAGCTTTCTGGGAGCAGTGGACAAACCCCTTATTCCCTGAGGCCCCCTCCAGTGTAGACTTGGCCTAGTTGACTTCCTCCCTGTGTGACCCCCCCCAACCTACATGGATTCTGGGGGAGGTTCTGGAACCTTCTCCCCAGGCCAAAGGGCTGTGTCTCCCTCTGTCTGCTACTGGGGGACTTCTTGTCCCCTTGGTGCTGTGGCCAGCCCCTCCTCAGGTTAATGAGAGCCTCTGTGATTCCAGCCCCACCAGGCCAGGCAAGCAGCCTTAATCTCTCCAGGCAGGAGGCTGGATGCAGGGAGGGGTGGAAGGGGGACCTGGCCAGACCCAGAGCTGGGACAGGGGGATTATGGACGTCTGGGCCCATGTAGGCACCAGAAGCTCAGGGAGCTATTAATAAATGTTAATTCAGACAGACAGACAGACAGACCGGTCCAGGGAAACCCAAAGACAGGAAGAGTGGAAGCGAGAGGGAGAAAGAGAGAGAAGGGTGCAGGGCAGGGGAGGGGGTGAGCCGCAGGCTTAGACAGGATAGCAAAGCAAAGGACTGACTGGCAGAGGGTTGAGGAGACGCCATAGCCACATAGACAGATGGATAGAACAGAGACACATAGGCATCTGTCCTCTACACAGAAGAAAAACCAAGAGACAGGTAGGATCTAAGAGAGAAGGAGAGGAGGAGAGCCAGGAGAAGAGGGAAATCTTACACCCAAAGACCTAGAGACAGCAAGGGTCACAGTGAGACTGAGATCTAGGCAAAAACAAGCCCCAAATGGGAAACTGAGGCAGATAAGAAGAGTGAGGCATTACAGAAATGAATGGAAAACCTGGTGCCCATCTTTTTTTTTTTTTTCCAAACCATCTCACAACCTCCTCTCCTGCCTCTTGGATGCCTCCCTCTTGGGACAATAGCTAAAGCTGAAAGGACACCACCAGTTAGACATAAGGAAAGACTTCCCTGCGAGGGGGGGAGGAATTTCCAGGACACAGGTGGGAGCAGGGGCTCTCTCCTTCCCACCAGCAATAATTGCCCAGATGTCCCAGAGAAGGGGGAGAGGGGATTAAGTGAGGGTGCCCTCCCCTGCAGGCCAATGTCACCTCCTGGAGCCCAGTTGCGGGGGGGGGGGGGGACACCGTGGCCTGGATTACCCTCCCTCCTATCCAGGCCAGGACACATGACATCACTGTCAGCAGGGGCTTAAAACCACCCCTGGTAGGAGCCCTGCTTCCACTGCTCCTGAGTCGGAGGCTCTGCTGGGGGGACCTGAACCAAAGGCTGTTGTCACCGCTGAGTCTGAAGCAAAAGACTCTTCTGGAAGGTAACGGGGAGAAGGGGGAGGGGCGCTCTGTGTGGGACTCTGCGGCTGAGGCAGAGCTTCGGGGTGACAGACAGCATGAGAAACGGAGGTTAGATGGTTGGGGAACAGGATCCTGGCATGCAGGATGCTGGAAAAAACAAATCCCAAGCCTCCTTCATTCTGCAAAGGTGGCTCCTATTCACACTGTCTTCCTGCTCCATTTCCTCCCCGCCTTCTCTTCCTTCCTCTTTCTGAGATTTGAACACAGGGTCTGTTTTGTTTTCTTTTGTTCTGTTGCTTGGTTTTTTTTGGGGGGGGGGTTGTTGTTGCTGTTATTGTTGTTGTTGTTGTTGCCAATCTTGGGGCTTTCTCAAGGCTAGAGCTCTACCACTTGAGCCACAGCACCACTTCTGGCTTTTTCTATGTATGTGGTACCGAGGAATTGAACCCAGGTATTTGTGTATGCTAGGTGAGCACTCTACCACTAGGCCACACTCCGACCCCTGAAACTCAGGGTTTTCCACCTGCTAAGCAGACACTTTAGCACTTGAGCCCTACCCTAGCCCTTTAAAGCTTTAGGGTTTTATTTGTTTCCCAACCCTGGATTTCTCATTTCCAGCTTTTTCTATGATAGTTGAAGAGTCACCGGTGGGAGGCTGGGAGGTTGGCCTAGTGGTAGAGTGCTTGCCTGGCATGCACGGAGACCCGGGTTCAGTTCCTCACTACCATATACATAGGAAAGCTGCAAGTGGTGTTGTGGCTCCAATGGTAGAGCTCTAGCCTTGAGAAAACCCAAGACCAATGTCCAGGCACTGAGTTCAAGACCCAGGACTGGGGGGTGGGGGGAAGAGTCTCAGGGACTTTCCTTCCCAGGCTGGCTTTATTCTCACTTTATTCTCAGCCTCTTGAGTAGCTAGGAGGACAGATGTGAGTGGTTTTGGGGTGTTTTGCTTTGGTTTTAAATTACATCTCTTGTTTTTGCCCCAGGGCTGGCTTGGGCTCTAGATTCTCCAACCTACAGCTGCCCTGAGACTAGGACCACAAGAATGAACTGCCATATTCTACGTGTTGGTTGAGATGGCCTCACTCTATTTTTTTTTTTTTGCCAGTCCTGGGGCTTGAACTCGGGGCCTGAGCACTGTCCTTGGACTTTCTCAAGCCTAGAGCTCTACCACTTGAGCCCCAGCACCACTTCCAGCTTTTTCTATGTATGTAGTCCGAACCTGGGTTTTCATGCATGCTACGCAAGCACTCTTCCACTAGGCCAAACTCCTGGCCCCCTTAGCTGTATTTTTTATTTACTTTTATTTATTTTTTTATTTATTTTTGCCAGTCCTGGGCTTGAGCTCAGGGCCTGAGCACTGTCCTTGGACTTTCTCAAGGCTAGAGCTCTACCACTTGAACCTCAGCACCACTTGTGGCTTTTTTCTATATGTGGTACCAAGGAATTGAATCCAGGTCTTCATGCATGCTAGGCAAGCACTCTTCCACTAGGCCAAACTCCCGGCCCCTTTAGCTGTATTTTTTATTTACTTATTTATTTTTGCTAGTTGATCTTAATCCACAATCTTCACCATCCATCGTGCCTAACTTTGCAATTTCGTACAGACTGTTCCCCTTACTAAACGTCGAGTCTCTTTGCAGCGCCTGGCACAGTGCTGGCATGTGACAATTCGTTGATTCCGTGGACAGCTGAATGACTGTGATAGAATGGGTAAACAACGGGTGGGTTACTCACTGACTGTAATCCCCGTGGCTTGGGGAAACCAAGGCAGGAAGATGAGGGTCTCCAGGAAAGCCTGGGCTGAGAGAGAGAGAGAAATGAGAGGAAGAAATGGGATGGAATTGGTACACACAGGAGAGGCCAAGGCTGTGTGACTGCTTCAGAGAGGTTAAGTGTAGGAACCAGGGGATCCTCGTGGGGCTAGGAGAGGAGAACCAAAATGTCTCTAGCTGGGTGTGTGAGCGTACACGTGAACGCATGCGTGTGTGTGCCAGCCCTGGGGCTTGACCTCAGGGCCTGGGTGCTGTCCACGCCCCCACGCAGGGCCACGCCCTCTCACAGGACACGCCCCCAGCACGAGGCCACGCCCCTGGGGCATGACCACGCCCTATCCCAGAGCCCAGCCACGCCCATCTCCTACACCCCTCTTCTGGCTGTTCCCTGGGGCATGACCACGCCCTGTCACCGGTCACACCCTTCCTCGGGCCACGCCCCTGTGCGTGGCCACGCCCCCACTGGGCCGGGCCCCCAACCATGACCTCACCATATTTTTTTTTGTTTTTGTGGGTCATGGGTCTTGAACTCTGGGCCTGTCCCTGAGCTCTTCAGCTCAAGGTTACCGCCCTACCCCTGAACCACCACCCTTTTCTAGAGATTAATTGGAGATAAGGGTCCCAGTCTTTAGTGCCCGGGGCTGGCTTTGAACCACGAGCCTCAGATCTCAGCCTCCTGAGTAGCTACGATTGCAGGCATGAGCCACCGTATTTTCAATAGACACAGCCATCCCCAGTGGGGGACTTGCCCTGAGGAGCCAGGACCTGAGGCCCCCTTGATGCCCAGCTGTGTCCAGGACTGAGCCCCCAATCCCTCTTGGCTCCTGGGATGAGACAGCACCAGACCAAAATTTCCAGTTATAAGCCACGATGGCCCCAGCTCTCCCTCTACTTCTCACTAGCATAGCTGTTACACGAGGAAACTGAGGCACAGGGACATGGGATAAGACATTCCCCCCCCCAAAAAAAGACGGGGTGAGGTGGAGTACGCGCCTAGCACTCATGAAGCCCTGCATTCAATTCCTCGGTACCACAGACACAGAAAAGAGCTGGAAGTGGTACTGTGGCCCAAGTGGTAGAGCACTAGACCTTGAGCAAAAGAAGCTCAAGGACAATGCCCAGGCCTGATTCCAAGCCCCAGGACTGGTGCAAAAAAAGGGGGGGATGGGAGTTTGGCCCAGTGGTAGAGTGCTTGCCTAGCATGCACAAAGACCAGGGTTCGATTCTTCAGTACCACATACATAGAAAAAGCAGCAAGTGGTGCTGTGGCTCAAGTGGTAGAGCTCTAGCCTTGAGAAAAAGAACCCAAGGACAGTGCTCAGGCCCTGAGTCCATGCCCAGGACTAGCAGAAGTAAAAATAAAAAAGACACCCCTCCACATCCAGAGAAGGGGCACCCGTGCGCCCAGGCCTGGCATGGGTTCACCTGTGATCCCGGCCTGGGGAGGCCGAGGCAGGAGGACTGAGCTGCACAGAGTGAGACTTCTCAGCCTAGACCTGAAGAGGAGACCTGGGGAGGGGCAGGGCTCGAGCCGCTGCCTCCGGTGGGCACTGGTCAGTGTCTGCCCCCCTCCTTCCCCCCTGCCGTTCCCTGTCTTACAGGCCCTCCCCCCACCTGGGCCCACGTACCGAGACCATGATGGCATATATGAACCCCGGGCCCCACTACTCTGTCAACGCCTTGGCCCTGAGTGGCCCCAGCGTGGATTTGATTCGCCAGGCTGTGCCCTACCCAAGTGAGTGTCATGTGGTGACCCCAGCAGGCTCCGGGGAAAAGACGGGGTGCAGGAGCCTCTCCCCAGGCCTGTACAGCTCCTTGCTCTCAGGAGGATGGGCCTGGGGGGGGGGGACATTGCAGTCACCTGGATCCCCACACTCAGAGGCCCGAGGTGGGAGGATCAGGAGGTGGAGGCCCCAAAATAACCCAGGGAGCAGGGTGGCTCCCCTGTGACCTCCCCACGAGGAGGACGGAGGATGGGGAATGGGAGAAAACCAAGGGAGGGAAGGAGGAGAGAAAGCAGGAAGGAAAGAGGGAGGGAAGAGGGAAGGGAGGAGGGCGGGAGGGGGGGAGGGAGGGAGCGGTGGTGCTGAGGGTCCTGTCACCCCCAGGCGCCCCCCGGAAGCAGCGGAGAGAGCGGACGACCTTCACCCGCGGCCAGCTAGAAGAGCTGGAGGCTCTGTTTGCCAAGACCCAGTACCCCGATGTGTACGCCCGCGAGGAGGTGGCACTGAAGATCAACCTCCCGGAGTCCAGAGTCCAGGTGCCTGCCCCCCACCTCCCCACGCCCTCCATCCCATCCCATCCGTGCCCCCAGTTCAGGGCCTGAGCCTTAGTACTCATGCCTGGCGCTCTGCCACCTGGGCCACACAGCTCCAAGTCCAGCTTTTTGCTGGTTCATGGGAGAGAGGCGTCTCACAGCCCTCCCTGCTTTGAACCACAAGCCTCAGATCTCTCCTGAGTTGGTGGTATCACAAGTGTGTACCCCGATGCCCCATCTGGTGGTGTGTTTCTAACATACCAAGTAGAAGGCCCACCTTCCTGAGCGACCCAGGGCAGCAGGAGAGGGGTACATGGGGTTTACATCTTCTGTGCCCCCCCCCCAGGTTTGGTTCAAGAACCGCAGAGCGAAGTGCAGGCAGCAGAGGCAGCAGAAGCAGCAGCAGCAGCCCCCCGGCGCCCAGGCCAAGGCTCGGCCCCCCAAGAAAAAGGCGACCATGTCCCCACAGCCGGCCACAGACACGTGTGGTGACCCACTGGGCATCTCCAACTCCTACAGCCCCCCTCTGCCAGGCCCCTCGGCCTCCCCCACCACGGCTGTGGCCTCCGTGGCCATCTGGGGCCCAGCCTCTGAGTCTCCCCTGCCCCAGGCCCACTACGCCATGACCTATGCCCCCACCCCGGCCTTCTGCGCCTCCCCCTCGGCCTACAGCTCCCCCAGCTCCTACTTCAGCGGCCTGGACCCCTACCTCTCTCCCATGGTGCCCCAGTTGGCAGGCCCGGCCCTGAGCCCCCTGGCAGGCCCCACCCTGGCCCAGTCCCCCAACTCTTTGTCAGGCCAAGGGTACGGGTCCTACAGCCCCGTGGACAGCCTGGAGTTCAAGGACCCCACGGGCGCCTGGAAGTTCAGCTACAACACTATGGACAGCCTGGACTGCAGAGACCAGAGCGCCTGGAAGTTTCAGATCTTGTAGGGGACCCCGCCGCCCCCCCCCCCAGATTCCCCATTCCCCCTCAGCACCCTACCTCCTCCACCTCCACCTCCTCCTCCTTCTCCTCCTCCTTCTCCTCCTCTCCCAGATGGCAAATCTCAGGAGGTCCCAGACCTCAGATGCCAGTCTTGCTGATGGCCCCCCTGTGGTCACTGTTAAAGCACGAAGCCAGAATCTTTGTAGAAATCCCCACAGAAAAACACAGATTTCCAGAATCTTCATTGAGAAACCTTCGGTCAGTGATTCCAGTTCACATTATCAAATTAACTGGGATACGAGTCCACCATCACATTAGCTGCATACGTTGTACATTGTACAATTAACTGGGAGTGGGCTTGGTGGTATACACTTGGATTTCCAGCCATTAGGGAGTTAGAGATGATAGTTCAAGTCCAGGAGAGGGAAATATTAGACACACACACACACACACACACACACACACACACACACTGAACCTAGCACACTGTTTCACCCCTGCAATCCCAACTACACAGGAGGCAGAGATTGGAGGATTGAAGTCTGAGGCTGGCCTGGTGCAAAAATACAAGACTTTACCTGAACCTGAAGCACACAAAGGGCTGAGGGGATGGCTTACATGGCGAGGAGACCTCTGCTTAGAAGCAAGTCCAATGGTCCTGTGTTCAAATCCCAGCACCACCAACTTGGAAATTTTAGATTTCACAATGGCAGGTTTTGGTGGCTATGTGATCTGCTTGTGTATAAACGCATAGGATGTGTATATAGTTCTTTCACACGTGTGCATGCATGTACGTGTGTATATGGACATATGTTCTTATATAATAATATATAGAAATCCATATTCTTAGTTTCTTTTCTTTTGTGCCAGTCCTGGGGCTTGAATTCGGGACCTGGGCTTTGTCCCTGAGTTTTTTCATCCAACGCTGGTACTCTACCACTTGAGCCATGGCACCACTTCCAGTTTTCTGGTGCTTCATTGGAGATAAAAGTGTTCTAGACTTTCCTACCTGGGGCTGGCTTTGAACCTCAGTCATCAGATCTCCTGGGTAGCTGGGATTACAGTCATGAGCCATTGGCACTCAACATGTTTTTCTTTTTGAGATAAGGCTAGTCTCCAACTCCCAATCCTCCTGCCTCAGCTATCTTGACTTCCTGGTCCCTACCATGCCTGGCTTTGTTTTAGAAGTTTCTAATGGAAAATTCCACCCAAATACACACACACACACACATACACACACACACACACACACACACACACACACTGCTAGAGTTGGGGTAGCTGGGTGGGGGAGGGGTGGCCCCCTCATAGTTATATTTAAGGAAAAGAATTTTCTGTTCTGTAAATACAGGGAAACCAGGTCTGGAGGCGAAGCCCTCGCCTCAAATATACTTTTCCTGTCTTAGCGTTCGCGCTGATTGTTTTCTAGTCTGGGTTGGGCATTTCCTTGAGACGGGGCCCCAGCCACACAGTCACCAGGACCATTCCAGGCCAGACTGCTACGCTCCAACTCTGACACCTAGGTAGCTCAGGGTCCCTGAGGCTGAGATCTCCTCTTTTTTTTTTTTGATGGGGGGGAGGGTGAAGCAGGCTGATTGATAAGGAGGATGAGGACAGACCAAGCAAACCACAAGCAGGAAGGCCAGTGGCAAAGCTCCCATCTGTGCAGTACCCTTATTTCCTGATACCAACTCTTCCATCCACGAGATCTCTAGGCAGGGAGCACTGTGCAAGGAGCCTGACCCAAATCTCCATGGGAGGGGAAGAGAGGCAGGAAGAAACAGGATAGTTGTGTGTGTGTGTGTGTGTGCCAGTCCTGGAACTTGAACTCTCACTTGTCATTTCCACCCAAGGCTGGCGCTCTACCACTTTGAGCCACTTGTGGCCTCTTGGTGGTTCACTGCACATGAGTCTCCTGGACTTTCCCAGGCTGGCCTCAGACCCCGATCCTCAGATCTCAGCCTCCTGAGTAGCAGGGATGTCAGGCGTGCGCCCCTGAGACAGATGCACACCCCAAATCTGGGCATTCCTCAGGAGCCACACTGGGTTGGGCCACGTAGCTAAATCCAGTTTAGGACACGCGGTTGAACAAGGATCATTCTAGAGTGATTTCTAAGTCTCTGGGCTGAAGACTGGGGGAGAGGGGGGCTCAGGCCTGGGAGAGTTCCACGCCCCCCACGAGCTCCTCCTTTCTGCAAAATATTTTTTAAAAAGAGTCTACTGTGGAGACCACCGAGGCCTTGAAGGATAGATGGAATGTTCTGGAAGCCAAGGGGGTCCCAGTTAACAGGAGGTTAGACTTCAAGAGGCCCTACTGGGTTGGGGTGGGGAGAAGAGGCTGTATCCAGGCGCCTGCCATACCATCCTGGGTGAGGATGACAACAAAAGGAAGAGGCCGGGGGCCTCCCATCCTCCCATTCATCCTGTCCTTTCTCACTCTCCCTCTCTCCCCTCAAAGGGAAACTGATTGAAAGTGTTGGATTCTGTATAAAGTCTGGGGTGTTTCATTATCTTCATATCTCTCCCAACTCTGCTCTAGGGCTTTTCTCTTGTACTGTGGGCACTCTACCACCTGAGCCACACCTCCAGTCCAGCTTTTTGCTGGTTAATAAGAGGTGGAATCTCTTATTTCTGCTTGGGCTGGCTTAGAACCCTGGCCTTTTCTGTAAGTAGGATTATAGGCGTAAGCCACTTGACCTGGCCTGTCTTTGTTTCTGGGGGAGACACTGGGGCCTTCTCTCTGTTTTCATAACAGAAGCACTGACAATAGATGAGAAATGGAAACCACTCAAGGGTCCATGGAGGAAGAGGAGAAAAACCCTGCGTGGTTCTCCTTGTCAGGGACTGGGATCAGCATGCAAAGGAAGGGAGATTTGCCCTGGGAAATACCAGGATGAACATTTAGCTCATTTTTTTTTTCCTTTGTGCCAGTCATGAAGCTTGAGCTCAGGGCCTGAGCACTGTCCTTGGACTTTCTCAAGGCTAGAGCTCTACCACTTGAGCCTCAGCACCACTTCCAGCTTTTTCTGTGTATGTGGTACCAAGGAATCAAACCCCAGTCTTCATTCATGCTAGGCAAGCACTCTACCATTAGGCCCAACTCCCAGCCCCAAGGCAGGCTTCCTGAGGATAATTCGCTGATGTTGGCTCTGTAGCCCAGGTTGGCCTTGAACTCTCAATGTTTTGTGAATATATATATATATATATATATATATATATATATATATATATATATATATATATATGGGCTCTGCTGGGATTACAGGTCTGCATTACAGCACCCGATTTCCTCTCCATATTTTATATTACTGACTCCTGGCCTCCCTTCTCAGTTTTCTTCCCCTGTGGGCCTTTTCTGGAGGTGAGCAATGCTCTCCCCTCCCCCTGTGGTTCTGGGGTCCACCTCCCCCGCTTACCCCCCCTCTTTTTCCTTTGCACTGGCACAGGACTAATTTAGCAAATGCTCCAATCGGCTTAGGACAACCTCAGCAGAATGGCAGGGGGAGGGAGATCAACAAGGATTAAGTCCAGACTGGTGACCCGAGGGAAAGGAACAGGGGCTTTAACGAGGACAGGCCACTCCCGCCTTCTTCTCCCCTCTCCTCTCACTCTGGACACTAATGAGAACCATCACAGCTGACTGCCAAGACTTAGGGCTCAAGTAGCAGAACTCACCTTTTCTTCTGTTTTTGGAACGGGGTCTCACTACACAGCCTGGGCTGGCCTGGGACACCCCACCCCCACATCTTCCCAAATTCTGGGGTTACAGGCATGTGCTACCAGGACCCTGAGCTCAAGCCAGGACAAGTACCATAAAAATAAAAATATAATAATAATAACAATAATAATAATTAACACCTTCCTAGCCAAGCAGATCTTTCTAAACAAATGGGATTTGGGGTGCCTCCCCTCCCCCCCTGCCCTTGCCTCCCAATTTCTTTCTATATCTGCCCTCTGAACCAATGTAGACCCATATATATCTCCATATACACACACCGGCCCATAGGGCCTGAACTCTGGACCTAGGCGCTGTCCCCGTCCCTAAATTTCTTTTTGCTCAAGGCTAAAGCACTATTGGTGGCTTTTTCCGGATTAATTGGAGATAAGAGATAAGGACTTTTCCTACCCCCAGGCTGGCTTTGTCTAGTTAGGACTACAGCCAGGGGCCATCAAAACCCAACAGGAGTGGTGTTTTGTTTGTTTAATGTGTGGGCCAGTCCTCCTGGCCTGGGCACTGGTTTCTGAGCTTTTGTGCTCCAGGCTCCAGCACTAGAACCACACACTCCATAGGAGATAAGAATCTCCAGGGCTTTTCTTGCCTAGGGCAGGCTTCAAACCTCCAGGCAAGGCTCTTTCAAAACAGAAACTCCCCATCCATTGTGCGTGGAGGAGAGAGTTGGTTTGCTGGGTGGAGGGATGTGCGGAGATTGCCCTGGATTAAGGAAAACTGCCCCGGGGTGGGGGGAGGGCCCAAGGGACACAGCCCCCACCCCTAGGTGGAGCCCCTCTGGTCTGGGTATCCAGCAGATGCCTGGATGTGCTGCACCAAAGAAATGTCGCTTCTTAGCAGCCTCGCCATCTGGCTTTCCCCAGGGAGCACTTCAGGTCACTTTCTGTCTGTGTTTGGACCCTTGTGCATGTGGCCTTGACCGGCTGGGATTGCAGGTATGTGCTACCTCACCCGGTGGCAAAACTCGGAGTCTCCCTGAAACCCCAGGGCCCAGGCGGACTAGGGCTGTGTCTGCCTCATCTGAGGTGGTGGGGAGCAGCCAGCACAGAGCCACAGGGCTCACAGTGGACTGGCAGCTGGTGCTTAACCACTGTGGGTTCAGTTCTGTCCCCATGAGCTCAGCTGCAAGCAGAAGAACCCAGGGCTCGGCTTCCATTTTGCCGGGGGTTCTCAGCCCTGCTCTTCCAGTTATCCTAGGTTCTCACAGTGGGGAGGGATGGCTTGTTTCTGGTAGAGGATTAGATTTACCCTGAAGAAGCATGTGTGGGCACACACACACACACACACACATGCACGTTCACTGGGGCTTGAACTTTAAGTCTAGGTGGCAGTGGCCTTTTCCAGTAGAGACCAATGCTCTGCCACTTGAGTCAGGTCTCTAGGCTAGCTTTTTGCTAGACTTGGAGATAAGAGTCTGATTGTCTCTATTTCCAAACAAACATTGTTTACTTTGGGAGGAGAAAAAAATTGGGGCTGACACCTGCTGTTTTGGGGGGTGGTTTTCTGGGGCTTGAACTCAGGGCCTGAGCACTGTCCTTGGACACTTTTTGCCCAAGGCTAGCACTCTGCCACTTGAGCCATAGCACCACGTCTGGCTTTTTCTGTGTATGTGATTTCAGGGAATCGAACCCAGGGCTTCATGCATGCTAGGCAGGCACTCTACCACTAGCCCACACTCCTGGCCCCCTGCTGCTATTTTGTGCCTCCTCCCAGCCTCCCTTCCCTTTCTGGCAGTGCTGGAAATGGGACAGGGGGCCTTTTTCACATCCCAGACAAACACTATCCCAGCCACACCCCTACAGAACACGTGAGGGCATGGTGGTGCTCCACCACTTGAGCCACAGCTCCACTTCAGCTTTTGAGTGGCTCCTTGGAGATAAGAATCTCAAGGACTCTCCTACCCTGGGCTGGTTTTGAACCACCGTCCTCAGATTGCAGCCTCCTGAGTAGCTGGGGTGACAGGCATTCCCTGCCCTTGGGGGGAAGAGAGGGATCAGATCAGGAAATAGTTGGGATTCTGGAGGGAAGGAGGGAAGCTCCTTCTTTCTAGAAGTTTTTCTCTCCCTCTCCGTTCTCTCTGTCTGGAGTTACTAAAAATGGAGCAATAGAATAAAAAGGTTGCGCTAGAATGAAAGGAAAGTATCCTGGGAGCTGAAAATAACTGTCAGATTCAAATTTAAGTACGGGCGCCTCGGCTGACGTAGGCACTCCTCCCCCTCACAGTCTTCCTGCCTCCGTCTCACAAATGCTGAGATTACAGGCAGAAGCCCCTTGGCCCCAGCTCCCAGTACCAGTTTTAAACCCCGAGCTCAACCTGTGATGATGTGTTTCCCAGCCTGGTGGTAGGAATGTCACTGAGACTCTTTTGCGTGTGTGTTTTGGGGGGCGGGGTCGTGGGACTTGAACTCAGGGCCTGGGCACTGTCCCTGAGCATTTCAGCTCCAGGGTACTGCTCTACTCATTGAGCCACAGCACCACTTCCAGTTTTCTAGTGGTTAATTAGAGATAAGAGTTTCATGGACTTTCGTGCGGGAGCTGGCTTTGAACTGGGATCCTCAGATCTCAGCCTCCTGAGTAGCTAAGATGACAAGTCTGAGCCACTGCCCGACTGTCATTGACCCACTTATCTCCAGCAAACCATTAAAAAGCTGGAAGTAGAGCTGTGGCTGAAGTGGCAGAACACTAGCCGTGACCACAGAGAGACTCAGGGATAGAGCCCAGGCCACTGAGTTCAAGACTGGGGGGTGAGGGGAACATAGAAGGGACTCAGTTCAGCCGTGTGCGGTGGCTCAGCCTGTCATCCTAGCTACTCAGGAGGCAGAGATCTGAGGATCGAGGTTCAAAGCCAGCCCGGGCACAAAAGGACCTGAGACTCTTATCTCCAATTAACCTCTAGAAAATGAGAAGTGGGGCTTGGCTCAAGGGTAGGGCGGTAGCCTTGAGCTGAAGAGCTCAGGGACAGTGACCAGACTGAGTTCAAGCCCCATGACCCACCAAAAAATAAGAAGAAGAAAGAAAGAAAATGCTCAGTTAAAAGAGTGAGAGTTCCCTTCCCCAGGGGGCAGGGAGGGGTGGGTGGGGAGGGGAGGGTGGATCCTAGCCTGGAGGGCAAAGCAACAGAGGGGATTTAAGTCCCCAGGTTGGGTTGCAGTCTGTAGTCTCTTGAACTGGAGCTGAGGAGAGCAAGGAGGCAGAGAGGCTGAAGGATGGCAGCTGGAGGCCGGGGTCGGGGAGAACCTCAGGATTTGCCAGACTGGGCGGATGAAGTTGCAGACAACAATGAGGCAGAGCGGGGCCGGGGGGGCATGGAGAGGCCACCCTGGGTAGAAGAGCCCAACCCTAGGGAGCTAAGTTGAGGCTGGGGGGGGATTGGGGGGAGGCTCTCCTGATGTGGGGAGATCGGACGAGATCCAGTGGCTGAGGGTCCCAGCCAGGCAGAAGGGACTTCCTCTCCTGCCCCCCTGAAATTATCCTGAGACAGTTTCTCTGATTGCTTGGGAAGGGCTTGAACTCAGGGCCTGGGCGCTGTCACTGAGCCTTCCTCATTCAAGGCTGGTGCTCTACTACTTGAGCCACAGCTCCACTTCCGGCTAGCTTTTGGCGGTTCCTTGGAGATGACGTCTCCTGGAAGCTAGCACTGGTGGTTCACACCTTTTATTCTAGCTACCCAGGGGGCTGAGATCTGAGGACCACGGTTCAAAGCCAGCCAGGGTAGCGAAGTCTGTGGGCTTCATATTTCCAATAAACCACCAGAAAAATGTGAAATGGCGCTATGGTTCCAAGTGGTAGAGTCTCACCAGCCTCAAACCACGATCCTCACATCTCAACCTCCAGAATAGCGGGGATGACAAGTGTTAGCTGTTAGGAAGACGGAGGAAAAAGGAACAGGGGGTGATTTTTTCCCCTCATCTGTCCCCCACCCCCAAAGGTGGAAGTGGGCCTTCCTGCCCCGGGGCCTACACAGAGCAGCAGAAACTGGAGCTGGAAAGACATCTCCAGATGGATGGGTACCCAGACCACAGCACTTGAGAGGCCCTGGCCTCCAGACTGGGCCTGCAAGAGTCAGACGTGCAGGTGGGAATCCCTGCCCCCCCCAAGATCCCCCCAATCCCTGGGAGCCCCCAACTCTGGTCTCCCCCTCCCTCTATGACACCCCCCAGACAACTGAGCATGGCGGCATATGCCTGCAGTCCCGGCTACTTGAGAGGCAGAGGTAGGATTTCAGGACTCTGAGGACCTTGTGAGTGGGTGGGTTTCTGGTGTCACAGCCTGACCCTCTCTAACCCCTTATGATCAGAGGGCGGGGGGGGGGGGCCGAGGCATGGCAGAGCCCCAGTCCCTGACTTTGTCCCCTTGTCCCCTAGAAATGGTTCCAGAAGAACCGCTGTCAGTTCTTCAGGTCTAAATGCCACCAATTCAGCCTCTTCCCAGGAAAGGTTGGTACTGCCAGGCCCGGGGGCATCACCAAGGCCTGAGGCGCTACCCAGTCCACTCCGGTGCCGGCGAGGGGCTGGACTTCCTCAATTACCAGATGGTGCCACCCTGTAGGCAGTGGGGTGACCACTACCTCTACTCCAGGCCCGAGGTCCACTCCGGGGACTCTCCTGTCCCCCCAGAATGTCCACAGCACTCCCCCAACTCAGACCACTCAGACTGAATGTCGGGTATCAGCCTGCAGGGTCCCTCAAGGAGGCCAGAACCTACTAACAGCAGTGTGTGTGTGTAGCCTGGGGCTTGAACTCAGGGCCTGGGCACTGTCTCTCCCTCATTTTTTTTTAATCCATGCATTTGTTTTGAATGCATTTGCTCCACTGACGTATACTGTCTTGTTTGTATTTGTGTTTGTTATTGCATCTCTTCTTTCCCTTGCTTTTCCCTGCTGGCTTGGTTTAGGAGTTTTGTTATTTTTACATCTGTTGTAAAGTTCACCGGAATCGCAATAAACAGCATTGGAAACTGAGGCAGCATGGTGGGACGGACCAAGGTCTGCCGGCCCAAGGGCTTGAGGCTACAGTATGTGGGGTCCTGTTTCCTTGCGTGTACCCCCTCTGTCTTCTCCCACCCCCATCCCCAGCTCCTCACAGCTGTTTCTCTGACCCTGTCCTGGTCTCATTTAGCAAATGTCCCAATCCTCTTAGGCCGGGGCGGCCTCAGCAAAAACCCAGGGGGAATTAGCGTGGATTTGGGGGGGGCCACGTGCTGTGCCAGGCTGTGGCTGGAGGTTGGTGGGGACAGAAGTGGCAAAGCTTCCTGCCAGGAACAAGACTTGAGGGTGGACAGGGAGAAGAGCAGGAATTGCTTGATCTTGAGACCCTGACAGGAATCCCGTGCCTGGCATCCTGGCTACCCAGGAAACTGAGATGGGAGGGCTGGTTTGAAATCAGCCAGGGCAGGACCAGGAGCAGGGATGGCCCCCTCCCCTGGCCCTCTGCTGCCCCCTGGCGGCTGCACTTCCCACAGGCAGCTCCTGGTCCTGGGCATTCAGCCAATTCCCCAATCCTCAGGCTAGGTGGGCAGGGGCTGGGCCATGGTTGTGAATTCAGTCTGATAAGGCCCAGATACATGACCAGCCACTGAGGGGACAGGATGGACAGCACGGGTACCCCAAAAGGCTTCCCTGCTTTTCCCATGTGACAGTCACATCGAGGTGAGACTGGGGGGGAGGGGGCAGCAGTTTAGGAAGTTCCTCTTTGCAGCAGTGTGGTTGCCTTGTTTTAGTATTTACAGGATGTGGGTCAGGACCCAGTCTCCAGATTCCAAGGGAGCAAAGGAGGCTAAAGTTGAATGATGGTGAGTTCAAGGACAGCCCCATCTCAAAACAAAACAAAACAAAACTGGGCACCGATGGCTCATGTTTGTAATCCTACTCAGGAGGCAGAGATCTAAGAATCACATCACAGTTCAAAGCCAACCCGAACAGGAAATTCTGTGAGTCTCATCTCCAGTTAGCCATTAAAAAACCAGAAGTGCCGGGCATGATGGCTCACACCTGTAATCCTAGCTACTCAGGAGGCTGAGATCTGAGGATCACGGTTCAGAGCCAGCCTGGCCACTAAAGTCCATGAGACTCTTATCTCCAATTAACCTCCAGAAAACCGGAAGTGGGGTTGTGGCTCCAGGGGTAGAGTGATAGCCAGAAGTGGAGCTGTATCTCAAATGGTAAAGCAGCGGCCTTGAGCAAAAAAATCTCAAAGACAGCACTTCGATCCTGAGTTCAAGCCTTGATATTGGCACCCATGTATGGAGGGACACACACTAAATAACTGAGGGCTGAGAACATAGCCCACAGGTAAAGTGCTTGCCTAGCATTCAGGAAGCCCTGGGTTCTATTCCTCAGTACCACACACACACACACACACACAGCCAGGAATGGCACTGTGGCTCAAATGACAGAGTTCGAGCCTTGAGAAAGCTCAAGGACAGTGCTCAGGCCCTGAGTTCAAGCCCTAGAACTGACAAACAAAAATAAAACAACGGAGGACAGAACATTAGGACCAAATGTTACACAGCTGGGTCTGGTTCTGGGTCGCACATAAAGACAAATGAGCAAATTAACCTCAGGACGGCATGATGTTAAGCAGTTACTGTTAGTTTTCTTAAACAGATGGGGGCCTGGCAGCTGGGCACATGTTATGAAAAAAGTGATGAGGCAGTTCCAGAGGTGGCCACTGGGCGGCAGTGCTGTGAAAGTGCTCATTGTGTGGTGTGAACTCCAGCCACCCAATGCTTTGAGGCTAATCCTGGCTTCCAGTTCTGCCGGATGGACACGGCCAATACCACCACTAGCCACTGGGGTGTGGCTAGAGGTGAGCGCACCACTTCCGGTCTAAGCCTTCAGACCTGGGGAGTGGAAGATGCTACCTGCCTGTGGTTCAGAGGCCTACCTGAGTGTCTGCAAGAGTCAGTCGGAAAACTCGCCCAGGGGGACCAGGCAAAATGCAAGAGCCTATCCCAAAGTAAAACGAGCCAGGAGGCCACTCAGGAGGCTGAAACCTGGAGGACTGGGGTTCAAAGCCAACTTAGAAGCCAGGTGCTGATGGCTCACGCCTGTCATCCTAGCTACTCAAGAGGCTGGGATCAGGGTTCAAAGCCAGCATGGGCACTAAAGTCCATGAGACTCTTATCTCCAATTAACCACTAGAAAACTAGAAGTGGTGCTGTGGCTCAAAGAGTAGGGAAGATAGCCTTGAGGTCAAGGACAATACCTAGGCCCAGACCAAAAAATAAAAAAAGCCATTGGGGCTGGGAGTTTGGCCTAGTGGTAGAGTGCTTGCCTAGCATGCATGAAGACCCAGGTTCGATTCCTCAATACCACATACATAGAAAAAAGCTAGAAGTGGTGCTGTGGCTCAAGTGGCAGAGCTCTAGCCTTGGGAAAAAAAGTCCAAGGACAGTGCTCAGGCCCTGAGTTCAAGCCCCACAACTGGCAAAAAAAAAAAAAAAAATTTTAAAAAGTCAGCCTAAAAAAAAAAAAAAAAAAAGCCAGCCTAGAAAAAGGGCTGGGAGAATGGCCTAGTGGTAGAGTGTTTGCTTAGTATGCACAAAGTCCTGGATTCGATTCCTCAGTACCAAATACACAGAAAAAGAAAGGTGGCTGTGGCTCAAGTGATAGAGCTCTAGCCTTGAGCAAAAGAAGCTCAGAGACAGTGGCCAGGCCCTGAGTTTAAGCCCCAGGACTGGCAAAAAAAAAAAAAAAAAAACCTACCAGAATCATCAGGCGTGGGACATTGGTGTGGTTTCTCTGTGGCTGGGCAAAGGGTAAGGCTACAGGGCCCTGGGCTGAGCCAGAACAGACAGACACACAGGCAGCTTGCTCTGAACTCATGTTTATTGAACGTTTATTGAACTCTTAAACCATTCTTCATGGCAGTAGATGGAGAAAGGAGCCATAGTTTCACATCTGACAAAACAGGGTGGTGGGGAGAGGGGGCCTGGAATGGGGGAAGGGGGTAGTGGGGTAAATGGGGGCAGGAGGGGGGCTGCGGGCAGAGGTGCGAGGGGTCCTCACTCTCCCACACAGAGGCAGAGCCCAGGGGCATCGATCTCTGCCCCCACCCAGAGGCCACAATAACATCGAGGAAGGACCAGGGGTCGCCAGACATTTCAGTCCTTCCTGTCATCAAGCGTGCATGGAGGGGCAGACCGAGGGCCCTGGGCTGAGGAGAGAAAACAGTGTTAAGGATGGAGAGAAATGAAAACAGGGGAGAGCCCTGGAAGCACAGGTGGCGGGGGGACGTGACAGCTTAAATGGGTAAAAAGGTGCCAGGTGCTAGCTACTCTAGAGGCTGAAATCCAGCAGATAGCAGTTCTAGGCCAGCCCTGGATGCAGGGAGTTCTCTTGGTCGGTGATATCACTGGAAATTGAACAAAATGGAGCTTAACTATCTGGGCATGGTGACTCTAGCCTGTCATCTCAGCGGCTTGGGAGGTAGAGGAAGGGTTCAATTGAGTCTAGCCTGGGCAAAGGTAGTGAGAAAAGAAAATACAAAAGAAAAGAGAGGGGCAGCTGTGGCTCAAGAGGCCCTGGCTGGGTCCCGGCTAGGAGGGGAGGTGGGCCACATGGAGTGAGGCCACGGGACCAGCTCCACTTCCAACTCTGGAACCAGAATGCACTGGTGTACTGGCACCTGATGATAATCACGGACACTGGGGGGGAGACACAGGAGACAGCAGGGTGACCCCGCCAGGGCCCTCACCTCCGCCTTCAGGGCACCCTAGCCCTGGGCCAAGGCAGCTTTGATGGCGGCCACCAGCCTCAGAAACTTCACCTCGGTGTCCACGTAGCCATCACCTCTCTGGATAAGGAGGGGGTGGAGTGAGCCAGGACCCCCCACATCGACCCCAGCCCCAGGAGAGCCCCCCACAAGAGGAGGTGCAGACTCACCCTCTTCGAGTGAACCAACTTCCCGGCTACCATGACCTCAAAGAAGCCAGTGACCTGCGGTGTGCCCTCGCCACACTGAGGACGGGGAGAGGGACAGCTCAGGGCCCTGGGGTCACCCTGCCCCGCCCACTGCGGCCCAAGCCCAAGGCACAGGCAAGGGCAAACTCACGATGTCCAAACAACCCGGGAACTCATCTTCCAGTTTCTTCTTGAGCTGGAGATACTGGCACAGAGGAGAGGTCAGAGGTCATGCTGTGTGCTGGGGGGGGGGGTCCCCCGATCCCATGTGCCCTCCCCTGCTCCGTGGGCGGAGACTCACCTTGGGCTTGTAGCCTCAGGCGCCACTGGTGGGTGGGATCGCGCGGGCACAATGCAGGAGAGGCAGGCACGGGGCATGGGAGAGGGGAGAGGGAGGGGCGCGGGCTTCAGAGGGAGCGGGGCGCGGCCTGCCCCCCGCGGAGGGGGCTCTCCGGCCGGACGCAGGGAGGGCGGCCGCTGCCTAAGAAGGGGATCGGGCCTGGGGCGCGCGGCCCTCGGCTCGGCCCTAGCTCTCCAGCCGGGGAAACTGAGGTCCGAGCGGCGAGGGGAGGAGCCCGGGCCCGGAGCGCCCCCCGCCCGGGGCCTTTCTCCTGTTCTACCTGGGAATCTTCCCCCCACCCCCCGCCCCGCAAAGACGCCGGAGAGCAGGAGCCCAGCCCTCCCCACCGCGCCTGCGCGCCCCGGCCCCGCGGGACCCCCGAGCCCACCAGTACACGACCCGCACGGCGAGGACCATGGCTGCGGAGCGCAGCGACGACGCCAGCCACACACTCGAGGTGGGTGGGGGGGCGCGCGGGGCGAGGTCTGCGCCTGCGCGGGACCAACCAACCCGGAGAGGGGGGGCGGAGTGGGGAGGGCGGCGCCGCAGGGAGAGGGTTCCCCGGGCTCCCCGGAAGGGTCCCCCCGCGGGGATGGTACGGTCCACGGGGCCGGGACGGCGCCTTCGCCTGCGAGATCGCCCGAGGGGAAACTGAGGCACGTGGCGCTGACAACCCCCCTCCCCTTCCAGGGCTCGGGTTGACCCTGCGGGGAGAGGAAGATTCCTGGAAGGGCGCCGCGCGCCGGCTCACCCCGCCCCCTGGCACCCCTCTTTATATGTGTGGGCCCCTGGTCTCCCAGCCCAGGGGTGCGGAAGCGGGCACGCCAGGGGCCCCACCTTTCCCTGCTTTCTCCCTCTCCCGCCTCATCACCCCCAGGGGATGGCCACTCGGTTTCACCAACAAAGCTGGGGGTGCAGCTACTCAGGAGGCTGCATGTTCAAAGCCAGCCTGGAAAGCAAACTCCACGAGACTCTGATCTCGGTTAACCCACTCAAGTCCCACTGGGCCTCAAAACACGGTGGGGCAATAGCCTGGAGGGGAAAAGAGCTCCGGAACAGAGCCCAGGCCCTGAGCTCAGCCTTCCCGCTTCCACAGACCTGGCCAGGGGTGTCAGGCGCCAAGACAAAGGACGGGGCCTCTACCCAAACCCCATGTGGTGGTACACGCTTGTAGTCCCAACATGCTGAGGCTAAAATGCCTCACTTGTAGAAGTTCCTCTCCGGTCTTGTCAGTGTTGGGTTTTCTTATATTTCTTGGGACCAAGTAGCTTAACAGGAAACCCAGAGATCAGAGCCCCAGAAGTGGATCTCTTGTCTAGGACTCCAGATCCAGTGTGTTAGGGTACAGAAAAAAGAGCTGTGGTTCAAGTTGGTAGAGCACTAGCCTTCTGCACAAGAACTTAGGGACGGTGCCCAGGCTGTCTCCAAGCCCCAGGACTGGCAAAAAAAAAAAAGGGCTGGGAGTTTGGCCTAGTGGTTGAGTGCTTGCCTGGCATGCACGAAGACCCAGGTTTGATTCCTCAGTACCACATACATAGAAAAAAAGCCAGAAGTGGTGGTGAGGCTCAAGTGGTAGAGCTCTAGCCTTGAGAAAGCCCAAGGAC